>NW_026068018.1:1002985-1038792 GCF_014885135.2 Alexandromys fortis | reverse complement strand
ATATAATCTCTCAACAGAATCCCAACATGCACTGAGAATAGAAAAATTATCCTTAAAAATTAGAGACATTGTTATCCTACTATACATAACAAAAATAAGGAGACAAACAAACAAAGAAGACATCTAAAGTCAACCACTGGCTACCTCATATGCATACAGGTGAAGACCTGCACATGTATTTACATACATGTATACACCATAAACACAAACACCACACACACACACACACTCTCACTCAGAATGCTGAAGTCTAAAGGCTCCTAGCCAGGTATGCTCTTTGCGTGTAGTTAGCACCCCAGGCTGACAAGAAGCAAATGGATCGGAAATCCCCCAAATTTTTGAGTGGATTATTGTCTTTTGTCTAGGGCCATACCATTCTGAACACGCTTGATCTTGTCTGATTATATCCATGAGAAAGTATAAGCCTGTCCACAGAAGTTTGTGATGGTTCATTACCTCAGGTGACAGTAACATCACTGTCACCTGAGTAAATATGTAAATTTCTATAAGGAAAACCTTTACCCAATATTGAAGATAAAGGTAAAGAAAATATAGAAAACATGGGTTCCTTTGTAGCATTTAAATGATTTAGGAGGCCACCGCTCTGTGTATGTCATCAATAAGGAGATGCCATTTCATGCCAATCATAATATATAAAAATTTTCTAGGTGGGAGGGTAAGTGTTTTTCAATTTACTGCTCTTTTTCATTTTTTCTTCTTCCAAACACTGCATGTGCACATCAAGTCAAAACCACAGTACCTTCTTGAAACATCATGAGCTCAACTCTGTCTAATCTTGTGGCCATTTGGGGCATAAACAGACCCTATCAAATCCTAGTTATGTCTGAGTTAGTGACTTTCAAGAGTTAATCTACCTTATTCACTAGTGTTTGAAAATAGTGGAAATAAATTAATCTGCACTGAAAACATAGTTCAGTAGAATCCTGACCTTAACTTGGCTATGAAGAAAGAAACAAAACAGCTCCCTAGAACACTCCCAAACCTCCACTAGGCCACAGACGAGCTATTAAACAAAACACAGAAATGATAGAGAAACCTTGTTTGAGTGGGTGTTAGCAGATGTTAGCCAAGCAAATACTTTTAAAATATAAAATAAAAATAAGGAGTCCTTCTAATGTTTTTATGAGACAACTAATACAGACGTGAGAGGATTCCCAGCCAACGGGAAAGGCAGCAGGCCTGTAGCATATTTGTTCAAAGAGTACAGTGAGAAGGGCCAGGAGCCAAACATGTGTTTTGCCAAAACCAGTCCTCGAGCTACCATTTACAGATGCTGACTGGGAGACAGGCACTAGGCTGAGACTTTCCTGTCTTGTATTTTACTTAAACCTCAAACAACCCCTGTGATAATCTGTATTATTGTTGTTATCTCTCCTACCTTACAGATGAGGTTTCTTAACCTTAAAAAGATTCCCATCTAAGCTTAGTGTCTCACAGATGTCAAGTGACAGTACAAGACCCAAATTTGAAGCCCATCCTTTTAGACTACAACATTCTATGTCCTCTGGGTGTATCACCTTGGGTGACATTTTTTCATAGGAAGTAATTATGTGCAGATGAAATGGATGCTTGAATTATTAGACTTCAAATAACTACTTGTTTGTAGAAACATCTGTCTCACTTGGCAAATATTTGGGGTTTAGATATAACTTCATAGCTTGGTCTCGAGAACAAAAACTTCCAGAATTATGAAACTTTGATGATCAAAAAAAGACCACCTACTGAGGGCTCCTGCTGTTTATAACAGGCAGAATCCCTCCCTGGAAAATTCCATGAGAATGTTCCTCTTCTCATGGTCACAGCTTGGTGATCGAGTCCAAGAGCCCATGCATCCTCCCTACACTTACTTCAACTCGTTAATTTTTTTACAGTGGTGGAGAAGAATGGGCTTATCTAAGATATTTTTATTTGTATGGGAAATGACAGCATTGAGAAATTAGAATACTGACTATTGAAGATTGAACATTTCAGGTGACAGCTGTAATAAATGTTCGCTTTCAGAATGCAATGCTCATCCATAAAGATTGACTAAATAAAACATAACTGAAAGTGACTATTGTTATATAAGTTAATAATGGAATGAAACTAAATGGTTACTTTTCCATGTATTTTGTCAATTCGTCTTCAAATTGGTTATGATCAGAGTTGGACATAAAGTATTTTAAAGGTACCCAGAGAGTAAAAGTAGAAAGGGTATCCTTTCTCCTTTATCCCTAGTGCATTAACTTCCGTGACTGATACATTTATGAAGTCAAATTTGTTTTTACAATAATCATGTAGATCCCAAGTCCAAATAATATGCAATTGTTTCAATACGTGCATCTTTCAATAATTTCTTTCAAGACCTACTTTACATAGTTTTTCACATTTCAAGATTCTCCTCTCAACATTTGAGGTCTACTCAAAGTCTTTAATTAATCAATTTCTTAGAAATTTTTATATTTTTACATATCTTATTATTATCAGGAGTATTAACATATGCATATTAGAAGACAGATTCGAGTTTGGAGCCTCAGGCTTCCAATGGAACATTGCTGTCCTCAGCGCTAAGAGGAAACAGCTTTTGTCCAGATTCCAGTCACAAACATGTAGCCAAAAGCTTACTCCAGGTTAATTATTACAAGCCCACTTCATCATCATTCTCCTGTCATGGAGATGAGCTGTTATCCAGACAAATGGGTACCACAGCAGATGGGATGTTTTAAGCTCTTACTAGATCTTACCTCTGCATTGTGACTTGTGTGAAGGAGATAGCATCGTGTTCTTCCATCTCACTTGGCCATCTCCACTAAGTCCTCCCAAAGACTAAGCTCTGTTTCTTCCTTTACACCTGAACTCAGATGTTTTCCACTTGCTTCCCTTCTCTTTGATGATTTTTCATGTAGATGAGCACCCAATTGTGTCTTCTGACTGCTGACATTTTGTTACCATCTTCAGACCCTACATCTAGAGACTTGATTTTCCCTTATGTACTTTTTTCATTTGTTGCTTTTTGTTATACTTTAAATAAATGTTTTTCACGAGGTACTTAATAATGGCTTTCACTATTTTTTACATATATGCACCATTATGCTTTATTTTGTTTGATGAAGTGTTTAATTTCTTTCCAGGACTCTGGTTTTCAGCATCATAAGAGTCTTCAATGTTTGACTCACTATTTCTCCAAATCCTGGTGACCACACGGGTGGAATCAGAGACACTGTTTGAGAAGAACTGAGACTGATGCAGGAAGCGACAGTTTTAATGTGCAAGGAAGATGGAAGGAAAGACTACGGGAAACACACAATTTGGCAACTCTTAGACGCAAGCGGAAACTTGAGGAGTTGCTGGAGACAGCTGTCAAGGAACACTCAGATGACAGAGGCAGATAGACCTGTGTGAAGCAGAGGAAATTAAAGGCAGTGAGGGATAGCAGTGTCTGTGTGTTCTCAGCCTCTCTAGGACAAGGAGCCAACCCCAAATAGTGTCCTTCTAATTAACTAATGCTAAGGAACACATTTTTATGTGCAAATACGCTCATATTGGGTGTTCCTAGTTTGTGAACAGAATAAATTGGTTTATGAGAATCATTTAAGGAAAAATTATTTTAACTGGTTCATTAAAATAAAAGAAAATATGCAAAGAAGCGAATTAGAAGAATCCAATGACCCATTGGCATTTTTATAATCACTCAGTTTACTCTTTCATATGTCAAAATTTTCAACTGCCTACTATGTACCTGGAATTAAGTTAGGTCCTGGGATCTTATTCTAGGCTGGATTCCTCAGTAAATGTGAAATGAATACATGGATAATTAATATCTAAAGAAATAAAATGTTGGACAAGAACCATATGAATAAAGCAAAGTGAATAATGTGTATATGGAGATGTCAGAGTCTTGCAAAAGCCCAGACTTTGCTCTGATACACCTCTGGAGAGCGCACACATTCTTTTCAAAGTCTATGTCTTCCAAGTTTATAGTAAAACTGTGATGTTGGTGATGTGCTCCATAGCCACCCAGACACTCTACAAAAGCACATAGAAGATCCCAAGTCAAGTGTACCCCCAATTCACAAATAAAAACCATGTAAGATTATAGACGAGGTTAAGGCATGACCCTGAATCTTTGTCTTTTTCAATAAAATCTTCAGTAGAGGGTTATTAATAAAGGTGTTATGAATCACTTAGAAAACAATGGAGAATGGAGAGATGCCTCAGAGGGTAAAGAATTTGCCTTGCAAGATGAGGAATCAAGTTTGGCTTTGTAGAACCCATGTAAAAGCTGCATGCATGTGGCAGCCTGTGGACATCCCAGAGCAGAAGACAAACAGGGACCTTACAGGGCAAACTGACTATCCAGACTAGTTAAAAGAGTGAGTTCTCGATCCAGGAAGAGACCCTATCTCAACATGTAAGGTAGTGAGCAATTGAGAATGACACCTGCCATCAATGTTGTGCTTCCACATATGCACGACTGGCATACATGCTTACACACATGTGGACATACACACATGCTTCTAAACATGTGAACATGCATATATTTATTTGCACCACACACATGCATACACTCATAAAAATCTGAGTATACTGTTTAGTAACTTGAAAACCGAAGATATTTATAAAAAAATACCTGTAATTAAGTTCCCTTCCCTTCTATGCTTCCTCACAACCAATTAAAGAGAGTCATGAAAGTGGGAATGCTAATGACTGCTTATAATCCTACTGTTTGAGAGGCAGAGACAGCAGATCTCTAGAGCTGGTTGGCTAGCCAGGCTAGCCTAATCAGTAAGTACCAGGCCAGGTGAGAGATTCTACCTCAAATTTCAAGGCAGTTTAGGAAAATGGCAATAGGAGGTACATAAAAGCCCCACTAAATAGAGGACATGGGAGGAGTTGGAGGTAGGAGAAGGAGGGGAATATTGATGTGAGTGTAAGACCAGTGAGTGTATTAAATTCTCAAAAAAAATCACAAAACTAAAAAAAAAAAAACCCTATAAGATTGATGGTACAGCAGCAATGACAATGGCAGTTGACCTGTGGCCTGCATATGTGTGTTCATACACATATGTGCACCCGCCTGTATGCACTCACACACATGCAAGTGAAAGCCATAAAGATACTCTTACCGTGCACATGCAATTGAGTGTGCTGTTGGGCTTCTCCAGCTGCATTGGTAGCCACACATGTGTATCTGCCAGCATCTTCCAAAAGAGCCTTGGAAATTTGGAGAACTCTACCAGAAGACTGTATCTAATTGGGAACAGAGAGCATGGCAGTATTTGGGTTGGATTTAAAAACATTTGCTGAGATAGAAAAGTTTGTTTTAAATGTATAATGTTTAATTGTAGTTTTATATCTCAGTTAACTCAATATTTGAGATCCAGATCACTTCATTGTACATAAGAAAATAGGCTAATTTGATTTTAAAATGCATTCTTATTCATTTGAAGATAGAAAATAAAATAACTTAAGGCTGGCCTGCTGGTATATTCATAAAACCCCATTGAATAAAAGATATTCACACTGGACTATAAAGCATGTGATGAAAATTTAAACTCGCCGAAAAAAAAATCCATGACCACATTTATGTAACACTTCATAAATGGTTTTAAGGCAACAAACTTTTTTGATGAAATTGTCACAAGGGCCAGTAAAACTATAAAAGTTATAAAATATGGATAATAGGAATGCCGATAAATTCTTGCTTTCTCCTTATTTTGCTCTTAAATGCGTTGCAACGGGGTGAATAAAAAGTCATTATTTAACACTGATTATTTTGAAGTCACCAATAACATCCAGTCACAGTGCCCAGTAGTCTCTGCAGTTAAGTGCATACTCTCTCTTACTATACACAGCATTGGGTGTCCTGCCCTCTTGATGGTCTGTGCTCACAGGGTGTTAAAGAGAGAGTATTCTACAGCCTTTACTCCCAGGCTTCCCTGGGAGTACATTACATTACAGAACCTGTTTCCACTTTCTGCTACACAAACAGGAAATTTAACTCTCTGGAGTTTCCACCCAATCCCATAACTTTGGAAAAAAAAAACCCTAAATTCAAACCTGAATTTACAGCCTCAGCTCCTGCTGGTCTCCTGAGCTCTACATTCATGGTCCTAGGACAGGTTAACACAGGAACTATCCAGAACTAAGTTTGTAAATGATCCCTCATATTCCTAAAATTGACTAGCCATTGCATTTCCCCAGTCTTGCTTAATGGCGCCCGTGATTTTTCCAGGCATCGGGGTTTTGGCACCCACTTTGACTTCTATTAATTACAGCACAGCCATGCTCTCAGATCCCCCGTTTTCCACTTCCACCACCACTGTGGGATTATGATGGCTTCTTAACTGATGTTTCAGTGTCTCCAACCTCCCCAGTTGTTAATCTATCTTACACACTGTTGCCAGAATAATTTATTTAGGATTGGAAACTTGATCCTTCCCCCAAAACCCTTTCAAACCCCACTCATGGCTCCCCACTCTGCCCAGGAAGAAATCTGAACTCAGTAGAGGCCTCCAGGTTCACCACATTTCGACCCCAAATGATCTCTCCACAGTCTCGAGTAAATTCCTAGCTAACCTATTTTCCAGTCAAACTGCACTAAACATGCTAAGCAACATATCATGCATTTATTTTCATCCCTACAATTTAGCACCTGGCTTTTGATGCCACAACTTCTTGATACTCAGGACTAGCTTGATCTTCTTTCATCTTACCCTTTACTTCTTTACTCTTTGGGTTAACTTATTTGTGCCCAAAACTTTAAATATAAACAGTGTGCCAAAAATTCTAGCCATATCAATCTGTTGATCTCCGTGGCAATTTGCAATAACCTAGTTACATGCCCACCATCTCTACCAGTGTATCTCCAACTGATGTGAACTCCAGAGCCTGAAATTAAAATCACAGTACTTTCTTTCCCTTATGCTCTTCCAGAGTGTCCCATATCACTGGTGATCAGTGTCATCCACATAATTATGTAGTTTAAAGTCTCAGGAGTTTTCCTTATACACCCAACCATCAACTTTAATAAACGATCTTTCAATCTACAATGACTTGACTATTGCACCAAAATATCCTCCTTTCTGAAACTAGTGTATAGTACCAAATTTCTACCTCTGTCTCCTATAGAAATTCATATTGGTTCTAACTGATTTTACATATCTACTCTTGGTCCTCCAACTTAGTTTTTCAGAAAGGATGCAAGTAACTTCAGTCACGTACCAGATAGTAGTGATGTGGCCAATGACGGCCGATGTAGAATGATGACACTCACTATCTAGTCCGTCTAGGTTTGTGGAAGAGTACTGTAAAGTCTATACAATTATGAAAGTGCTGAATTATGCTACGTATCTTCATTGTAAAATAGTACACAACTATATTTAAATGTAAACCTGGTCATGGCACGCCTCTTAAAACTCTTTTATCCCCTAATTGCCTTTTGAAAAGATAAAATAATTAGTATTGTGAAAGTGCTTATTACTGCCTCTCCACCTCTGCATGCCAATAACCCCTCTGCTTTTCTTCTTGTCCTCAGACATCTGCCTTGCTTTCAGATCCCTGAGAGGACACATGCTCTAAAGAACGTGTTTGCTGTACACACACTCCCGGAACTGCTTATTTCTTTCCTACTTGACCCTATTCATTCTTCAGAACTCTTCTTAAAGGCTTTCCTCACATGTCCTGTTTCTGTATTCCATCTTTAACATACTCATTAAATTTTAAATTACGTTTATGTGACCACCTGATAAATCTCTCTCTCCAAGATAAGGAATCCTTTACCTGCACTGTATTTGAAGTCTGTTTACTGAGGGTTTTTTTTTTTTTTTACAGAGGTATGAGATCATATCTTAGAACTAATAGCAAACAGATATCTAGACCATTTCTATTAGGGGAAGAACTAAAGACATATTACATATTGAAAATATACAAGCAAAATTCAATTTGCTTGTCAATTAACTTGACCCTACTAGAAAAATACATTAATTCTATATGTTTTAATGGTACTGGAGATGGAAACCAGGGCCTTGTGCATAATATACTTCACCCTATCACTGAGATGCATCGCTAGTCTTTTCTGTATGTTGTTATTTTGAGGTACGAAATCACTAACTTGCCTAGATTAGGCTAAAACTTGCTGAATCTTGCTCTGTAGTCAAGGTAGTCTGAACTACAATCCTCCTGCCTCAGTCTCCAAAATAACTACACCATCAGGTCAGGCTATTTATGATTTTTAAGTACACAGGTTACTCGGGTTAGAAATCTATCATCTATTCACCTGTTTACTAGGTTCCTAACTCTAATTCTAATTCTCTAGCACATAATTAAATGCCAGAGGGCACAGTCAGCATGTGAGACAGAAATGATTCTTAGTCACTCATAAGACAACAATTTTTGAAGGCATAAATCAAAATAAATACACCAACTCCTGTACTAGGAGCTAAATCAGCAGGGTTTTTTTTTTAATTTCATTGGGAAATAAGGAAAATACATTTTAGTTAAATTTCTGCCAAATCTGTCCTATAAGAAAAACAAAACTTAAGAAATAATAAGATGATAGAGTTAGCAAGACTTACATATGTCTTAATTTGGGTTCAGGGTCTTATACTCACTCTGAGGTTTCCTTGGGCAGTGTTCACAGGCTGGTCATCCTTCAGCCATGTAATGGATGGGTTTGGAATACCATTGGCTATGCATTGCAAGGTGACTGGCTTGTATTTCACCACAGTCTTCTCGGGAAGGTCTGAGGATTTTATTGTTGGAGGAACTGGATAAAAAGAAGGGAGGGACAGAATGAAACCACAATCAAAGATGTCCCAGACCTAAGAGTATGTGTGAGGCACCCATTTCTAAATGGGAGCAGGAAAGGACTCCAGGGTTATATAAAGAAACTCTGAGCATAAAGTTGGGATGCATATGTGGTGTAGATCCAGGAGGAGGTAGAAGGAGAAATGGGAGTGTGTATGATCAAGTTATATTGTATGCATATATGAAATTCTCAAAGGATTAATAAAATATATTTTAAATAAGTTTAAGGGAACTGAAACCATAAAATCAGGAAAAATAATGTATTTCATAAACAAGGAAACAACCTCATTTTGTGTTTAATCTATAATTTTTACTCATTTTAGATAACACTCATTCTTAGTTCTGAGTTTTTAGTTATTTGAATAGCCAAAATGTCCATATGGTTACTGCAACCTAACATGTATGTTTGGCTCAAACCCATTGGCTTATTTTCTCAGTTGATAATTACCATTCATTTCTCTGGAATGGCCTCATTAAACTAGTGCCAGATTCAAGCAGTATTTATGCACATGACTTTGTCCCTAGTAAGGCTGACTGGACCTGGGGTCATAAGGTGATAGAAGCTGGGCTGCCAGATTCTCTCTCAAGAATCTGGAATCGAAACTGAACTAGATTTGTCTGCATTCCATCATGGGACATGGAAAAACAAATTTTGAAAGAGAGTCTACAGAGACAGAGGGAAGAATGCAGTTGATTTTCACAGATTCTGTTCCTGGGCACTCCAAATGGCTCTTCAGTTTCTGGTTCCAGTCCCTTCCTTCTCAAGTTCTGCTGGCAAGTGGGACATATAATGTCCTGGCAGAGATGTACTCTTGTCATTAGATTCGTGGTCATAACCTTAATGTGCCAGTTCTGTGAATGTGCTTATGTTCTTGGATCCCACAATTATACCCTAAGCATTGCTTCTGGAAAACACACTTCATAGGCACTCCTGTTTGGGTCAAATGCTTAAAGGTTGACATAACCCATTCCCTTGGAAGCTTTTGCCTTCCTCTTCTGTCATAGTCTAGCTCCGTCTTCACCCTCGATACCATCTAGAACACACTCACTAACACTATCACCTTATTCACATGATACTTCGGGTAAGTCTCTGCAACAGAAGATAATGTAAATCTGTAATCATTTTTTTTTTAACTACGGTGGCCCTTTTCTCACTACTTTACACAACTCAAGACTTCTCTCTGCTCCTCTCTGAATTAGACAATGAATAAAGCCAGAATAGTTTAAAATGCAATACACCATCCCTTCCTTCACATACCGTGAACCGTCACTTCAAATTCCTTCCTGTGGTCCCCGGCAATGTTCGTTGCCACACACTGGTAAAGACCTGTGTCTGACACTTGAGCCTGAGCAACAACAAGTTTGCGTCCATTTAGTAAGATCTTGAATCCATCTCTTTCATCAATTAACTGACCACCTTTTAGCCACCTACAGAGAAAGACAAAGAGAAATCTAGATACATATTGCAAATGAGCAATTTCCTAGAGGTTATTTGTGTGTTATTCTCTACTATGCATTCACTAATCTCCTAATTAATCCTAATCAATCACTCTGTGAAACAGGATGTAGAAGAGAAGTAAAAAGGAAACATGGTCCCTCAGAGAAGTTGGAAAACAGCTGGCACTCAAAACTCTGTAATGAGTTCATTATCCTTCTAATAAGTTTAGGTTACAGAAAGGGACAAGTGATACTATTCACTGTAGAATTTAAATCATACTAACCAATAAAATGCAATGAGCTTCCAATGTTTGCAAATCAAATATTAAGATCAGAGTTTTATAGTTTTGTGGGCTATCACCTTATAATGTGTGAATTGTAGTCAACCAACTATTTTACATGTCTCATACCATGTTGAAAATGAAAATTGTATATTCAATAATGCTCCTTCAACAATGTAGGAGGGAGACCAACCAGAAAAGACTATAATCATGCCAACCTTCACATCTCTATAAAATTTCTGTTATTCTTTTAATTTAATAGCCTATTACACATATCAGTGCCTCAGGGATGTCTAACATTAATAGTGCTTAATAGTCTACATCTTCGGTCTGAAAAGATAATTTCTAAAAAAAAATATAAAGGATTTTCTCCAATTGTGCCAATATGTTTGCTTTCTGAGTACCAAGTATCAGCTGCCTTGTATATAGACTACATATTTTCCAAGAGGAATATGATTTTGTACTGATACTCCTCAATGTCAAAATCCTCCAGGACAACTCCAAAACATTTATATTAAAAAGTGAGAGAGGTATTTAGAAGACATACCAAAACGCTTACATGATAGTTGGTGGGGGAGAGCCTGTGACTTGGCAATCTAGCTCCAGTAAGTTATTTGCCATCACAATCAAGTAAGATGTTTCATCTCCTCCTTCCACAGTTGGTGGTACTAGAAAGAAAAAAAAATAGACAGAAGGTAGCAGGCAAAGAAGTGTTTGCAGGAATAATTCCATCCTGACATCTCAGTAGTAACTTAGAAAATTGATGTTTTTCATGGGAATTTAATAATCAAGGGATTTGAAATTGTCAGTGCATTTTATACTAAGAACTTGCCATGATGAATGTCCTCCAGTCACTGGGAATTTTCTCTGACACACACTATGGTGCCATAGATGCTATGCTAATGTAAACATTTTATATTGTTTATTTTCAAAATAACACACATTTAAGAATCTTCTGGCTGCAAATAAAGAGTCTCAAGGTGGCAAGATGATTCCTCAAAGTCTAGAGACTATTCCCTGTAGTCCACCACAGTGCTTATGACAGAAGAACACCTCTGACTCCTGAAGCCAGCAGTTGATAAAGTTATGAACATGCCATTGAAAGAACAAAGTGCATCCATTAAAATCCATGGAAGAGCTGCATGAGATTTAGATTTAGATAGCGGGACTCTATTGAAAAACCCACCACTTGAACAGATTGGAAAAGCCCACCACACCTGAACTTAGATTGCATTATTACTACATGGACATTTTCAGATTAATAGAAATGGGTTAAATTCGGATGTGTTAGCCAATAAGAAACTAGAGCTAACTGGACAAGCAGTGATTTAATTGATACAGTTTCTGTGTGATTATTTTGGGTCTAAGCTAGCTGGGCAGTTGGGAACCAACAAGCCGCCTACTCCAACAAATTGGCGTCTAACGTGTGTGAACTCTGACTCTTTCAGACAGGAGGCCCGGCCACAGAGCATCTGAGTTGGGTTTGTGAGCAGACTGCTGCAGCTTGCATAATGACAGCATGGACTGGCTGTGTGCCTGAGAATGGAGTTGTGGGCATGACTCTCAGAGGCAGCAAACAGCTCCACCATGCTGGGCTGGGCAGAGCAAGCAGGTGTTACTGTATATACTGTATATAATGGCACAGTTTAAGTTTTTAAAAATCACTTAGCATTTTAAGAAGTGCTCCTGGATAGTAAAGAATTACAGATACACAGTAGGACAGATTCAGACATAAAATACCTCTAAATGGGTCACAGTGTTGGATAAATGCATGTAGGCTTAGAAGAGAGAAGAAAAAGAGTATACAGAGTTGGAAAAGAAGTAAATGGTTTTTAAAAAGGGGGTAAAGTCTTTAAAGAAACAGAGTACAGATAGTCATAGATTAAAAGGAGTAAATAAGTCACACAAAAATGGAAAATTCACAGAGATTATATTATTGTGTTTTCTTTGAATTTTTTGACTGTGAAGGAGCTAGGTATAGAGAGATGCCATGGAGCCACCAGAGACAGACATGCTGAAACTTTGCTGATAGAACATGACCTCATGGTGATGCACAAATTACAGGAAGTAGGTTAAATTAAGATGTAAGAGTTAAACAATAGGAAGTTAGAGCTAATGGGCCAAGCAATGTTTTAATTGTACAGTTTCTGTGTGATTATTTCAGGTCTAAGATAGCTCATCGGCCAGGACCAACAAATGGCCTCCTCCAACATTACTACATACTGTGAAATGTGTTCAACAATCCAATGCTGTGAATCTGACAATCCAGGCAGTGCTAGCCTTACTTACCTAAGACATCAACTTCATATTTGATTTCCCTTTCTCCTGCCACACTGGTAGCCACACATATATATTGTCCCCGGTCAACTTCTAAAGCACTCAAGATTTCAAGTGCCTTCCCACCCGCTTCTATGCGGATGTTGTCACTGGCTTTCACAGGTACACCATCTTTTAACCACGTGAGAACAGGAGGAGGGTTGCCAGCAGCTTTACACTCCAGGATCAATGACTGACCAATAACAACTTGCTTATTTGAGGGTGTGGCCAAGTCACCTTCAATTATTGGAGGAACTAGGGTGAAAAAATAGTAATATTTCAGGTAATTCTTTTCTGAGCCATAAAAGAACATCTTAAGTAAATAAAAGGGAACCTTTCTCTCATATGCTTTAACTAGAGGGATTTCTTACATGCCTGTTTCTCTCTAAGTTGGTGAGGGAAGAATTTCTTGGTTCAACCAATCTATAATTATTCTAATTATTCTGAGGTGCTCTAGACTATCAGGCTAACAAAAGATGAAGATCAAAGACCAATCTTAACACTAACCACTGCTTTACTTTATTGTTATAAACAAAATACTCTAGAAGCTCCAAGTTCCAAGGAGGAAGAGCTGGTTAAGGACTGAACTATGTTTAACTTTTGTAAATACCTTTTCCAAATTATAACAAATTCTCATATTCTTATCTATATACAGTGGAAACTGCCCCCCCCCCCCAGCTTTCATGAGTAAGAACTCTGGATGTCAGCACACCAGAAAGGCACTCAGGTAAGATAAGCTGTGTATCCTTACCATAGATGTCAATACGGAATGATTTTTCAGCCATTCCAGCGACATTGGATGCATGGCATGTATATGTTGCTGAATCAGAGACCTGTGCTCTTGGAATGTGAAGAAATTGTCCTTTATCAATATAAAGTGTTTGTGAGCTGGATATGACTACCTGGCCATCCTTATACCAGGTAACGGTCGGCACTGGAAGCCCTCGGGTCTCACATTCCAGCTTAACTACGCTGTTGAGCAACGCAGATATTTCTGTGGTAACATTCCCTCCTTTAATACTCGGTGGAACTACAAAAGATTTCAAAGCAAACACAAGCTTAGCATCTGCATCACGCTAGTAAATGCTCTATGGTCACTAAAATTCTTAGATTAACAGCGATGCATACTAATGACAGAAAGCCTGTGTCCTCTACAGATGATTACTTCCCTCTCTGGTCCACACAGTCTCGAGAACCTTCTTTTCCAGTCTCAGCTTTCAGTAAACAGTCAAGTCACAGGTTCAGTTTCAGCAGCTCACGGGATACATCATATTGGAGCAACCAAGCAAGTTAGTACCAACAAACAAGGTGATCCAAAGCCGCACTTACAGGCACATTAAGTTCAAAAGTCATGCCATAGGAAGAAACGTGTCAGATGCTGTTGGGGAATATTACTTTCAGTGTGTGACTTTTGTTTACCCTGCATTTGTTTAACTCTTTGAAGCTGTGTAAATGTGCCTGTTTAAAATACCTGATGGGGCTAATAAAGTGTTGAATGACCAAGAGCGAGGCAGGAGAGAGAATAGGCGGGGCTGTCAGGTAGAGAGTATAAATAGAAGAAATCTGAGAGGAAGGGCAGAAGAAGCAAGAGAACAAGGAGAAGAGGACATCAGGGGCCAACCACTCAGCTGCCCAGCCACCCAGCCAGTCACAGAGTAAGAAGGAAATAAAAGTGTACAGAAATAGAGAAAGATAAAAGCCCAGAGGCAAAAAATAAGATAATTTAAGATAAGAAAAACTGGCAAGAAACAAGCCAAGCTAAGACCGGTCATTCATGACTGAGAATAAGCCTCTGTGTGTTTTATTTTGGAGCTGGGTGGTGCCATCCTTCCCAAATAATAAAAACCAAAAGAGTAAAAAAAAAAAAAAAAAAAAAAACCACACAACAAGATGTGGCACAATCTCATGCTCGCCACTCCCACAACAGAGAAGCACCTCTGAGTGCTTTCAGGACCAATACTGGCAGCAGCTGTAGAATTCTATATGGGAGATTTGCTCTCCTACCTACTCGACATGTCTAATTCATTTATTTCTATCGTTATGAAGCCATAAAATCTTATAAACTTATACTAAGGTATATAACCAATACTACATTAAATTAGGCAGTTTGGGCAAGCCAAGCCCTCTTAATTAGCTCCTTTGATATACCCACTTCATCTTATTTTTGCACTTCCTTAATAGAGTGTTTTACTATTCACCCCACATTTATCTCATATAATTCTGCACATCTATAGAGTTAACTATTTCTCCAAGGAACCATGGATTCTTTTAGTAGAGACAGATATTAATTGGAAAATAAGATTCTGGTGTTAATAGAACAGCTTCACATTATCTGGTAATCTTCCTGAGAATTACTTCAGAGTAACAGACACAGTCCAGGTCATGGTCTACAGTATTTAAGGGTGAAGTTGAAAGTGGAATCATTTTCCTATAAGTACACTCACTTTGAACTTAGGGACCAGACAACTTTCACACAGACCAGGGGATGCAGAGTTAAGACTGTCAAATGTTTTGTTGGAACACAGTCACTCATTCATTTGTGTATTGGCCATGGCTACTTTCACTGAATAGTAACAAAGGAGTTGCAAATAGCTACTCATGCGGTGTACCCATTGCTGCTGCTCAGTGTATCTTAAACCTAGTGACATATTTGTATCTTGTCAGCATTCCAATGCCACGAAAGTATTAATACATGTTTAATCTTATCATCAGTACATATTCCTCACAACAGAACAAGAAGAGAGGAGTGGCAGAGTGTGACGTGGCCTCTCTTGCTCTAAGAGTGCTGAGCACTGCATACACTGGAATGGTACAAACACCAGCAGTATAAACACCAATTCCAATATTCCTAAGTCAAAGAAAGGCAACATTTTGAAATACTAAAATATGCAAAATGGGATGTGTTGTCTAACAATTATTTTTTTTACAAAAAAATCACAAAGATAAAAAAGGAGACTAAAAGGAAGTTTCTAAGTAGCATGTTCGCCAGCAAAGAAGGTCATTTTTCAATTGTGATATAATTAAATTAATTATGAGTACATTAGCTGAAGAAATATATCCAGAAAATATAGATTTGTTGATGATTGCTAGATCTTCAGTGAGAATAACCCAGGAACTGATGACTCTGGGGGCAATAAGGATAGTCAGTTTTAAAGGGAAACTTATTCTTTCAAATATTCTTGCCTTTGACACTCTTGATAGATGTTACCAATACTAAGCTGTTTGGGCTTATTTGGGAGGTCAATGCAAAGTTTCATGAACATGAAGAATTGGTTTCTAAGAATAATTTTTGCAGAACAAATACTGATAAAAATATATTCTCAGCGAAGTTCAAGCAACACTAACTGATGTACAATTTGCTAAGTTTGGTCACAACAGATGAGGGCAAAAAATATGTGAAGTAAGAAAAGAATTAAAGAGGTACACAGAGCTTGAAGATGTGATGTTTAAACATGTGTCCCATGACTGTATTACTTCTCAGCAAGTGCTTTGTGCAGAATGGTTGTATGTTAATGAGCACCTAGTGTGTTGCATTTGCTGTTACAGATACGCATATCATGAGTCCCAAGACCATTTCTGAGACGGAATTGCATGTTTGAGTATTGGTATGGTTTTATGTTCATTTAGTAAGTTCAGGGCTGTGACTGAATTTTTTTCTGAATAAGAAAAGTCATGCTTAAATACTGTTAATAAATATTGCAGAGTTTGTGGAATTTGTTTTGCTTCAAATGGTGTGTTCAATTTAAAGTTGCAACAAAAGACACTAAATATGCAAAGTGGTATTTTAACAGTTATTAGATTCTTCCAAATTCACATAGTATATGGCTACTTAGCACATTTCCTAAACTGCCAAAAGTTCAAACTAGAAGTGAGGCCTTTATTCATCCACATTTTTTCCTTTTTTTTAAATTAGATTTTTTTAAAATACCAATCCAAATTCCCACTCTCTCCCATCCACCCACCCCACTCCCATCTAATCCTAAGAGAGGGTAAGGTACTTTGCTTTGTGGAAAGTCCAAGGCCTTCCCTACTACATCTAGGCTGAGCAAGGTATACATCCAAAGAGAAAAGGATCCCAAAAATCCAGTACATGTAGTAGAGATAAATCCCAGGGCCACTGTCCATGGCCCCTCAGTCTGCCCCAGCCATACAACTGTCACTCCACATTCAGAGGGACTAGTTTGGTCCTATGCTTGTTCCTTCCCAGTCCAGTTGAAATTGATGAGCTCCCATTAGCTCAGGTAGACTGTTTCAGTGGATGAACCCTTCATGGAGAAGGGGAAAAGGAGGGAAGAAGGGAAGGATTGAGGAGAACTTGAGGGAATGGGATAGTCGAGATGGAGGAAGGACAGATATTAAAGCAAGGAAAAGAGATATCTTGATTGAGGGAGTGATTATGGAGTTAGGAATCCACAAGGATAACCCCAGCTAAGACCCTAAGCAATAGAGGAGAGGGTGCCTGAACTGGCCTTGCCCTGTAGTCAGACTGATGATTATCTTAAATATCACCATAGAACCTTCATCCAACAACAGATGGAAACAGAGGCAGAGACCCACATCAGAGCACTGGACTGAGCTCCCCAGGTCCAGTTGAAGAGTATAAAGAATGAGAATATGAGCAAAGAGGTCAAGACCATCCACAAATTTTTTTCTATCTTTTGTACCCAAACAACTGTTCTACAATGTTTGATATAAAAGTGTAAGCTTCCAGATTCAAGACATTCCATTTATCCTTGCAACCAAACCTTCCATATAGCTTTCAACTAGAATTGACTAATTGGTTATTTGTAATGGCATACTAAAAAGCAAATATTAAAAAAGACTATGATAAGATATTATAAAAATGCTCTCCTAGAAATGAATATACTCAGTAAAAATCATGTTAAAAATTAATAACCGTATTGAGCAGAACCTATCTATGGGAATCACATTTTCAAAAATACAACAGATAAAGTCTCATTACCAATCACCAGTAGTAACATATGAATGTTTGTCATCAATCTGGATGACAGGGAAAATAGTCTATTTTGTATTCACTTCTCCAACTCCCCCCCAAAAGATATTTTTGTCTGGCTTGACCTTATGCAGACCTTGTGCATGCTGTCACAACTGCTGTGCATACATTAGGGCAACTGCTCTATTCTGTCCAGAAAACATTGTTTTTAGAAGCTAGTCATGTGATATATACATTCATTTAGTGGGGAGCACTCCACAGTCTGTATTCTCTGTGTGCTGACCTGTTAATGGTCATCCTATTAATTGTCACCTACTGTAAGAAGCTTCTCTGAAGAGCCTTGAGAAAGGTATTGGTCTATGGGTATAGCATATTTTAATACTATTTCTACTTAGTCAAATAAGATTGGATTCCATTTCAAAGAGTGGGGCTTAGATCCAAACAGAAAGCAATTAACTGGTTACTCCAATAATGGTTGTGTTACTGTTGCACAGTGGATAGGTATATCTTGTTAGGCCAGTAGTTAATGTAGCTGGCTGGGTTCACAACTGGGTGACATTAATAATTACTTTTTTCTTCTGATATAATGCATAGAACCTTCCAGAATCATAAAAGATAGCCAGTAGGAACAAGGCTTCCAGGTCAGTACCAGGTTGATTTATCCATGTTATATGAATCAAGTATGAAGTGTCTTCAGCAATAGGGTCTTATCATCAAGTTTTAGAGAGTAATTAATAACATTAGCAATAACCTGTAATGTCTGGGGTTCTATGATAACCCACTGACCAACAACTCAAAAATTATTAACCCATTCTTGGAAGTAGGATTTGTATTTGCTATCATGTGTTCAGTTGGGCATTGTCTACTATCATAGGGTAACTCCCTCTTTACATATGCATAATCATATCTTAGAACGCTATTACAATAGTGTGTTTCCATATGATTTTTTCAAATTACATGCCCCCATTCTTTTTGTTTATTCAGATGCAATGTTCATGCTCATTTCTATTGTTGTTCACTCTCACGTGATGATATGAGCATGTAAATAGGAAAAACAATCAAATTTAGGATAAAATGTACTCTCAACTTGAAATCTGCATATGCATTATTCACAGTTATATAGAGTACAACATTTGTGTGATTTTTTTTTTTTATTTTGTGACAGTCACCATTTCACAAATGAAATAAAGTAAGCGTAAAGCTACCCACTTGAAGGCATAGGGCAGCTTGCTAGAGAAGAAAGGATACGGTTTTGTAAATTAGAATACTCAAAGACTCTCAACGCCTTTCAATCAGACAATCCCAGAAGCCCTCTCTTCTGGGCGCCTGAGGGCATCACGCAGAGTGAACATGAGGATCCGAAACGAATAAATCCAAGCTCCACAGAAATAGGAGTCTTATTGAAGTTCCAAACTGTATTCACAATAGATTCTGGCAACAATACAACAGCCTGGGAAGGCGCTGGGCTTGTTGTTTCTATGCTTGGCTCTGGCAGAAAGGCAGTGACAGTAATAACACTTTTGTTTAACTTGGCGTCTACATAGCTAATCTTTCAGTGATGGCACTTACATAGAGAACACGTCTTTTCATGACTGATTTTCCCAACAGGCTTCCGTTTTACACATAAGTGATTTAAACATCTGCTTTAAATACAAAATATTTGATTCAAAAGAGATATTAAAACTTGAAATAGACATCTATATTTTATTTTATTTTTTAATATTTCTTTTTTTTACTTTCTTTTAATTTATTCTATGTGTCTTTTGTATCATGTATCAAATTCCATTCATTTCCCCATCCCTTTGCATCCATCCTCCACCCCGGGCACCAATATTTTAAAACTATGATTTTAAATGCAGTTATTAAGTAGAAATCAAACTATATTTGAACTATATTTGAGGCAGGTGTGATGGCACACATTGGCAATCTCAACACTTAGTAATCAGAGGCAGGAGGATCACCATGAGTTTCAGGCCAACTTGGCCTAAGAGTGAAGCCCTGTTAGAAACACAGAAAGAGAAGAAAGGAAGGAAGTGAGCTAGATCCTATATATATTTTAAGATTTAAAGCAATGGTATTGCTAAATAGACAATGATGAAAAGCACATATGGAACTCTTACTAAAAGCCAAATAAAACTTTTGTAGTATTTTATCCTCAGAGTTACACTGTTATATGGGCACTGTTACTAAATCCATTTAAAAAAAATGGAAACTCAGAAGGGCAAAAAAAAAAATCCACATGAAGCCACAAAGCTGGTAAGTGGAAGAGCTTGGGTCCAAACACAAGTTTATCTATCTCTAATACAATATTCTTGTTAATTACTGAAACTGCTATTCATTAAAAACATAACTTAAACCACATACGTAATTTTAAGTTCTCTAAAGACCACATTGAAAATAAAAAGGAAACTAAGGAAGTTAATTTTAAGAATATATTTTACTTAGTCCAATATATCTAAAATATGAGTTTAGAATAAATCATAAAATTATTAACTGGATATCTTATATAAGGTTTTATACCATTATTGATACCTGGTATGCATTTTATCCTTACAGTTCCTCTCAGGCTGGACTAACTGCTCACTAACTTCATATGACTACTGGTTACTATACTTTAGGACCAGATCCTTCAGTCATTTGAACAATGTCTTTAGAGCTGTCTATATCAGACAACACAGTGAAGGCATGCAAAATAGAAGTCTGTTATTATGAAGTTTAGAATCCTTAGCAGTAAATATCTAACAAGCAAATCTTAACTGAGCAAACACAAGGCAGTGATAAGTGATATGAAGAAAAGAATCCGTCATTGTGTGTGACACGGCATAGCATTCATGTGATTACCTAACAACTCCAGTCAGGAAAATGACTTTGACAGCCACCTTAATTGATGGATGAAATTTTTAGTGAAAATCAGGCTTACATTATTTGGTTCTTTGAATGAGAATGGCCCTGATAGGCTCAATATTTGACTGCTTGGTCTTCAGTTTGGGGAACTGTTTGGAAAGGATTAGGAGGCGTGGCTTGTTAGAGGAGGTGTGTCCCAGGGAGTGGGCTCTGAAGTTTCAAAAGCCCATGCTATTCAAGTTTGCCCTCTCTGTTCCAGTGCCCTCATCACTGGCTGCCTGCTGTCACATCATGATGGTATGTATGCACCAAATTAAATATTTTCTTTTATAAGTTGCTTTGATAGTGGTATTTTGTCACAGCAATGGAACAATAACTAAGACACATTATTTCTAGTAGAGATTAAATGGGAAAAATAGAACAACACATGGTACTAAAGACATTGTCAGGATAAAAACTAAGATGAATAAATTCATAACAATCAAATTGCTGGTATACTATTTGCTTAGGTGTATTTGTACACTTCTTAAAGTATTTTTTTAATTCTTCAAAGACATAGGCATTATATGTATGCTTATACTAATCAATTAGGGAATGCTTTACTATATCAAAACTACTACATAATCTGAATAAATCCACAGGTTAGGATAAATTGCATTAAAAAGTTAAATGTATTTTTGTAGTTTAAAACATAAAGGTAAACTCCTTCTCTTTATTTGACTAGCATAATATAGTATTCAATAAGGAAGGAAAGGATATAAAAACTTTACTTTCCGTTTCTGACGGTAACACCATGGGAAAAGTCACACCTACCATAGACAGTCAGTTTTATATCCTTGGCTTGCTTGCCCGCTGCATTAGACACGGCACATTGGTAGCGCCCCTTGTCACTTCTCCGTGCATTCCTCAGATGTAGATTCTGTCCTGTGTCTGAAAGCTCAATGTTGGGATCTCCCAAAAATAAAGGCCTAGAAAGAAATTTATTTCATAGATCCATTTTAATTTCCTCATGTTTCCTTTGTTATTAATTACAAAAATATTACATAGTATGAGGTTAAACTATTACATAGTATGAGGTTAAAATATGAGGCAGATTTTATTATAAAAATACAGTGTGATCGGCATTCCTATTCAATAACTAAACGCATTAAGCCACATTACTAATGGGACTAGGTAACTACTCCTTTGAGATGGAACCCGCTCCCTCTTTGGTCTTTAATCTTTATCTACAGCATTATGAACTAAGAGGGATTGTCATTTGCTACATTCACCCTTCCACTCTTATTCTTCTTACTCATTTGAGATTTTTGATTTAATGTGAAATTTCTATGACTAAGTGGATAATTAGAGTTTGATAATGCTTCATCAGAACCTCAGAGCAAGAGTTAATAAAATGTGAGGTTATTACTTGCTAATGATGCTGACTATGCCAATCTTTCTAAAAAGTGGAATGCATATGAACACTATATAACCATAAATACTGAGCGTATTTATTCCCAAACAAGCTTACGTACATTTTCCAGGGAAGTCTGTTTCTAAGATCCATCATCTACTGCTGTAACATGCTCACTTTGTGTTATCAGCAGCAGTGTCGTTTTAATACTTGACAAATCTTAATTAGAGAAGTCTATGATCTCCTTTAAGGGACTTTAAAGTCCCTTTTGCCATGGCAGTGTGGCAGTGTAGCATGGAGGGGGCTGGCTTGTTTGTTGATGTTTTTGTCCTGCCCAGTACCCCACAACTGTTTAGCCCCAAAGAAAATCACACATAGGTCTCCATAAATTATAAAGCTGATTGGCCCGTTAGCTCTAGCCTCTCATTGGCTAACTCTCACATCTTGATTAACCCATTTTTCTGATCTATGTTAGCCATGTGAGACAGATCACATCCTGCTGCTTCGGTGGTCTGGGCAGGAGTGGGAGGAATCAACTTCCTCCTTCCCAGAATTCTCCTGTTCTCATTACATCATTTCTACTTCCTGTCTGGTTTTCCCGCCTATATTTCCTGCCTGTCCAATCACGGTTTATTTATAACATGATTGACAGAATACAGACAATTCTCCCGCACCATGGCAGAGAATCAGCAAATGAGCTTCCTGCTGGACATGCATGGTCCTGTCCTATCTTGTAGAGTGGAGATATGATACCTGTATTACAGCATCTGAGCACTGCCATCTAACACATCAAATTCCTCTAAGGATATGGCTCTACATTCTCTCCAGTACCATAACAACCCTTGATATTTTCAAACCTTTGTTTTTAAAAATGACCTATGAGAAACAAAATTTTATTTTATGTATATTGTTCAGGGTGAGAATCTTTCTTTATTTTGGTTTATTTAGATCTTTTTATTTTAAACAATCTTTTCTCATTTTACATACCAATCCCAGCTCCCTCTTCCTCCCCTCCTCCTGCTACCCCCACCTTTTCCCACTTCTACTCTTACCCCATCCAATTCCCACCGCATCCACTCCTCAGAGAGGGTAAAGCTTCCAATGGGGAGTCAACAGAGTCTAGTACATCACTTTGAGGCAGGACGAAAAGTCTCCCTACTATATCTAGACTGAGCAAGGTATCACACCAAAGAAAATGGGCTCCAAAAAGCCAGTTTAAGTACTAGAGATAAATTTTGGTCCCACTGCCAATGACCCCACAGACTGCCCCAGCTACACAACTATCATCCACATTCTAAGGGCCTAGTTTGGACCTATGTAGGTTCCCCCCCCCCCCCGTCAGTCCAGAGTCTGTGAACTCCCACTAGTTTAGGTAATCTGTATCTTTGGGTGTCCCTATCATGGTCTTGATCCCTTTGCTCATATTGTTGCTCCTCCCTCTCTTTGACTGCACTCTGGGACCTTGGTCCAATGCTAGCTGTAGATTTCTGTAGCTGCTTCAGTCAGTTGCTGGATGAAGTTTCTATGATGACAATTAAGACAGTCATCAATTTGATTATAGGAGACAACCAGTTCAGGTACCCTCTCCACTATTGCTTAGGGTCTTACCTGGGGTCAGAGGATGAGAATCTTTAAATATTTATTGTGTGGTTGTATTTTAATTGTTCATTTCTACTCCTAATTCATTTTTCTTGTGTTGTCTGTCTTTTTAATTTCTTGGAAGCCTAAATGGATTCTTATACTTTATACATGGCAAATCTAGATTCTCTGCTACTTAGTTGTTTTTAGATCCCTTCTCCTCAGACATACAGACACAGTGAGAAGTAACATCTCAAACCACTTTAGGTCACGGTAGCCATATCGGTGTGGGCAAGCCCTTGATTCTTCCACTCTGGGAAGTGCAATTGCTCTCTGTGAATTCCACTTTATTCAGATGAGAACTAGTCTCTCTATTTGTTATATTGTCTCAGCACATTTTCCTTCTCAATAGCTTGATCTCATGTAATTTTTTTCTTCCTTTAAATCTGTTTTTTTTTTACTGTTAATATTTGTGCACAGGATTTTTAATGCAATAATTATAAATCAATCTGTTTCTACAATAAATCCCTAAATTATAGAAAGCTTTATTACTTGAAAAATTAAAGATATTATAAGACTTTTTAAAGGCAACACTATTTCTCCAAAATGGTCATTTAATAATGTTGTAATTTTAAGGTAGTTAAAAGGGAGGAAAAGCTTACATATACACTGGAATATCTGTTTCTTATGAATTACACTCTCAAACAAATACAGACAAGATACTCACTTGCCATCCTTGAACCAGTGGATAGCAGGGAAGGGAGAGCCTCTGACACGGCACTGCAGGGTGACGTTGTGGTTAAGAACAACTGAGACCTCATTTGGGAAGCTGGCACCTATTATGCTGGGTGGAACTTGAACAAAGACATTTTATCATAAAATACACGACTTAGCCAAAAGACCTTGGGAAGAAAGAGGCAATTAGTGATTATCAAAGCATTTCAACAATAATGTCATAAATAAAATATCCCACAATAGCTCCCTTTCATGTCATACTGTGTACCCAAATGTTCAGTTTAAATCCAGGAATATTTTCAGGAAATTTTGTCAGCAGGACAATAACCTACATGTATAATAAGACAGAAGTCATTTGAGACTCATGGAATGTAACTGAGCAGCAAAGTTCATATGATCCAAGGTATTATTAATGTGCATTTCAGATGGTGGACAATTTCAGATGGACGCTGCCAATTTCATATGGTTCAAATCCTAATACCATGTCATATCTACCTTAAGAATTCCTATACAAAACTTGGTATGAGTATGTTATACAGTATGAAAAAGAATATACTCATTCTTAATCCTTGGGAATATATAAATGAAAGGCTTCTGGTATGTTTTCCTCACTATATACCTTCTCTTTTGTATCAGATTAAGTGGTCTGATATTCATCTTCAGAAAATTATTAGACAGTACAAGGTGTCAATGGGGAAGAGGTATAGCATAATAAGATATTTATATAAAGACCTCTGGTTGCTGAGTGAAGAATGGATCCGATGATGAAGAGTGCGTGCAGAAAGGAAGTTAAGGGGCTACTATAAATGAAAATATGCCTTCACCATGGAATGGAAAGAAATAGATAATTAGGAAGTAGACACAGACGAACGTGGGTAAATTTCTGGAGCTCTGAAGAAAGCAGGGGGAAGGTTAGAGATGCAGGCGACTCAGAGACCCCAACATTGACTGGAGAAAGATGTCATTAAGATCTTTCAGTTTGATATAGCACCAAGATATTCAATAACACATAAAGAAGCTGTTCAAGCCAGCATGCTAAGGATATATGAACATCATAGCACACATCTATAATCCTAGAATTTGGAGGTCAAGGCAGAAAGATTGTGAGTTTGAAGCCGCCTGGGATATTAGTGAGATTCTCTTAAGATAACATAAAAGTTTAAGAAGTAGAAAAAAACATAAAAACATAGTGAGGTGAAAACTAGATATTTTTCCTAGTGTTCAAGGAATTAAAAGGTAGAGCTGAGCATTTGGGAATCATCAGCACACAGATGGACTTCACAGAGGGAATGAGTGTCAGGAGAAACAATGTCAAGACTGATGATAGAAAAATTGCTGAGGTTTCTTTAAATGGCCTGTGGTTAAATATAAGTATAAATGTAGGAAAAAGAAACATAATATAGTTTAGGTTGTTGGAGAAAAGGAAATTGATTATTTTTGTACTGGTGAATGCTAATTTTTTTGAACACATCGCATCTAGGTTTCGTTTTCACTACAAACACCAATTGTATACCTACTTTGATAATAAAATATTGAAAAAAGCCATTTATCACCAAGAGAATTTATAATGTCAAATATAACTTTAGCAACTAGAAATTAGTGACACCATTAATATTATTTGTATCACAGTCTAGCGTAGTGACTACCGACTTTCAGAATTCCATTCCTTCCTGAAAAGTCCATTTCATACTCTCAGAATTCTCTTTCTCTGACATCAACCAGGGCCTATTTAGCTTCTGCAGCTAATTAAATTACAGTGGAAATGGTTGTCTGACCATTTTCCAGTTCAAGCATCCTGCTAGCTTGAGGAGATGCACATATCATAATTGCATTGCACTATGTTGCACAGCTACTCATGTACCTAAGCACTTCTCTCTGTAGCTACTGCTTAGAGAAGCATCTCGTAACACTGCACCACTTTTAAGTCAATGACACCTTGGGGTATATAAGTCAGGGTAATCTTTATATGATAAATAATTAAAATTAAAAGCAACATACTGAATGAGTACCATATATATTTCTCCTATCAATTTATTTATTTATCTCTCTGTTTTGCTGTACAGTAAGAAATGTATCTAACTTGTAGGTTTGTTTTATAAGTTTTCCTTACCTAGTACATTGACATTAAAGTACTTCTGAGCAGTTCCTGCAATATTAAGTGCTTTGCAGGAATATCTTCCCGTGTCCTCTGCAGATACTTTAAAGAGTTTTAGTGTCTTCCCATTGTTCACGATCTGAACAGTGCTGCTTTCTGTCACCTGCATGAGACAAACTATTGTTATTTCCAAAGCTAATAAAACTCCGCCACTGGGAAAGAAGAGTCGCATTTGATACTACTGAGAAGAAATTAACATCTGCACGATGAATTCAGGTACAGAGGCTGGGGACTCAGCATACTGTGCACGGCCATCTCCATTTACCTGGATACCGTCTTTATACCACGAGATGACAGGTGAGGGAGTTCCTTCTACTTCGCAGTAGAGACTGGCCAGTTGGTTTACCAACACGGACACATTTGTCAAATGTTCCTTATCTTTAATTGCTGGTGGAACTGCAAAAGAGAGGCGTCATGACTAAATAGCCTTATAATCAACAGTAGCTTCCAAGTTTCTCCATAAAGCCCATTAAAAAGAAGCTTCAAATGCAAATGAGGGCTGAAAGCTGGTCACACACAAGCACAAGCTTCCTTACAAAAGGAAATGTATCAACTCACACATCCATAAATAAAAAGAACCCTATGTACTGCTTTTCGTCGGGTTTTAAGTTCAGGATGAAATTTAGGAGAACTCTAAGAAAGAACATCCCACATATTGAAAGGCTAGGGAGTTAATTTAAGATATATAGTACTCACTATTTGACTGGTGAAAGCGAATGTCACTGTCTATGGAAGTCACTGACAGCAAAATCTAAAAAGCCTATACCCTTATAAAGTGATGCAGGTAAACAGTTTTCATTGAAAGTTTAAATAACTGCAAATATCTGGTAACAATCTGAATATTTATCATCAGCAGAGAAAGGCTACATCATATGAACTCATCCAATAAGATGTTAGAGATAACAGTTAAGGATCTAGACTAATTCACAAGATAGATTGCTCAATAACCCAGGTCTAGAGAGTGGGCATAATATTCCATCATATATGTTCTTTTCATAAGGTTTCCATACATATTTGTGCCATAAGACAATCTCTAAGGAGTCATACACGTAGTAAGTGTGAACTGGTTTTCTGCCTTTGAAGAATATATGCAAATGAGACCTATTGGGTGAGTAGGCCTTGGTGCTACGTCTTTATCTCCTATTTGAACTTTGAGAGATGTAAAGCCACAACCAAAAATTGAATGAAATTTTGAAGAATAAATAAATATAAACCAGTTTCCTATCTTCTGTTTGATAGTAATATATTCACATTATTATTAAGCCATAATATATTGATTAAATGACTTAAACATACAAACGTTTGGAAGAGCAATATTTTTAGCTACTTGGTTTTCACATTTTAATCTACATTTACCATGAACTTTGAGGTTGTACTTCCTTTCTGTGGTTCCAGCTTCGTTGATGGCCACACAGATGTACTCGCCATTGTTGTGTGGTGTGAGAGAAGCAATCACCAACAGTGCACCATCCTCCAAGACAGAAACACCAGGCTCTTGCCCCGTCAGCTCTCTACCATTGTGTAACCACTTGATGGTTGGTTTAGGAGTACCTAGGTAGGAAATTAAAGCTCTTTTAGAACAAAATTAGAAAAAATGGTAAAGATAAAGATCAAATACATCAAGGACAGATAAACTTCCTGCTACAACCATAATGTATATCCTGAGGCATTTGACACTTTCAGGATAAACGTGAAGGGACTACAATTAATAATAGTTATTTAATGATTCTAACTACTGATCAATCTTCAGACCTGTGGCTTCTAGCTGATCAAAGCTGCTTTTAATCAGAAAACTCAAAGTATAAGCAAAACATTTTTTCCTGGTGAGTTTACTACAGTGACCAGAAGTGAAATAAAAAATGTTCATTCATCAAATTGACAAGATATAGAGGAAGACTGGGAGTGAAGAAAAAGCTGAGTAAAGATGTGGCATTGCTACAGGAATCCATCAGGAACCCGCCCATGCAAACAGAGTGTGTAAGGAGTGTGTAGAAATTGAGGCTTATGGTTAATTTGGGAAAAGGCTCCCACTGCCTATGTATATGTTTCAATATCTTATCTGTTCATCAAAAGACAAGAGTTCAAGCCTTTAAAAGAAGTAAACAATGCAATGAGAAAAAATATTTTTCTGGATTTATTTATGAATAACAGAGTAAATGCAAGTATGCTTATGCATCAAAATGATAAAAACTGTATTAGAATGCATATTAAAGCCAGAGGGGATATTATAGATATATAGGGCATATTACAGTAGCAAATGTGCTGTGAATGTTTTATTTGGAAAAAAAAATGTAAGTGGCACTATTCTAAACACCTAAAAACTTGATGAATTCCTACAGAGGATAATAATAACAATAAGTCACATTAAACAAAACAAATATGAATCCATAAGATGTTGTTAGGTAATGAGCATATTAAAAGTATTATATACTGTAATGGTCTGTCCTTTTCTTTTAAGAGACAAGCCCTGCCCACTCCCTTCTTTCTTCACTGAGGCAGGCAGATCTTCCTTCCTGCTTCCAGCCAGAAAGTCTCTTTTTTCC
Source organism: Alexandromys fortis (assembly GCF_014885135.2). Taxonomy (NCBI): domain Eukaryota; kingdom Metazoa; phylum Chordata; class Mammalia; order Rodentia; family Cricetidae; genus Alexandromys; species Alexandromys fortis. Next base: position 1,009,748 of record NW_026068018.1, on the reverse strand, counting down.
ATCTCTCTCTAAGAGGCAGCTTCTGTCTTTCCTTTCTCCCCCTCCCTTCCCCCTTTTCTCATCTCCCTTCCCCTCCATAACCAACTAAATAAATATCCAACCTCACTCTGTGTGGTGTGCCTATCCATCTCTGTCTCCCACCTGCTGGGGCTGTGGCTCCCTGCCTGGGCCTCGATGCCCCTCATGGCCCAATGCGGCCACTTGGGGAACTGTGGCATCCCTGCATGGGACTGGCAGCTCTCAGGACCCACTGCCTGCTGCCATTTTGAAACCTGCAGCGTGGACTCATGGCCCACTGCCTACTGCAGCCAATTGGGGACCTGCATGAAGCATTTTACTTAAACTATAACACATAGAATTCAAGATAAGGTAAAAAAATATCAGAAATAGATACAATGTACTGGTGAAGCTAAACTCAATATTAATTAATGCCTTATAAAAGTGATTATGGAAGGCATATTCATAAAAATGAAAAAAACAGCCTATTTAATCTCGATTATTATAAGATTTGACCAATGTGGAAGACAGTAAAACTGATGGTCTTCAGTCATCTGCTCATGTTCTGAGGGAAAACCAGAGGTTATAATCATCTTATTTTATCCAATGTGGAGGCCCCAAAAGGCCAAATGTCAGAGGATGTGGACTTGTTTCTAGTTCCTTCAAGGTTATTGGGATCCACCTCAAACAAAAGTCCCACCTATATGTAACTCAGAGAGTTCTGCTCCTGGAAAGGGCAGTAGTTTGTTCCTACCTCAAACAAAAGTCTAAAAATCCAATTAAGTTCCAGTTCCCTTTATGGAAATAACTTGGGATTCCCCCAGGGAGTGGTTTGCCTATAGAACGTTCTGGTTTAGGGTGTAAGTGTGACTTGTTTTGTTCTAGCAACAGAATGTTTAACTATGGATGTAGCCCCTGACTTTCAATTGGTCTGTTCATTTCCTTGTATCATATTAATGCAGTCTTTTGTCTTACTCTTACCTTTTGGGTCAAAGGTATTTTAAGCAGTTGGAAATTAAATGTGGGTGAATTTTCAGTACTCACTGAAAAGCTCCCCCCATACTATCCTATATGATTCTCCGTTTTATTATTTTCATTTGTGTCTTCATATTCTTTACTATATTTCTCATCCCCATACCCTGGTGAGAGGTATTTTTGTCGATGTTGGTCCCTGAAAATCCCACTTTTTCCTTTGTAGATGACAATAAGACTTAACAATTAACATTTATTGAAATAATATGAAAAAAATTAATGTACAAACAAAACAAAGGAAATCAGAACACTGTCTTCCATCTATAAGTACTAGAATAACTATTATCAAGATGAAATCCTTAGCAAAATCAACAAAAGGTGATCTGGGGCCAGGCATGCACATCTTTAATCCCAGCACTTGGGAGGCAGAAGCAGGTGGATCTCTGTGAGTTCAAGGGCAGCCTGGTCTACAAGAGCTAGTTGCAGGATAGGCTGCAAAGCTACAGAGAAACCCCTGTCTCAAAAGACAAAAAAACAAAAAATGGTGATGTCGTATGTTTTTCTGTCTATGTGTTGCTTTTATTGGTAGATGAATAAAACTGTTTTTTCAATGGCTTACCAGAGTAAAGCCAGGTAGGAAATTTGAACAGAGAGAGAGAGAGAGAGAGAGAGAGAGAGAGAGAGAGAGAGAGAGAGAAGAGAGAGGGAGAGAGAGAGAGAGAGAGGAGTCAAAGAGATGCAATGTAGCTCCAAAGGAGTAACATGCCACATCAGTAAGCCACACCCTAGTGGCTTTCATAAGTGGCTTCGGAAACAGGCAGGTGAAGAAAAACTGGTCTGGGGTACCAGTGGACCAAGAATATGTCTAACTACAATATGGTGGGCCAATGAGATGGCCCTTGTTCCGAAGTCTGAAGACTGACTTTAATCCCCAGAAAGAGAGACCTGGCTCCTCAAAGTGGTGTACACACACACACACACACACACACACACACACAAAGGAAAGATCATATAACTACTTTTGGGTGAACCTAAGAACTCTATTTCAGAAGGACCTGAGGACCTAAGAAAAGATGGTTACTTTGCGGAAATGGGAAGTCAAGAACGCTAGCGAGAGTAAGGGATCCAAGCAGACCGAAAAGCAGCTATGCCACAGGTAGGGTCAAGGGGCAAAGGACCCCACAGGACCTACATAAACTCACACTATTCTGAAGATGCCTATTCTCCTGGCCTTGCCTCTCTATGTTCTCAATGGCTCTGAGAACTATTACTGATAAGCTTTCAGATATCTGAAAAAATCTGTTAAAGTTATCTTTCTTAAACACTGGAGATAGCTACGGATGAAAGTGGAGTGGTTCCTACTAAACCCAGGCAGCTCGATGGCTTTAACGGCTGCCACCTCCGGGGACAACTAAGGAGAGAGTCCCATTGGGACAGTGATACTGGCAACTGTCTGGAACCCTCCTGCCCTGGCCAGACTTTGACCAGACCAAGAACCCTGCTTGGACTTTGTTAGGACTACCACAGGGCAGTTTGAGTTATTGTAAACATGTGCTTGGCACCCAGAGTAAGGATGGCAGAGACAATAGTCCTCTCACACACCCCTGTGGAGACAGGACAAGCTCCTGGCAGAAAACATGATCCTATTTTAAAAAGGATTTTAAAAACCCACTGAGATACATGTTTCATACAAGCTAGCCCCAGAATTACCAGTGCGAGTAGACCTAGCGGAGTAGAAAAGGATTAAAATATAAGAGCCTCAGACAGGGGATAGCTCTGATTTATACCCCTTCCTAATTGACATTTACAGGGAATATTGTGAAGAGATCAAATGCAACATTTTAAACAAGAAAACGTTTCAAGAAAGAATGAAATGAAAAATAATTTTAAAAAAAGAGTTGAACAATCTTGAAAAACGTCCTAGATTAGTCAAGCCTGAACGACTGGGCGATCTTTTTACTGAGAGAAATAAAACATGGACGATGGAAAAATACCAATTCAAAGAAATGTTTGGAGGAGGAGAGTTTCTATTATATTCAAATATTATAGCAAGGACTGGCAGGTGGAATTTCGGAAATTTCAGGCAGAAATTTAGAAATTTAGCCATATCCCAAACTTATGGCCTGTTACCCATCCCTTGTACCCCTGAATGCTGCATACCTTTTGCAGGGCAGGGAAATGCGATGCGCTGATTGGTCAGTCTTTCTTGGAATGGCGTGTTAAAAGGAGGCTGCAGGTCTTCCACTGTAGGTGGTTCTAGTACAGAAACAAACACACTGCCTGATTTTCCTTGGACACTTTCCCATTCTGATTTCCTTAGTCTTTGATGCCTGTGTTCAGTTACCTACTAATTTTCTGCCCTTCTCCTGTCTCCCAACAGGCACTTCTGTCTGTTCAATCATGAAGCACCATGCATGTTCCCACATCGGTAGCTTCCTCTCCTCAAATTCCCATGCAAATCTTTATGCTATCTGACCTATGTTAAAGGTTTCTTGTAGGTATACTGTTATCAAATATAGTCCCATTAGGATTAATGTTCTATGCAACCTCTGTGTAGTCTGTAGTGATGTACCGCTGAGATTTGCAATAGTAGAAATGTTTATTTTTCTTCTCTTACTCTAAACATGTGCACTTAGTAAGGTTTACTGAGCAAATAGATGAGCTAGATATGCTCCCCGCTAGCATCCTAGACACTCATTCCTCGGCAATTGTAATGTCCCATTTATTAAGTTCTAAGTGTTATACTGATTTTTACACCCATTCATGCTTACTTCCCGCCTTTGTATGGTATTCCCTCTGGCAGGGCGAGACAGAACACTTCTAGTGATTAGTGTTCCTGCCAGCCAGGAAGCCCTCAAACTAAATACTACTTTAAAGGATTACAAAATTCCTACCTGGCAATCCAACCCGAAGTAGCCAATTTCCAGAACAGTAACCTCATTTTAATTTACCCATTCTACTTTTCCCCATCTATGAACCTTATTTCTTTCTTTACTTGCTTTAGGTCTACTCACACTAGCATAGCTCAGGAAAGCAGGGGCATTTGTCACTACAACATCACCATTGCCTAGAACATGACAGACACTTGGCCCAACCTCAGTAACAGCCCTCACAATAAAGCCAACAACAATAGAGGAGCAGCGAGCCATGACCTCTCAGGGATCAGTTGAGGTGAGGTATGAGGTGAAATGCTACTCCAAATAGCTCCAGCTGCACTTTCTCCCAAATCAGAAATTCTGGGTGGCCCATTACTTAGGACCATTTCCATTATATACACCAGAGACTTTAGTTTAAAGAGTAAACATAAAAATTTCATTCGGGGTTAGCAACAGTTCATACATTAGCTTCTGGATAATGCGCCCTTCAAAGCTCAAGTTTTAGGTAGTAATCTCCCTAAAGAGATCCACGATTGCACATCCTGTGTAGAGCCCAGGAGTCTTGTTTATTCTCACCCTCAATCTACCAGACATACGTTTCTTACGTCAAAACCCACCTTGGACGTGTAGTGTCGCCTCTGCTTCATCAGTGCCGGCTATGTTCGTGGCAACGCATGTGTATGTGCCTGCATCTGAGATCACAGCCTGCTCGATGCTCAGAGTTCCATCTGGATTGCTAGGAAGCTGCACCCCATCAATTGGCACGGGCCTTGCACTTTTAAACCAAGTGAACACGGGAGGTGGAGACCCATGGGCATTGCATGGGATGTCTACTCTCTGGCCGACTTGGACTTTTATGTGTCTAATTCCATGCTGTATCTTTGGAGGAACTGGAAATTACAACTGAGCATTAACCATCAAATGTTTATAAATCCTTTTTTTTTTTTTTACTCTGAATGAAAATGCCTTACCAAGAAGTCAGACACAAAGAGTAGAATAATCTCTTATTAGCTGTGGGATGTAGGGTGTGCTAGGGAGCCTCTTGAGGCACATTTCTTTAACAATCCAAGCAAAATGAACTAAATGTACAGGCGTAGTACCAGTATACTGCTGAGACTATAGGAAATGACAAACACAATACTCCTAATCCCAAACTTGACGAATAGGAAGCATTTAACAATAGTCGGTTTCCTTTAGTTTATAAGTAACGTAAGGTCAAAACAGAATTCTCTCTCTGCAGTCACAGTGAGTTTGTATGCCCTTTACGAGAGACAGGCACTAAGAAAATGCTTTTAAAGTTTTTTTTCTAATTTCAAAGACAAAAATTACACATAGCTTGTATTGTTTCCCCAGATGCCTCTTCCTTTTGAAAACATACTGATGCGCCTTTATCAGAACACTAGAGAAGGACTTTTGCATTGTGTACTATAGAGGCAGGAGTCAAATTGAATTCATGAGATACAGCTCTGTAAAAGGCCCATTCTCAAGGTTGTCAGTCTCAAATCCTTCTAAGGTTAAAAGCATTTTTATCATCACTCTGGGGAAAAAGAACACTAAACATGAGAGGTTAGGTAATATACGGAGTGCCTGAGAGTTGGTAAATGATGAGACCCTCTTCTGATGTCAAAAGTCTACTTCAGTGGGATGCCATTGTCACGACCCGTCTAGAAATGAAGCCAACCTAATGCCATCTCAGACCATTTTCCTATGATGCTTAGGTTTCTGTTATTTGCTCCATATCTGCCATGGAGGTGGATAATCAGCACTGAAGGGAAGAATAATTGGTGGATTGCGGTGAACTAACACTCCAGCCAGAGAAGCGTGAGGACCTCAAATAATCATAGAAAGAGGCATTTTCTCAGCTATTGAGTTCTTTATATGTCAAATGTGACTCTTCAAAATGTTCTTCTGTGAGAATACAATCAGACATCAACAATTTGAACACATTTCCCTCCCCTACTGTATATCAACGACAATAGAGACATCTAGAAAAACCAAGGGCCAATTATTATTTGAAAATAGAAAGGGGGGAGTTACACATAGACAACAAACTTTTCAGAGGAAATAAAAGAAAGCCATGTTCTCATAGTTCAGAACTCTTAGTCTACACACAACATAGAGGTTCACAATCAGATGGGCTTCACTGTGGACAGCAGACAAAGCTACCCAGGTCATCTTTTCAATACTCACCATGGACACTTAATTTAACAGACTGAGTCACATTCCCAGCAATATTCGTGGCAACACAAAGATACATTCCACTGTCTGAAATGCGAGTCTCTGTGATCTTCATTGATCCAGAAGGGAGGAACGTGTGTCTAGGAGGAAAACCCACACATCAGAGCATAGAATGAGAGGAAACAAACACCCCTGCACAGTCGTACATCAGCGTGATACAACTGTGCTGCAACTTTTGAAACAGCCCTCTCCACCGTCCCACAGGTCTATGGGCCATGGAAACAAGGTTTTCATAATTATTTTTTGTATTCTGTATGATGCTCTTATAAACAGAAAATAAGGGGTTCTTTTTACCTTTAATTCTAACACAGTTGTCTAGAATCACCAAACAACTGTCCATCTCTGTGCTTCAATAGGCTTCTGCTACACAAAGCAAATGTGTGTTGTAAACTTTTCAACTTATTTTGAGCATTTTTCCTTTCAGTTTTTATTAGCACATGTTACTAAAAACACGAATGGATTTTATTGTATGTTCCTATATTTATACAAAGTATTTTGATCATATTTACCCCCATTACAATTCTCTTATTCTCTCCAACTTCCACTGACACCCTACATTTCCTCAACCAGTGGTCCTTCGACCTTCATGTGTGTGTGTGTGTGTGTGTGTGTGTGTGTGTGTGTGTGTGTGAGAGAGAGAGAGAGAGAGAGAGAGAGAGAGAGAGAGAGAGAGAGAGAGA
>NW_026068018.1:918820-1002893 GCF_014885135.2 Alexandromys fortis | reverse complement strand
CCCCCCCCCCTCCCCCCCCTCCCCCACCCTCCTCCCCCTCCCCCCCCCTCCTCCCCCTCCCCCCACTCCTCTCCCCCTCCCTCTCCAGTCCAAAGCGCAGTCAGGGCATTTGGCAACTTACCAGTGACCTCATGACTGTAACATTCTTTTTCAATGCTTCCCAAATAATTGAGTGTGTTTCAGTAAAGGCAAACAGAAAGTACATCTTTTCAAATGTGTCTTTAATAGCTCCCTCATTAAATGATGATGTACTAGATGTTATTAAGTATTATTAATGTTGTATTAAAGTCCTTTTCAGAGACTGTCAGAGCCACAGAGATCTACCTAATATCAAGGTTTATCACAGAGCTAAGTCAAACTATAGTAAAGAACAGAGACATCAAAAATGACATGCATGCATGAGAACACACCTTGTAATCAATATTAGATGGAATATTGAGAAACATGCAGAAAGTGGCTGGAAATGTAGTTCAATGGTAGAATGTTTATCTAGAATGTAAAAAGTCCTTATACATTCCAGAAAACAAACACATGCACACCATAAAGTAAGAATTGACTATTCAAAATGATCTTGGGTAATTGACTTTCCAAATTCAAAACAAACTAAGTTGCATTACTGCTTAATATCATATACAATATAAAAATTCAGGTGGAGTAGTCTAAATATGGGAAATAAATCTTTAAAAGGGTTTAAATATCTAATATTTTGAATATAATCTCAAAAAGATACAAGGAATACAAATCTACAAAGAATTGGTTAATTCTTTGAGCTCATTAGAAGCATTAAAAACTTATCCTCAAATACATCATTATTAAATAAAGTTAAAATCATAGTGACTGACTGAGAGAGACAGGTGACAATATGTATATGACAGGCCCAAGTTTCTTATCAAAAGCAAATATCAAACATCTGCATCCAGTAAGAAAGAGAGAAGTCAACACAAACCTGTGAAGCCAGTATGGAGGGAGAGGCAGTTCAGATAGCATGAGTGACCAGCACACAGCCACACACGTCTACATTCACTTGAAGTCAATGCCATGAAAACTAAAACCACTCAAATATCCATTTCACACCCACTGAATTGCAGAAATGTTTAAACCAGTCAAAGCTTCACATTATTAGGAAGTAAAGCCTGGCCCACTGCATCCTGTGAGGGCAGTGGTTCTCAATTTGTGGATCATGACTCCTGGAGGAGGTGTGGAACAATTCTTACATTGGGTCACATCTCAGATATCCTGCATATCAGATATTGCATACGATTCACACAGTGAAATTAGAGTTAAGAAGCAGCAATGAAATAATTGCATGGCCGAGGGTCACCATGACATGAGTTATACTAAAGGGTCACAGCATTAGGAGGGCTGAGAATCACTGTGTGAGTGGAAAATAAATGAGACATCCCCGCCCCCTTAGGAGAGCAACTGGGCAGTGCCTACAAGACTGGAAGGAGGAGTTTTTTATGATAAGAAAGCATAGTTCGACGTTACAGGTTCTAAAACACTCATGCTTATGCACACAAACAGACATAATAGGTTTTCACTGAAAATACTCGTGAGAAGAAAGCAATTCACAAGAAACAAGAAGCAGACCATGGTATCTCCAAGGAGAGGAATGGTTAAATAAAAAGTAAAAGACACATAGACCAGTTAACTCGAACACGCTGACTCCATGTGTGTAGCACCGAATGCATGTAATACAATAAAGCAAAGAGCAAAATAGTAATAATATTTTTCAGAAGAGCAAATTAAAAGCAGACAAGAAAAACAAAATTGAAGCCATAAAAGCAATTTTCTGAACTTCTCCAAGATGAAGGGTTGCACAGCAAAGGAGGGAAAGAAATCCTGACTGGGGAAGGATGTGATGGAATTGCTTTATAAATAACATTCTATGTTTTAGTTTATAATTTTCAGTGAAATTATTTCAAAGATTAAAATTATGCAAACTTGTTCCTGTTATTGTTTTAGTCATGTACACACGTGTGAATGATAACATGGTTGTATGTGTGTGCACTGTCTGTGCAACACCTACAGAAGTCACAAGTTTGTGGTAGATCCCTTGAAACCAGAGTTACAGATGCTTATGAGCTACATGTGGATTATGGGAAATAAACCTGGGTCCTCTGCAAGAGTAGCAAGTGCTCTTAACCACTGAACCATCTCTCTGGCCCATTATCTCACAGAACTCTCTCATGTAAGCATCATCCCACTGTATAAATAAAAGACATGAAATTCAAAAGTGTCCCCTGGAAAAGGTGCCAAACATTTACACAAGCTGTACGTGACAAAGATGAGTTTAAACTCCTATCTGGATGGCAGCAATGGTTGTGCCCTAAAGCCCTGGCATTCTTTGCGCTGTGCCACTTAGCCTATGAATTACATCATCTCAATGGACCTTCTTTATGGATGAGTTTAATCAAAAAGATTTACAAAATCAGCTAATGAAAGTCGAGTCTTATATACGACAATGCCTGTTGTGTTTTACTGCCTCTGGGGAATAACAGAATTCTGTTACTGCACACAGGGAATTCTGCACACGGGGCTGAGAGAAACCCACACACAAACCTGTTCCATTTCAATAACTACCTAGTAAAATGCACCAGTGGGTGCTGTGGCAAAGCCGTCTTAGCATTTACGACCTTTGGAAATGATGTGTAAGGTATACAGAACTCAGATGTGCATGTGATTAGCGCAGCTGTAAAAGTTGTATTTTGATACAGTTGCAAGCCTTAGCAGACATCATGCAGTAATTTACGTCTCCCTGTGTTGATATTCACCCTGGACCTCTTACCTTGGAGAAAACGGAGAGATGAGTTGACTGTCTTTGGCCCAAGTAATGATAGGTGGGGGTAAACTCTTTGCTTCACAGGGGAGTGTCACCTCTTCCCCAGCCAGGACAGAGATCTCCACAGGCTTATCCTGGGACAGTCCTCTGTGGTCCCCAAACACTCGGGGTCTTACTAAAATAAACACAGGATGAGGAAGGGAAAATGATGCACAGGAAACAAAGCAGTTTCATTTACATTCAGTCATAGACTTCCAATGTTCTTAAGTCACTTACAGGAGGATGTTGAGTCCCAAGATTTGGGGTATACCTAAAACTTCCTATTAATACATTTATAGCAAGAGCTAAAAGGAAATGAGGAGCAAGCTTCAGTCATTCCTTGCCGCACACCATGGAGAGGTCAGCCGAGATGGCCTCAGGTCTGCCCAGAGGAGCCCTACTCCCCAGAGCAGAAGGGTGCTACTCAAGACACAGCCGCGGCTTGGCTTGGCTTCACATGGAGTTTTAACTAACTGCTGTTCCTGCAAAAAGTTGGACGTGGTAAGCATACTTCTTGGGAAAATAGTGTGGAAGTTTTCCAAAAGGTTATACAATTACTTCCCTGCAAATCAGAATCTAAGCTGAGGTGGTTTTGGTTGGCAATGAAAATAAAAGTGTATCTTTGTTTTTACAATGTCAGCTTAGGAGGGAACTTCACTTTGAGGCCACCACCTTCAGGTACCTGACTAAGGAAGAAATTGTGAGATCTGTATGGTTAGGCTATTTCAAAGGCAAAGCTCCCTTGGGTGGCTCTCACCATAGACAGTCAGCTGCACTTTCCTCTTGGCATAGCCAGCTGCGTTGGTGGCTGTACAGATGTACTCCCCACTCTCCTCGCTTCCCGGTGACACCACATACAGACTCCCATCGGCCCCTGCAGAAAACTTGGCGCTGCCAGTTGAAATCAGCTCTCCTTTCTATAAGCATAACAAAGCATAAGTGTTTTTGTATATTTTTAAAGGTAATATAAAGGAATAGCTTTATTTAGAAGAGGAAGAGAGAGAGAGAAATATCTGCAAGGGGTAAAAGGTTTGCAAAGGGCTAATTAGAAGGGAGCTGTTTATGAGAGAAAAGAGACAAACAGATTCACCAGGATGGCATTCCTCCATCCCAAGCCATTCCTCCTCTACTGCACAGCTACCTAAGGACAAGGATGCCATAACCGTAGCAGAGGTGAATGGCACCACAACAGCCATCGCTGTGCACACCAGCAAGACAATCTTTTATCGGGGAGATCCATCTGAGACACATTCACCTGATTCCTTGGAGGATATCCAGCCCATTGAAACCTTTCATGCCATCCGCAGAGGAAGCCAGCTCAGTGAAGGACTGATTTAACTTCCTGCCTTCTTGGGTCTCATTCTCTCACTATCCTGCTGAAGCCCCCAGATGTAACTCTGCAAGTCCTCCCACATACGGTAGTTCAGGGACTGCCACTAGATCTATGGTTTACCTTTGACCAGGTGATAGATGGCTTGGGAATCCCACTTGCTTTGCACGGTAACGTGACTGGAATGCCCTCAATTGTGCTGAGTATCTGCTGTCCGTGCTGAATGGTTGGCAGAACTGGGGACAGAAGGGAGGTGACATCTGAGTACCTTTCCTCCCATTTGCTATCATATACTTCAAATTGAACATCTTCAATACATTCTTAATGTTTATGAAAAATCAGTTTAACATAATCTTATTATGGGAACATATGGCAAAAATACAATAAGTATAATCTAGACAGATCTAATAAAAGCTCAAAACCAAGTGTTAAGTGATGTCTAATACGGTGACCTCTCTAAAGAAAACACAAAAGGACTGAATAAAACCAATTATTTCCTGAAAATTCAAGATAGATTATAGTCTAATGGTTATACATATATCTTGAGAACAGCTCTTTGGTTACTGTCCACTACCTGTTGAACTTCAGTAAGCTGATGTAAGCCCACCTTTAAATACATGAGCTGCTTAACCACCACTTATTAAACAAAATCCATGTCCACAGAGCCATTCAGTGTTTTACTAAGATTAAATAATAAAAAGGATGGTTCCTTAAAAGGTATTTAGTAAACCTAGAAAGATGTTGAGAATTTACCTTTAAATGATAAAATAAAGGACAAGACAACACTTCCCAGTTAAGAATAGCATGTCTTTGCCCTTAGGAAGCCAGAGAAAGCCTAGCAGTATGTGAGGAGCCATAAAAGGAAAGGAAGACGGAGGACTTGCTCTGCTCCCCGTGTTCTTAGCCAGAACCAACATGTACCCAAATGACCAACACACCATATCCTCAGAATAACAACTCCAACGAAGGCTTCTACACATGCATGTTTTATAACAAAAGGAGCACAATGGAAGTCTGGTGTTTCCAGACCTTTCCATTGAATCCTGTGGGAAGATGAGACTAGAACTCTTCCCTGGAGCTCAATTGCTTACCACATTTTTTGCTTAAAGTCAGAATTTTCCAGAAATGTCATACTACCCTGGAATAGAAATTTGCTAGAACAGAAGATACCACAGACCCCCCCCCAAGTGCAAAAACTCCATGGAAGGCTGGAATGATGTATCCTATGCACTCATACTTTCCTATGGCTAGCATTAGTCTTTCACTAATTTTGTCTTAAAGACTTGGCAGCAAATCTCCAGCTCTAAACAAGAACATCGAGCTACTCATGAAAGCAAGAAATTGAATTTCCAGGATCATGACAGAATACGCAGCTCTCAAATATGCTGTCAATTTGTGGCAACATAAGGGAATGTCATGTTTTTAAAGCCATATTAAGTTAGACAGTAGTGAAGAAAAGTTGCAAATTTGATCAGTTCTGAGGCTTGCTGACATCTGGGTACAGAGGAGCAGCTTCTCTCCAGATCATGAGTCTATGTAAATCAATCTGACAATTAGATTTTGTCCTTTTTGTCTGACTTCGTATTCGAATTTCTTTATTTTTTAAAATCTTTTCCTTTTAGAATTGGTTGAACATCTTTCATAGGTATTCTTGAGAACAGATACAACAAAGAATGAACTCATTAACATGAAGCAGGCACAAAGCGGCCATGCTTTGTGCTGTGCCAGGTTTGGTGGTGTTATAGACCAAATAGTTGATTATTTTGGACTAAAGTGGATCAAAAACTGTTGTGAAATGACCTCTTAGCTTTCAGTTATTAAAATGATTTGTGTCCCAGTAAATCAGGTCATTGGGCTGTCTTCTCGCCTTTCTGCTACAGCAAACACATGACTGATCTATTTTTATTTTTTGAGACAGGGTTTCTTTGTAGCTTTGTAGCTTGTCCTGGCACTCTCTCTGTAGACCAGGCTGGACTTGAACTCACAGAGATCCATCTGTCTCTGCCCCCTGAGTGCTAGGATTAAAGGCATGTGCTACCAGCACCCGGCCACATGACTCATCTTATCTCTCCTCCCTGCCTAGGTGATCATTAGGAGAAAAGGGGGAGACAACGTGAGGGTGTTCCAATACAGCATCCTTAAGCCAGTCCACAGCACCATCCAGGAAACTTGTTCTCTGTCTTTCAAAAGTAGCCACACAAGGGCAGGCAACCCGACATGCTGTTATTATTCTGGTTATAACTAAATGTAAGTTAGTTGAGGGTATTTCTTTGAACCCTCTCAAGGACATGTCAAGTGATGTTGGTGGCTACTGGCATAAAGCTGGAGGAGGTGGTGGAGCAGGCATATAGAAGGAGATGGTTTACCGCCACTGGAACCTTCAACAGACAAAACAAAATGTGTAAGCTGGTAGCGTTCCCAACTCATGCTATAAATAGCAATTGAGTAAGTGAATGAAACCAAGTATTCTACTGAACTTTTGCTACTTTCTTCCTAAGAAACTCATTTGTTGTATATAAATCTATTTTCAATATTACATTATAAAAACAATATAACAAGCTCTTAAAGACAAATATAAAAATATTAGGAGAACTGCTCAAACTATGAAGGTGTACATTATCATTGAAACTTTTTTTTTTTAAAAAAGCCTGGTAATTGTTACAAGTGGAAAAAAAAAGAATGCCTCTGGATTTTCTTATTTGTGACCTTTAAATTATTTATCATGCAAAAAAAGATTGCTCGGAACACATGACACATGAAATGACTTTTAGCAAAGCTTGGGTCACTTTTAGTCCCAACACAGAGGGGTTATTAGTAAGGACATGTTTGTTGCACAATCCAAAAAAAAAAAAAAAAGAAAAAAAGAAGAGGAAATTTAAGGCAATTTGGACGGAACAATAAGTTCAGCCTGCCTGAAATTAAAGTGTATTTTTAAGCATGATTCTTTGAGAGCTGAATTGACTTTTATCAATTAAGAAACCACATACAAAAGCTCTTGGCCAGACGTGGCTGGTGACTCCCTAGAATGTCTTTGTGTACATAGGGAAAGGAAATCTGGAAACAGTATTAACAATGCAGAGCTTGTTCAAGAAATATAAAATAACAATCAGGAGAAGTCTCTCCTTCTTGCAATTAGAGGAATAGAGTTATTTGATTAAAACCTATGAATCCTGTTTTGAACAAGGTTTGGAAACAATTATATCAGGACTCTCTTACCATGCACGGCCACAGAGGTTGTTTTGTTATTGGTTCCAGCAACGTTAGTGGCCACACAAGTATATTCGCCTCCATCCTGAAGCCGGACTCTTTCAATATGGAGGCTCCCATCGCTGCGCACAGTTATGTAAGGATTCTGTACCAACTTTCAAAAGGAATTAATAAAGAGTCATTTGTTTTTAATTAGAAAAGGCAGCCTAAATCAGATCTGCTTGTTTTTCTCAACTAAATTATCAAATTTATTATAGAGCAAATTGTGACTTTAGCATCCTTATGTTAAAAAAAAAATGACCAGTATAAAATGTTCCTAAGAATTTATCAATCATATGCAATCCTGATATCTCTCTGGAATTATACCTACGATTTGCTATCAGAGAGTTATGCACTTCCAGAAAGGGGATAAAAGAGATACCACCGACCTTGTGTTTCTCTGAGTTCTGCTGCTAGGGACTCTCATTTCACTAGTAGCTTTTTCTCTTGGTTGAGATTGTCCTTTCCAGGAAGGTTTCATCACCACTAGCAAGCCCTTTGATATTTTTGTTCTGGCACGTAGCTATTTCTTTACGCCAAGGGAGTGTGACTTCATCTTAGCACCCACCCCTGCCTGCTGCCAGGCTCAAAAAATACAAGACACAGTATGATCCAGAAACCATGTCAGAGAAGCCTGACAATAGTTTAGCATTCAAGGGATTGTTTCTAAACCTGTACTATTTTACATTTTAGTGCCCAGCTAGCTTCATATCTAAGGGTATTTATTTGTCCATGAGGTATTCTATTTTTCCTCAATTTTTTTATGTAAATATAAGTACACTTGTAATTTCTCATATGGAGTCAATTCACTTCTAATGAGTACTTCTAGAAGCCAGTGAGTCTAGATTCTCTGCAAAACAAGGGAAGTGGTCTGCACTAGATGAAGTTCTGTCTCAATAGAGTACACATTTATGGAAATTTTTCATAGAATTGAAATGCTGTCCATATCCTTTCCTAATTAAAAATTATATGCTGATATTCAGTTATATGTTAGGGATCTACCTTTTTAACATAATCCATCACAAAAGAAATTTACAGCTCAACACAAAAAGGGTACTATATGAATTGGAAGGTTTTAAAGGAATACTAATATTTCATAACATTCTACACAAAAGGGTATAAAGTATTTAAGTACTAAGAAAACAATACTAACTTAAATTTTACATATTCTGAAAATAGTTTATTAGTAACATCAAATTCAATGTGAAGTTATAAAAATTATACTACCAATTATTTCTTAAAAATTTAAGCTCCAAATAATATAGATTGCATAAGCACAATAACATAAAGGTAAGCCTTTTCGATAGAGAGATGGATCCACAGGTAAGGGCACTGCTCTTGCAGAGGCAGCTGAGTTCAGTTCTCCAGACCCACCCACCTCAGCTGGTTTCCAACTGCTTCTAAGTCTCTCTCCACAGGATTTGATACCTTCTATTGAACTGTGATACCTACACACACACACACACGCACACACACACACACACACACACAAATAAATAAAATGAGAAATCTTTTTTCAGGAGGAGATTTGGCATGCTTATAAAACATGTTTACAAAGCCAGGTTTCAGTGGTTGTGACATAACTCATTAATTCTTAGGAGAAAATAAATAAGAAGGCATGTATTTAAAAAGTTCTTACCATAGCTGAGTTCTTCATCCACCGTCGTTCTGGGATGGGATTTCCGGCCAACAGGGTACAAGGCAGGGTTAGCTGTTGTCCTTCGATAATATTAGCCACAGAAGGGCTGATTCCAATTAGCGGGGCAACTACATCAAAGAAAGAAGACCCAGCTTCATCAGAACAGGGGTGGTGGTGGTATTACTATAAGCAAGATGACTACAAATCATGTTATTTAAACCTGGAGTTTTCAGGAACAGAATTTAAAGTAAGAATGAAAAAGAACTTGAATGTGCCTTCCTAGAAATTAACAAAGCAATACCATGAATGAGCACAAAGTCTTTAAAAGATATAACTCAAAAAATGTAGGTAGAGATAAACAAATGAAGACACACAGAAAAATCTATAAAACAGTATTAATGAGATACATGCAGTGAAATATTTAATGTTATAATAATTTGAACTATATAATACTATGGAAAAACAATTCTAAGGAATTTATTTATTTTCAGTATAAGAATTTCCATACTGGGAATAAATGAATAGTTTAATCAGTCAGTGTGCTTTAGAATGACCAATAATCAACAGAAGATGCGGAGCCTGATGCAGATGTTCTTCAAGTTATTTATAGTTGTAACATTGTATGAAATATGGCTTAGGGACAAAAACCTCTACCTGGCTCTAGAATAAATAGATATTGTCATAAGCAAGTGATGATATCATCAACATCAAAGAAGTTCAAGATTTTTGAAGTTAATTAATCTTACCGAGTCCTGTCACCGTTACTGTTGTCTGTGACTGTATTTTTCCAAACTGGTTTTCAGCTTCACAGATATACGTTCCTTTATCACTTGCCCATAAATCTAGAAAGAAGAACTCATTTATTCATTCAGGACCACCATGAAATCTTGATACTGCACCAGGCACAGTGCTGAGATCTGTGACAGAAATTACATAAGCACCTTCTGGCCATTGCTTTCTAGGGAGGGAGCGAACAAGCTCAGACATCACAGCGGGGTAACAAATTCTCTATGATGTTCATACAGTGAGCTGTGCAGGCACAGACAGGAAAGAAGGATTGAATGTATGTGGAGGAGTTAGGAATTCACAGCAGAGGTAAGATCCCAGCTGTAGTTTAAAGAGCATCTGGACATCAAGTCTCAACAACGTAACAGCCCAAATGTGAGCTGAATAAGGGCGACACCAGTGAGCATGCCAGATTGCGCAGAGAAAAGCCTGTCAGGCTTCAACTGTACACAAGGAGCTACAGGCAACCGAGGAAAACTGGAAACAGGATAGATTCCAGGGAAGAGCACACCAACTGGTTGTCTAGTGCCAAATATACACACAGGCAGCATTAGATGGCCTGTAAAGGTTATATTTAGGAATATATATACATATATATACATATATACACATATATGCATGCAATAACAATTAGTTTTTTAAAAGGCCACAAATTTGAAGGAGAGAGGAAACAGGTATATGGAGGAGGGGTTAGAGGAAGTAAAGGGAAGAGAGAAATGTCCTAATTAAATTATAATCTCCAAAATTATAAAAAAAAAGAGTAGCTAGTATATAGGAAGAGCCGTCTACTTATGGAGAACTATAAATCAAAAGCAGAGCTTGAAGAAAGATCTCTGAAGGATCTCTTCAAAGAGTAGAATGGTAAGCCACCCAGGGTGCACGTCTGCTGTTTGTAGGGGGTCAGTGTTTCCTTGCCCCAGTCAGAAAGGGCAGAACCTGTTTGCATTTAGGGAATAAAAAAACTAGGGAGAAAATACACAGAGCAGATTCATAGAGAAATAAATAGTGTCCCAAGTCTGGCAAGAATTATGAAGACTCCACTAGAAATTTGTAGATTTGATGTATGTATAATCATGCAAGCCTTACTCTGTATAAGGAGAAGACATAGCTATCCATCTAGCTAGGAAAACTACTAGCCATCTATACTCTGTGCTGAGTTCTGGTGTCCTTAGTGAAGGGACCACATACTGTAGAGACACCAAGTATTCACATGTAAAAATACACATTTTTCATACAATTTTTTTTCATCCTCCTTTTTACTTCATTTTGGATATCAATGCAATTTTTATTATGTTATCATAAAATGCATAGAATTGTTTTCCAAGATGAAAAGCATTATAAAAGATGCACAATTAAAGACAGCATTTGGAGAGGTCGGGGTAGCATTAGTTACAATCTGGAAGGCATGGTCAGGAGGCTGAAGTTAAAGCCTTTAAAGGTAGTTCTTGGCTTGCAAACAATAAGGAAACCAAGACGAGATTTTAAATACTGGAATGATGTTAATCTCATTGTAACCAGTGTGTCCAGTTTAATCTACTAGCAAATTATGAACATATATATCTGTAGATAGAGTCTGGTATGGTGGCACACAGGAGGCTGAGAAAAGAAGATAGAGGTCAAAAGGCCTTCTGAGCTACCATACTGAATCTTTGTGTTCAAAGAAGAAAAACAAAAAGGGAACTATGTAAAAACAAAAAATACACACATACAAAAGAATATATATAAACAAGTACACAAATACACACGCATGCTAACACACATGCACACCTGCACATCCTTTAACCTACTTGAAATAAAGAGAGCGCCTGTTCTCAGCTGGCTGACGGAACTAACTGAGAAGGGTCTTGAGAAAACTGGCATGTTGTCCAGTCTTCGCCATTTGATCTTTGGTTCTGGATAACCCTGGACGTAACAAGGTAATGTCACATTGGAGCCAATTTCCATGGACACATCAGAAGGCTCTTGTATGAAAACCGGAGGTGCTGGAAGATAGAAAACACAAAAATGTCACTGGTAAAGGATGTGGACACATTAAGAATAAACCTTATGAAATTAGCAACAGATTGAATTTGTAACAAGTCATTGTTCATACAATATTGCAAATTCACCCTATAGCCATTCCTGTCTGACATACGACAGAAGTATTTTCTTCTTTATGAATGAACATTTAGAATGGACACTCAGATCTTGAAGTAAAGTTGTAGGTGGTATGAAGATCATTTTAAAGAGAATTATTATAGAAAGGAATTTGTTTTCAATATGAGCATATTTTATGGTGCTCAAACCTTATATTCTCCTAAAAATGTTGGCTTTATAGTGCAATATGATATTTCTAATATTTTTCAAAATCCCGTTGGCGCGATTTGTGTGTGTGTATGTGTGTGAGAGTGTGTGTGTGCGCGTGTGTGAACAAAACTATTTTGTTTGTTTGTTTGTTTAAGTCCCAATCAAAGTTTCCCCTTCCTCCCCTCTTCCAGTTGCCCACCCCCACCTCATCCACTCCTCCTCCACTGTTTCTTTTCAGAAACATGTCTGTCAGCCATGGTATACCAATTGTGGTGTGATTAGGCACCTCCTCTTCTATTAAGGCTGGACGAGACACCATGATAGGAATGGGTCCCCGAAGCAGACAAAACAGTCAGAGACAGCCCCCGCTCCCTCTGTTAGGAGTCTCACATGAAAACCAAGTTACACAACTGTAACATGTACGTAGAGGGCCTACATCAGTCCCACACAGGCTTCCTGGTTGTCAGTTCAGTCTCTGTGAACCCCTATGAGTGCACGTTGGTTGGTTCTGTGGGTGTTTTTGTGGTGCCCTTGTCAGAACTGGGTCCTTCAATCCTCTTCCCCATCTCCAGCAGGATTCCCTGAGCTCCATCTCACATTTGGCTGTGGGTCTCTGCATCTGTTTCCATTAGTTGCTGGGCGAAGCCTCTCTGACCTGTCATGTTTGTCTTTCTGTGTCTGGGTTACATCAATCAGGAGGATGATCTTTTCTCGTTTCACCCATTTGCCAGCAAATTTCCTGATGTCATTGTTTTTAGTAGCTGGACTATGCTCCATTGTGTAAATGTACCACCTTTTCTTTATCCATTTTCAGTTGAGGGACATCTAAGTTCTTTCTAGTTTCTGGCTATTATGAATAAAGCTGCTGTGAACACAGTTGTGAAAGTGTCCTTGTGGTATGGCGGAGTATACTCTGGGTAACGACCTCGGAGTGGTATGTCATCATTTTGAGAGCCAAGTCATTTGTCAAATGATTTCAAATGGTTTTCAGTCTTCAGAATGACCCCACCTGGTGTTATGTATGAGGATACTTAGTTGATTGGCTAAGTGTCACATGGAGCTGAATGAGGAAGATAGGGTTAAAGCTAGTGTTCATTTCAGAGTCATAATCCTCTGTCATTTTATCAGCCTCTCCTTCTCCATGTGTTCTAATAACTGTGTCTGGGTATACTGGCTAGCAGACTCGTTTCCAAAAGATGCTGTAGAAATCCCTTCCTTCCTTCCTTCCTTCCTTCCTTCCTTCCTTCCTTCCTTCCTTCCTTCCTTCCTTCCTTCCTTCTCACCCCACATCTGCAGACTGGATGTACAGATGCCTTCCAGCAGGGTTGGTTCTTATTCATCCTGGACTAGGTGGCTTCACACTCTGCAGCTCTGTTTCCATTACTTCCTACACTACAAAAAGCCTGCCCTCTGGAGGTCAGCTATCCTTGCTCTTCTTCAAGTGAGAGCCGACATTCATCATTTTATAACTTGTGTTATTACCTCCCCTTCAAGGGTAAGATCTGATGTTGAAATACTGACAACCTTTTAACCCAGTTTCCAAAGGACACTCCTCTATGATCATCTTATCATAAATGGAAATCATCACTTCCCTCTTAGAGATCTAAACAATCCTCTCTACCAGACCCGTGGAAAATTTCTCCAAAGACAAACTATTACTTGATTATTGGCTGCTTTATTTTCTAAACAGCCTATGTTGACAACTATAGTTTTATCCCTTAACAGTAGCTAATGTATTATGTAGTACATTGTGTGTGGCCAATAGATACCAGTGAATGAATTACTAAATCAGCATGAAAAGCTATGGTAATAATTCAGACTTTAGAATATGTTTACAAATATATGATGGAGACACCTCAACCCAGTACATTTGTACTTGCATCTTGCAAGATACATTACAATTTCAAAAGCCATCTTACTTATAAAATTTAAGATGAAAACCACAATTGAAAAAGATGCTCTGAGAAAAGAATAGTTTATCTTCTTTTAGACAATTTTTAATTCATATTCACTGGAAGTCAACTTAAAAATGATAAATAAGCATATTTTAAATATAGTTAATAAAGTAACTCATTGTTTGCTCACTTTATTCCTAATACCTGGTTACTTTTCCCCCTATAGTAATGTAGTTAATTAATCTAAAACAAGAAGCATGCTGGGGCATGATGATATGCTCAAGGGGCAGAGGTAGCGTGAGCTCTGTGAGTTCAAGGCCAGCCTGTTCTAATAGTTTTAAGTTAGCCAGAACTACATAATAAGAACCTGCCCCAAATAATAATAATAGTAATAATTATAACATTAAAAAGATTCTAAAATATAAATATTGTCTAGAAAAAAGGAAGTTTAGTCTAGAAGTCTCAATATGTGGTAGGCTAAGACCTTGGGAAGATAAATATAGCAATGGTCAGAAAATAAATTTCAAAACAGTAAACACACATGTTGAAATTTTGATGGGGATTGCATTGAATCTGCAGGTTGTTTTTGGTAGTATGGCTATTTTTACTGTGTTAATCCTACTAAATCCATGACCATGGAAGATTTTTCCATCATCTGATATCTTCTTCAAAAACTTGAAGTTTTTTTATCATACAGGTCATTCACTTGCTTGGTTAGAGTTACACCAAGATATTTTATATTTGTGGCTATTGTAAAGGGTATCATTTCCCTGATTTCTTTCTCAACCCATCTGGCATATGTATATAGGAGGGTTACTAATTTTAATTGAATTAATCTTTTATACAGCCATTTCACTGAAGATATTTTTCATCTGTAGGAGTTCCCTTGTAGAATTTTTGGGGTGGCTTATGTATGTCATAAGCAAATATTGATAATTTGACTTCTTCAATTTGTATCCCCTTTGTCTTATTACTCTAGCTAGAACTCCAATACTATATTGGTACTATATTGAACAGATATGAAGACAGTGGACAGCCTTGTCTTATTCCTGACTTTAGTGGAATTGCTTTAAGTTTCTCTCTTTATAGATCTTTAGAGAATAAGACTCAACTTCATATAGAAAAACGAAAAATCCAAGATATCTAAAACAAACCTATACAATAAAAGAACTTCAGGAGGTTTCGTCACCATCCCTGATTTCAAGCAGTAGGGAAAAAAAAAAACAAAACTGTAAAAATAACTGTAGACAAAACAAACAAACAAACAAAACCCCATGGTATTGGCATAAAAACAGACATGTTGATCAATGGAATTGAATTGAAGACCCAGATGTAAATTCATATATATTTGGACACTTAATTTTTGATAAAGAAGCTGGATATATACAATGGAAAAAAACAAAGCATCTTTAGCAAAAGGTGGTGGTCTAACTGGATGTCTGCACGTAGAAGATTGCAAATAGATCTATAGGCAATCATCCTGCACAAAACTCAAGTCCAAGTGGATCAAAGGCCTCAACACTGAACCTGATAGAAGAGAAATCAGAGAATAGGCCTAAACACACTGGCACAGGACATAACTTCCTGAACAGAACACCAATAGGGCAGGCAGTAAAATCAACACTTAATAAATGGGGTCTTATGAAACTGAAAGCTTCTGTAAGGCAAAAGACAACACCAATAGGACAAAGCAGCAGACTACAGAATAAGAAAAGATCTTCACCAACTCCACACCTGATGGAGGGCTAATACCCAAAATATATAAACAAACTAGACATCAACAAACCAAATAAACCAAATTTAAAATGGGGCACAGATCTAAACAGAGAATTCTCAGTAGAGGAACCTCAAACGGCCTAGAAACACTGAAAGAAATGTTCAACATCCTTAGCCATCAGGGAAATGCAAATCAAAACAACTTTGAGATTCCACCTTACACCTGTCAAAATAGCTAAGATTAAAAACACAAGGGAGAACTCATGCTGGAGAGAGTACAGAGCAAGGGAAACACTCCTCCATTGCTGGTAGGAGTACAAACTAATACAGTTACTGTGGAACTCAATATGGCACATTCTCAGAAAACTGAGAACCAATATACCTTAACACCCAACAATACCAGTCCTGGGAATATACCTAAAAGATGTTCTGTCTTAAAAACAAGGACACTTGCTCAACTATGTTCACAGCAGTTTTACTCATAATAGCCAGAACCCGAAAACAACCTAGACGCCATCAACTGACGAATGGAAATAGCAAAAATGGTACATCTACACAATGGAGTATTGCTCAGCTGTTAAAAAACAATGGCATCATGAAATTTGCAGGCAAATAGATGGAACTTGAAAAAAAAAATCACCCTGAATGAGAAAATCCAGACCCAGAATGACAAACATAGTATGTACTCACTTATAAGTGGATATAGCTGTAAAGTAAGAGACAATGCTATGGTCCACAGACCCAGAGAGGCTAAGCAACAAGGAAGGCTTAAAGCCGGAAGCAAGGATCTCCTTGGAAAGGGGAAATAGATTTCACAGGAGGACTGGGAGCAGGTGGGGTTGGAAACAGGAGGGATCAACTGGTGGGGGCAGGGAGAAAATGCTGGGAGCAATGGCTGGAATTGGGGGACATTTCAGGGGGCGAGGTGGAAACCTACTGAACTGGAAACTTCATGGAATCTACGAGAATAAACCTAGCAAAGACTCCTGGTAATTGGGGGTCATGGAGCTTGAATCAGCCATTTTATGTAAACCAGGCAAGGCCTCAGGTGGAAACATTAAGACACTAACACAGACACAAAACCTTCCACCAACAGTTTGTCCTGCTGTGGGTATTCTGGAACTGGAGTCTAGCAGAATCCTTGTCAAAGAGACCAGAGAGACTTCAACAAGAAACTGATGGGAGCAGATACAGAGTCCCAAAGCCCAACAACATTGGGGAGTCCTGCAGATGAGGAGTAGAAGGGGGAGAAAGGATAGGAGGGACCAAAAGGGTCAGAAAAACACAGTCCACAGAATCAACAGACTGGGACTCGTGGGGGCTCTCAGAGATCAGGGAGCCTGTAGGAGTCTGACCTAGGTCCTCTGCATATATGCTATGAAAAAGTAGTTTAGTGATTGTGTGGGATTCCTAACCATGGGAGCAGGGACTGTCGCTGAGTCTTTTACCTTCTTATGGGACCCTTATGGATTGCCTTGTATAGCGTTGATGTGATGGTATGTACCTGGTTTTATTATAGCATATTATGTCATGTTTGATTGATGTTCCTGGGGGGGGGGTCTGTTCTTTCTGAGGGGAGATGGAAGGGGCATGAATCTAGGGGAGAGGGGAAGTGGCAGGAGGAGATTGGAGGGAATAGAGGGAGGAGAAACTGCAGTAGGGAGCAACATATGAGAGAAAAAATATATAGAAGACTGAAGTAGTCCACCAACTACTTGAGGGAAGGGGGGATATATCTCCCTTTATTGAAACGTTAAAATATGATTACCAACAAAAAGTGATATACCAACAAGTTCAGAAGTAACAGAGGAAGGGAATCTGGAATCAGAACAGAAAAGCAAACTCAAGTTACACCCACAAACCTAATCAAGATGGGAGAAGTCATGCATTGCAAAGCAGATTCTAGAAAAGCATCAGGCACAAGACATCAGAGCAGGGAACATAAGTGCTGAGTCTCAAACAAGAGGCAAATGAGAACACCAGGCCCGAGAGAGCAGCCAGCACAACGTCTACCACATACAAACTTCCAAAATGAAGCAGCTCCTAGCTGAGCCAAGAAGACTTAAATACTTCCTCCTCCTAACTGTGGCCAACACGGCCTCCAAGTGAGGTTTTCTGGGTGAGTTGTGAATAGATTCACGAAACTAGAGACTAGGGGAGCAGTACTGACTTGTGGAGAGTAGACAAGGGTGCTTTTCTAAAGGAGAGTGTTACTTAGAAGGGTAAGAACCCAAAGAGTGAATTCGAAGGGCAGTTCCACTCTTTCTAGTCTGTGATCTTGGGCAAATCATTTCACCCTTCTCCCCTGTTTTAAATTCTTTAAGAACACAAAGGAAAAGTAGGCTTTCATGTTTCAAGTTGTCAAAAGAGATGATCTTTACTAATAATGTGGCATGAAGCAACTAGCTCAATACTAGCGATATTAAACATGAAAATTACAGTTAATTTTTTAGATCTGAGTTCTGGAGTTTGATATTTGTGTTTGCTATCACGTTTGGTACTTCACTGATTCTCTTAGCGTAATGTTTGATCCCTGGTGATTTCCTGAGCATCTGTGTGGCTCACTGAGCTATGCACAGGGGTAACACCACAGCACAGTTTATTGTCTGTAGAGATAACTATGACTGTGCAGATTCATTGTTTTAAAACTATAAAAGTCATAAACCAATTCACCATCTTGCTCTAAACTCTATTCTGAATTATTTTCCTTGACCCCCTAGACAGTTAAACATATATTCCCTCTGTGGCAACTCTTGCATTATGTCAGTCAGAGATTTTCTTTCCTAAAATGACTAGACACATTGCTTTGGTTCCACCAAACCACAAAACACAAAACCAAGTCTAAGGCTCAAACCCTGTGTGGTGTGGAATGCTTAAAAAAATTACTGCCAGGCCAACTTTGTGTTTGATGTTTCCAATCCCCTCTTCTTCCAAATGACTTCACAATTCACTACCCCCCGTTACAAGGGATGAAAAGCATTGGTAACTTTCCCTGTTGACCTGAAATGTCCATAACTTAAAGCCATGGTAATGAGAAACAGTAAAAAGGATGCTTGCTACAAGAAGCTCAAATTCAAGAATAATATTAACAGTCCTTTTGTTATTTTTTTTGTGTGTTCCAGTATTGCTGCTTTGAGGTAACAGGCCCACAGAAAAACAATCTAAAAGTCCAAATAACTACATAATATGGATAAAAGCATGTTTTTGTTCTTAAGTCACAAGCAACTCACAAATATGCCCAATAATTTTGTAACTTAAATGAATAATTTTATGACAGCTAAACTTAGTACTTAACATGTTTCAAGTCCTTTATAAAAAGGAGTCAAATTGAGACAATAAGTTTCATACTAAAAGGCCAAATTCTAATCTTGAATACTGTATCATTTTATATAGGCATTCCTATATAATTTTTGAGACTTGGAGTAAGAAAATAATCACAAGGTAGATGAAGTTACACACAAGATATATGTTGCATTTATCAGTCCCATAGGTAATAGTTAACATGCCAAGAGTATATAAGTGATAACATCTCATTTCATCTTTCTAATTTGCCTGTAAAATAAATGCCATTTATATCTTTAAAATAAGGAAAGTCAGGGGAGAATCCATTTTCTCTCAAGTGTCTATCTTCTTAACCACTATATTAATTCTGGAGAAAGTTTCAATCCACAGTGTGTTTTCTTTTAAGCTTCATACTAAAAACCACAATCAGCTCTACAATCATGGTTTGTAGCATGTACACACTACATTTTGCTACCATATGTAACCACAATCTCCCATGGACAGGTCAGACTACTCACACCTTATGAGCTGCTCTAAGAAGGATAGAATGAAGAATCTGAATATTAAGGTACAACAGAAGCACAATGGTGTCATCTTCAACATTATTTGCCAGTCATTAGCAATGGCCAACATCGCAGCAAGCAGATAATTCATTTCTGTGGGTGGTTCATTCAGCATAATCACTGGGATCAAAACCGAGAAACTCGTTGCTTTAGAAGAGTCATGAGTGATAAGTATCTTGACTATAATGGAGCTAATCAAAGCTCTGATGTGCAATGTCATTCTGCATACGTGTTGCTTTTGTTGGTTGATGAGTAAAGCTGTTTCAGCCAATGTCTTATCAGAGTAAATTAGGGAAGAAATCCAAACAAAGATTTACAGAGAGGGTAGGCAGAGTTGAGGAGATGCCATGTACCCGCCAAAGGAGAAAGAGGTCTGAACATTACCGGCAAGCCACGAGCTTCATGGTAACATATAAACTATTGGAAATGGGTTAATTTATAGTTAGAGCTAGCCAGTTGTCAGAGGCCTTAGTTGTTGACCAAACAATTCTGATAGTAAACCTCAGATAGGTTAATTGGGAATAGGCAGGCAGGGTGCCCCTGGGACAGAGAATACTTCAAGTAGCAGAGTTCAGCTACACTTATGGAGTGACATATAAAAAGAAGATATTTGTGGGGAAGTTTCTGGTTATATTTAATCTTTTCTGTCAATGTAACTGGATTTTCAAACACTTGGGTATGTCTGAAGATGTTTCCAGAGAGGTGTAACTGAGGAGGTAAGATCCGCCTTGAAGGTGCATGGCACTATCTGTGAACAAGGGTCTCAGATTGAGACAAAAGCAAGCTGAGCAGCAGGACTCATTCACCATCTCTTCCTGACCACAGACACTCTGAGATTAGCCACCTCACATTCTGCTGTAATAGACTGTGCATGCTCAAACTGGAGCTGAAGGAACTCGTTCTATCTGAAGGCATCTTTTCAAGTATTTTGTCATAGTAATGAGAAAAGCCACTAACATATCACCATGAGACACCAAGAACAGATATCACTAGCCTTTATATGTGGTGCACTGCTGGACAGTAGAGAATCACTAGCCTTTATTGCTGGACAATAGAGAGAATCTAAAAAATGCAGAAGAAAAAAATGATTAAGTAGGAACAGTCAGTAAGCAAGGAGTATGCATGTGGTCCCCAGACTTTCTAAACCATTGGAAGTGTGTCTAAGGGGTCGCTATTTTATACTTTAACTTTTACTAAGAAAAGTTACTGAGGCCATTTCTCTGCCGCTTAAGAGCTGAACATGCAAAAGAACGCTGTGTGAATATAAGAAATCTCCGTGGGAAACATGGAGAGACAGAACAGAAGGTACTGAGAATGAGAACTGGAATTTCACCCTTACTGTGTTTCTTAAAAACACCAATTCTGTATCTAATGACCTCCTGTACTTGAGTCTTACATTTTCAAAATCATTAGTATAGTTGAAAGTCTTCCAGGAGAATGAGAGACCCTCCTTCCATCAAGCAGGTCCAACTTTATTTTCAAGGTATTTATCTTAATAATAACAGAGTGCAGTTATTGTTAAAACACCACCCTGGACATCTTGCACTATCCTAGACAAAGTCTATAACAATCTTTGTGCCATTACCAGAATTGTGTATTAAACTTTCAGGGCATATTTAGCAAGAATGAGTCATGTTCAGCAGACAGCCAAGGGCAAAGGACCAGAATCAGAACAGGTCTCAGGAGGGAAGAAAATTGGTTTCTTTGAAAGAAAATATCAGGCACACAGGGCCATAATTTTCACTTAAAGGCTTAAGATAATAGAACTAAAATGGGTTGCAAAGGATTCATTTTCTTCATTCGTGTTTTAAAAATCAACTTGAGCATGACAAAAAAATTTCTGGTACATAACATACAGAAAAGAAAATATAATTTAATGACATTCTATACTTACAAGCTTAAAGAGATATAGATATTTAATTATCTGTGAAAATTAAGTTGCCCCATTCTGTTCCATGAAAAACAAGTTCTGTTGTATTTCTAGCTTTACCACATTGTGTATAGAATGACTTTTTTTGTTTGTTTTGTTTATTTTTATTTTTTCTAGGAGATGTGAAATAGATGATGAGGTAGGAACCAAACTTCCTGAGAACACAAATACAGTTGTCATGCACACATCGCATCTTTCCATGGTGATCGACATGTGTAGTTAGTATTTTATTTCAGACACTGGGGAGGAACTCCTAGTGGATTTTTAAAACTAAAACAAAAGAATAATCTGTCACCTTTGCTGTCATCAACATCTCTAGATTATGGTCTAGGGCCAAACTCTACTTTCTGGCCTCCAGATGTTAATAATTGGGAATCTGATGGCAGAAGGGATGACTACTGACAGAAAAATGGCAATAGATGATACGTATGGGTGAAGCCGATAGTCTCTGAGGTCAGATAGCTTGCAATTAAATACTCAGGCTCTGCCCCTCCCTAGCTCTGCAGCCCTGAGCAAGCGACTCGGCTTATATAAGCTTAGTGTCCTTCTATTCGTATAAGACATAATCATAGTATCTCCTCTTAGTGTGGTTGTGAGAGGGTAATGGGACAACCCATAAGACATTCTTGGCACAATGAATGGTACATTGGAAGCTCCTAGGAATTGCGAGCCACTGTTATGATGTTAGTCATCTGAAATGCCCATGCTGGATTTGCCATTTGACAAATATTTACACCAAATTGTTTCACAGTTGATCAACATGGAAAATAACAACTCTGTGTCAGAAAAATAATGCAACCAATGGACACGAAAGCTTACAGCCTACATCCAGAGTTAGTCTGCCAGTTGCTCTTCCAGCATCATTGATGGCTACACAGGTATAATCACCAGCATCCAGATCTTGGGTTTCTTGAATCTTCAAAAGTC
This sequence comes from Alexandromys fortis, assembly GCF_014885135.2. Classification (NCBI taxonomy): domain Eukaryota; kingdom Metazoa; phylum Chordata; class Mammalia; order Rodentia; family Cricetidae; genus Alexandromys; species Alexandromys fortis. The sequence goes on along the minus strand of NW_026068018.1, from coordinate 980,472 downwards.
CCATGAGGGGGTCAATACTGAGGAATGTTGAGGGCCTCAATTCAAGATCTCCTAAATCAAAGCGACAAGAAGAATATTAAATACGGAAAATTTTATATGCTCTACTCTGCCACTGATATGATTTTGAAATTTCTAAATAAAGATGATTATGATGCTTCAAATTCCTGTTGCACAACATAGATGCTTTACTTTCTATGATCTAAAACTTGGTCCTATAATGGACGATACAACTGCTTTTCTTCCATCTACCTATATCCAAATAAGAGTGAGCTCTTGGGAGCCACATGGAAAGCAGGGGTAGGCTGGAAACCAAAACAGTGCCTTTGGTCAGTCAAAACAGAGCAGAATGGTGAGGGCTGATGAGGGGCTTCTATTATTTTTGTGGCATGAAGCCTTCCAGTGATCCTGGAAGTACCTGAGCTATCAATGTTATTAGATTAGTGAGTGATTCTTTATTGAACGGCAGCAGTAATAGTCAGTCTTGCGATAAGCCACAATGGGCCAAGAAATGTATATGAATGACTGAAGAAGAGGGCTGCTTGGAAAAGGTAGAGGAAAGTTTTCTGAAAGAAGAGTGAGTTTTTATTAATCTCTTGGGTTACCTCAGCTAAAATCTCATTCATTAAAATTTGAATTTGGAGTGATAGTATGTTTGGAGGAAGTAGATAGAGATCTCAAGGCAAGAACAGAATGAAACAAGAAAGACTGGCTACATCTGGATTTCCTCTGTATGCTACTTGTCCCAACAGAGCCTCTGGTCCTCCAAGAACCACTTATTATTAAAAGACATAACACCTCAAAGAGTCACAAGGAAGATTATGCACTTTCTCCTTTGCTCTCCAACTCCCAAATTGCTTCCCAATCAAAGAATGAAATTAATGACAATGACCAGTAGATTAAAAAAGTATATAGTACTGGATATATAATACCATTTAACACATTTTTTTTTGTTTGTTGTGAGGCTCTTAGAATCCCTCAGGAGGTTTGGCAGCCCTTGATCTGAGGATTTAATGACATCTGCAAATCTGAATGATACTTTCTAAAATGTCACACATCAGTCATGTGCCCTGGGACTGAGAACACACACGCAACTCTTAAAGAGGCAAAGAGCCTGAGAGCAAGTAGGTCTCTAAGAGGATACTGTAAACAGCATCAATCAATAAGACTTCGTAACATGTAGACAATCCTCTTTTGGTTGTATAATTTTCTGAAGAGAGGATGTCAAAGAACCTCTCAATTTGAAAACAGCAAAATTCTAATAAGTAAGCAACTGTCAGTGCCCTAAACAAAGTATTTTCCAGAATTTCAATATTGCAACCCCCTAGGCAGCCTTACACTTGCTACTACACAGTCCACTTGCAAATGAGAGAGGCAGCAGAAACTTTGTCTAAGTGCCCCTGGGAGATTTTAATAAACAGAAGCAGATGATGTTGACATAACAATCCTCCTACTAGAGGAGGATGCAGTGTGACCTCACTGTTCTTCAAGCGTTAGAATGTTTGGACTGAGATGCATTTAGAATTTTGTAATTTACTTGCTTTTAGTTTATTCCTGTATGTCAAAAGACACCATCTGTGTCAGAAGATGAAATAGAGACCTTCTGCTGGCCACTTTTGTTCCAAATAAAATGGCTGGAGAAACGGTAGCCACAAAAAAAAGGAAGGAAGGAAGGAAGGAAGGAAGGAAGGAAGGAAGGAAGGAAGGAAGAAGACAGAGAAAGAAGAAATAAATTGGAAAGCACAAGTCTAATCGAGGTTGTAATTCGATCACATTTTGGTAGTCTTTCTTTTCTTGATTTCTACTGAAAATTACTCATCAAATTATTAAGAACTCGGAGAAGTATAGATGGAGCTCTTCTCAGATAGAGATGTGATGTAGTGCTGCTTAGTTTCAATACTCAATACAATTAAAAAAAACATCATACTTGATAAGATAATAAACCTTCTAATGCTGATTTAGGATTTAACAATCAGGGGGCTGGAGAGATGGCTCAGTGGTTAAGAGCACTGACTGCTCTTCCAGAGGACCCGGGTTCAATTCCCAGCACCCACATGGCAGCTCACAACTGTCTGAAAATGCAGCTCCATGAGATCTGACACCTTCACACCAATGAACATAAAGTTAAATAAATCATTAAAAAATTAAAAATTAAAAAAAGAAGTGTGCTTTTTTTTTAAAAAAAAAAAAGGATTTAACAATCATTGTTACTGAGGAAAATCCTCACTTTGCTATACCATCTCAATTCAATTCCAGACTCTGTGAACATAAAGTTTAACACTAGAACTTTTCAAATAGTTGATGGTAATTAACTTGTTAGAAACGTTTGTCTCGAGGACCATCATGTGTCCTCTTACAAATGGCTGAAGAACTCAGCGAATTTTTATTTATGGTGATGCTGACCTCTTATACAGTAAATTGCCTGCCTGTGACTGCAGGTGAGCTGAACTGATCAGGAGTTCAGGGAAGTGTGTTGTCCATAAGCATTGGACTGTGCCTTATGGTACAATGCATCAATATCTCATGCGGATTGGACTCCACTGAGATGGGTGATATGGTCTGATATGGGGTTCAGGGTTACATGCTGTTAATGAGAATTATATTTATTTGTATTTAATATCTCAGAAATCATATTGGGAAGTTTAAAAACTTTCACACGGCATATTTTATTCAAAACTAATAGAGATTCTTGCATAATAAAAATATTTTATAAAAATAATATTTTCCCAAACCAGAAAAAATTAGTAAGCAAAGTGGCATTGCTTTATATTTTTGTAAATTTCCATAGTTCTGGTGTCCAGCTTAATAGGAGACAGCTGAGTACTCATACTTGCTCTTGCCTTTTCTTTATTGAATACCATACATCATGTAGCCTCCAGAAACTCCACTACTCACTTGAAAGACAATGAAAGTAAAAGGCCAAATAACATTTCAGTGTTATTATTAAAAATAATTTGGAGCATGTGGATCCCTCAAAGACTAGTAAGGAACCCCCAGAGATTTCAAACTACATTTAGGAACCATCAATCTCAATAAATAAATCCAATTTTATATTCTACCACAAATATCCTTTTCATAAGATTTTAATGGTGTCCCTGATTTTCCCTTAAAACCACTTTATACTGTTCATTTCTAGCAACAAAAGACCTAAAGTCTCAGAGAGCACTTTGCCTCGTGGGAATTCTTTTCTCATGATCATTTCAATGATTTGAATGAGATGTTTTTAAACACTACTTTATTCAAGTAGAATCGTCTAGGAAATGCATTTATGGCAAAGTTACTTTGAGGTTAAGGCTGGAATTCTCTACTTCTATGGTTCCTATGAGGTCAGATTTCCTGAGCTCCCTTATTGCCTTGTCCCCAGGAGACAAGAACTCACCTGCCTCTGTCTCCTCATGTTAGAGCCAGGCAACCTGAGGAAAGCTTTGGCTTCTAGTTTTCTCCTGGTGATGATTACCTCTTGAGATGCAATAAACTGCCTGCCTGTGACTGCAGGGTGAGCTGGACTGATCCGGAGTTCAGGGAAGTGTGTCCATAAGCGTTGGACCGTGCCTTATGGTACAATGCATCAATATCTCCTGCCCATGTGGACTGGGATCCACTGGGATGAGTGATATGGTCTGATACGGGGTTCAGGGTTATGTGCTGTTAATGAGCAATTGACTGTATCTGACAGTAGGATGAATCAATATCATGCCCATGTGGGTTAGAATCCATTGGGATGTTATTAATTGAACATATCTATGGTGATTTGCAATATCTATGGTGGAGAGAGGAAACAAGTGAATTCCAGATTGTTCCATGTGTTTGGCTGCACGATTCCCTAGCTATTCCTTGTTTTCTGCGGAACAGAGATTGACATGAAGAACGAGCTTTTCAGGTAAGCATGCCTGATTTGTGAACAAGACTTTCCATGTGATTTTACACAAGGAGCCACACGTAACTTCCTAGAGTCTACTACTATCGTAAACTACCAAGTCGCGCAAAAACTATGTCCATTTAACCACAATCTGAATTTGAAGTTGTATATTTTTTTAAATGGAAATTAAAAAAGTTAAGCATTTCTAATAAGTGAAACTAGTTTACAGTCACTGAAATAAGGAACTCATTAAGGAACTTCAATAAGCAACAAAACCAGAAATACTTTTTTTAAATAAAAAAAACCATACAAACATAGAACTTTGAGCTAGACAAGTAAAAAAAATGGCATTACTTCCTAGTTTCCCTCTGTGATTTTGATTTAAATTATTTTAAAAATATTTGTTGTCTTTTTATATAAAGCCTTTTTCTTTTCACCTCATGTTCCCTAAGTTTGAACCCGAGGTGAATACATAATTTTGTGATTATGACATCAACCTGTTGCTATGGGAACATCTATGATTTAACAAACAGAATCATAACAACAGTGCTTTGTGCTATTTAGCATTTTTCATCTGAAGATTAAAAAGTATTTTGCAAACAGCATCTCAATAATCCTAGCAACCTCTCTTTACAGAGTCTACAGCATTCTCTTTATTTTTATTGTAATGAGCTGAGAGGGAAGTAGAAGCAGGGGATTTTACACAGAGGCAGATTATCATCATCTGCAGACAGACCAAGCCTCATTAAGACCCAGTAGAGCACTCTGTGTTCTTGTTGTAGAATCAGGGGTCTCTCTATACATTCAAATGTGGATATCAATTCTCCAACTGATGGGCATATCTTGAAACTGACCGGGATGTTGCTTGTCTGTCAGTTTCCCTGCGAGCTTCGGTATCTGCAGTTGAGCAATTTGCAGAAGGAATCCTTGAGGATCTAGCATTTTTATAGTGTGAATGCTCATCTCTAAGAAAAGTGAACTAAAACCAGGGAAGCTATTTTAAACATCAACTGAATATTCTTGGACAGTTTTCGACAGGAAACAGTCCTAAACTAACAAAGAGAACGTTCAGCTGGGTTAGCAAGGCAGACTTCTCCTGCTTTGATTTCACAGTCCTGTAATCCACACCAGATGTCAAATCCTGAAATTCAGAGTTCAGAATTTTGAACTATTGTCTCCAGTGAGATCATAAACACATTTTATAGGCCTGCTAAGTCACACACCAAAACAAATTTTTAACAAATCATTTTTTAAAGAAAAAAAAAAAAACAAAGTGAGCCAAACATGACCAGACCTAAGAAATGTACCTTTGAACCACTTTACTTGAGGTGGAGGGACCCCAGAAGTTTTACATTCCATAACGGTTGTGTCCCCAAGGGCCACCAAGAGCTCACTCTGAACTACCACCAACTTTGGGACTTCTGAAAAACACAAAGATACAAACAGTCAATGTCTAGAAAACGCCATAAGGACTTTTCGTTTGCTGAGTGAAACAATGAACATTACCCCAGTATTATAACCCCACTTCCATTTATAAGCAGAAAGACTCTTGTGTTGTGTGTGTACAAATGCATATGATGGAAACAGTAATGTTGAGGTCAAAACAAGGGTATTAGACAAAAGTAATGTCAAAAGCCAAGAAAATGACAAGAAAACACAGGTGGAAAGTGTAGGAAAGTAATTAAGAGCTTTTGCTAAAAAAGTGATCTGTAAGGAGACTGAGCTCCGACAAATCAATGCATCTGTACCCACAACACTAAAAGAACTGAAGAGAAGTTGAAAGAGGGATAGAACTGGGGCTAATACAATTGCAGACAAATTAAAATCATATTTTCTATGTGATATTAAGGGCGTTTTTGTGGTAATCTGTAATTGTCTTCCATTTTTTTCTCTGATTTTCCCTGCCATGGTAAATATGGATGCCCATTCCTATAATACATTTATTCCTTTATGTTTATTATATATTATGTTTCTCTTGTTGTTTTTGACTTTATCCCTTGGCATTAGCTTGCTCACACACTTTAATTTACCTAAATGGCTCAAGACCTTCGTAACTTCAACTGAGACCATTTTAAACAAAACTAAGAGTTTTCTCCTCAAATATCACATCATTCCCATGCTAAAACCCTCCAGCAATCCCTGCTGCTTTCCAACAGTTTGGCTTTTGAAGCCCATAAACGGTTGCCTTTCCAGCTTCACCTGCACTTGACTTGCTGGCTTATCACTGGATAAAGAGCTCTACTTGAGAGCCCCGAACACAAAGCTCTTTGCTCTTTTCTTCATTCTCTTCCTTTGCCTTAGCCCTCTTCCCCAACCTCTCCTTTGCCACAGAGGCGCTTCAGATTCCACTCATTCTTTCAGCTTTAACTTAAATCCTATCTCCTTTGGGAACTCTTTGACATTCCCCAGTCAGAATTCATTCTACCCCGTTGACCTCCCCCACAGCCCCACGGTAATTGCCTGTGCTTTGTTTTTATAGTTTTCTGTATCAACTCCCATTATAGGAGCTTTAAAGAGAGAGGACTGGTGTGGTTTTGGTTGGTTGTCTCTGTTTTAGCACTCAGTCTCCAGCAGAGAATTTGTCATACTCTGGGTGTTATACAGCAAGGAAACTTGGATATTTGGCTTCTCTGTGAATAGCACAAAATTTACTTCTGCCATGTGGAATTTTATTTGCATCACTGAGTCCACATTCTCATCCTCGGTTATGTCTTCACCTGCTTTCCGTGAACATTTTTAATTCAGTTATTTCTGAATCGAAACCAACTTTCCCTTAAATAATTCCTCCATATGTGTCTTGTGCTCTCTTTGTCCAGGCTCCTGTGACGTGCCACCTTCACTCTTCCGCCACCCATTCCCTGCATCCATCGTGGCTTTCCCACGCTCTTCTCCTCAACACTGACAGTTTTCATATGCTATCGTGTTTGGAGTTGAGTTGAAGTGGATGAAAAGGCAGATTATTTATTTACCCAAATAAAGGATTCACCGTCTACAACCTGACACTGAACGCATCATGATATTTTCAACTAATATTAAGAAGTTCAAGTTAAATACAGATATGTTCTTGAATAATATCATTACATACACCTTAAAAAATGCCTTAAGTTTGGAAGGGAGAATGGGAAATGAAACACAAAAAAAAAATAATATGAGACTCAGTTTTGATTATAAGTAGATAAATATAAAACGGAAAGTGAGATGAGAAAAGACGGAATTTTTATTTTGAAAATGAAAAATTACTGAAAATAAACCATGGTAGGGTAAAATTCTGTGGACAGTCTAGAAGCCTTTCACAACCTGTACACTTCCTTGATTTCTGTTGACAAATAGATTTCCTCACTTGTGTACAGTAAGGCATCATTCAATATGTGAAATGAGTGATAAATTACAGTACCAGGCACAACTGATCTTTACCATTAGTTCTCAGGAAGGATCTTTCCATCGCTAACAAGGATATTCGCCCTATTTCCATTGCCTTTTAAACTGAATATACTTGCCGATGTATCTGAGAGTAGAAGTCTGCTTATCGGTTCCAGCCGCATTGCTTGCCAGGCAAGCGTAGGTCCCTGCATCTTTGGGAACTGCATTCTTGATGAATAAAGTGCCTTCTGAAGTCATCCTGTATCTTTGGATTAAAAAAGTAAAGTAAAATCTAAAATACTGCAGTAACATTGTATAACACTAGCAAGACACGTTAGTACCCTCTTCAAATATTTTAGAGTTATAATTCTGTTTACCTCAGACATCGTCAAGAGCATCATGTTACAAGGAAAGATGTAATAATGATAACATAGTAATAGTAATAATAATAATAATAGATGCTGTCCTATTTTTGAGCTCAGTTTCTCAGATAAAATACCCTGACAAAAAAGGCTTATTTGGCTTAAAATTCATGTTATGTTCCATCATCATGGGGCAGCAACGGTAGGAACTTGAAGTAGCTCTTCACATCCCATGCACAGTCGATAGCAGAGAGAGAATGCATGCGTGCATACCTCCTGCTTAGCTTGTTTGTCCACTCCTCGACAGGTCAGGACCTAACACCTGAAATGGTGCTGCCTATATGCAGAGTGGGTCTTCCTAGTTATAAAAAACCTCTCAGAGGTACACGTGCAGGATAGGATAACCTGATCTAAACAACCCCTCCCTGACCCTCTCCTCAGGAGATTCTGGATGGTGTCAAGTTGACAGAACCATCGTAGATATCATGTGTCCTGAACTAGCTTTATGCCGGAGACTGTTATGGAAGACTTCTCTTTAGTAAAACTTTCAATCTTCCCAGTGACCAAATGGCCCAGATAATGCAAGCATCTTTGTTTTGCAGATGTGTGAAGAGGTTTCACAACTGGGGTATGGGAATTTGCACCAAGGTAGTCTTGGCTCCTGTGATGAACTGCTCAGAAAAGGGTTCCTTAACATGCAAACCTGAGAGATGCAATGCCCCTACATCATCCACAGAATCTGTGATGCTTCTGGAAATAGAATCTGGCTCAGTTTGCTGGAACAAATCTAAGCTTCCTTGTCATACCAAACCAGGAATAATGGAAGTCTGAGGGCCAGAAGCCCCGATGCTTCTGATCCACATATCTATTGCTTTCTAAACCTAAATGCCTCTTTAGGAAGTCTGCAGTAGCATAAAAGACTCATTAGTGTTCTGTAGTAACACTGGAAGCAACTATCAAGAATATCTACGGCCTGTAATGGGACTTCTTTTGTATCCTCCAGTCCTCCCTGTCTTTCTCTTTTTCCACTAAATTCATGGTAATCCCTTATATAGATTGATTGTAACCATATCATATTATCCCCAAAATAGAGTTTATTATCCCATCTCAGTTCAAGTTAGAAATAGAATGATGCACGGTGTCATGTTTACTCAAAAGACTGGAGAATATTCTATCTTAATTATTGAAATTAAGGAATAATGACTTCATACTTTTTAAAGTCACCACATACATTTTTTTTTTTTGGCATTTCCTAGCCTGTTTAAAATAGTATGAAGCCATAGATTTTCATCAAGTTTTAATACTAGAGTTCGGGTCTGACTCACTTGGTACCAAAATTTCATCAACTTTTCTCATTCAATAAAAACAAAGAAGATGATACAAACCCAGTACCTGTGTGAACCCATAATAAACATCTCGTTCATGGTCCAGACAATCTTTGGTTTGGGATAACCTGTTGCAGAACACATGATGGAGACCTCAGATCCTCCTGTGAATGACTGGTTCTTGGGCATCACAGTGACTTTGGGTTTTTCTGTAAATGAAATGAGAGTGTGATGGTGAAATGTACATTTATATTGACTTGAGATGTGGGAGCTTTATCAGAAGTTGTTTAAGCTTGTACCACCCACACTTAACTATTTGAAGGAGAACTGCATCATACCCCTATCACAGGTCTGGAACTATCAGCAAAGAAAAAGAGACTAAAGGAAATGAAGGCCAGAGAACCAAACTTCCCTTGGAAAGAAAATGAACTTGACCCTGATGCCATGTTTCTGTCTCCACTGGTTACCATGAGCCCTGTTGCTACCTTTCCCCATTTCTCTGGGTCTTATCTGCTGTTTTGAAACTTTCCATTAAACTTTTTTTTTTTCAAGAAAAGTCCTCAAGTGGAGCCTTCAGTTCTTTCCAAACAATGAAAGCAGACTTGGAGATATAATGTGTTCTGGTTAGACTGTCGGCTTTGTTTAAACCAAGCCTTCTTTTTTGAGAGAAAGTCTGAGATGGTATCTTTCATACTATGTACCTCCCATTATCTTCCATAGCATTTAACATTCTGTAATCTTCAGTGGGTCGGATCTAAAAGATACTTCACACAGTTGATGGAATAACAGCCATTCAATTGCCAGCCCCTCTTAAAACCTGGCTGTAGTAGTCACATGACTCCTGCATGCACACCCTCAAGACCACACTATAACAAGAAATGGCAATGACTCAAATTATCTAATGTTTGCTATTTGTATGGGCAGAAAAAAAAAACCACTTTTGAAAGTGAAACTTGAAGCCTACAATTTATTGTCAAAATATAACTGGGATGTTGACACATTCCTCTGCCCTCCCCCTGCTTTCTATGTCTGTATGTTAGGCTGCAAGATTTCATCTCCAAAGACAGTGCTATCTAAGAAATAGTAAAGAATTCTCTTAGAAAAATGCTCCAGTTAATTGAGCAAAAGGAAACGAACTCTCTTTCATGGTGCTTGAAACAGGAAGATCCCATCAATTCTGAGAGAAGCAAGCTGGTTCGGGTGGGTTTTGTTTGTGCGTTGCTCATGTTTCTGTACACAAACCAGGAGCTGTGTTGACTTGAATACCTCTCTCTCTCTCTCTCTCTCTCTCTCTCTCTCTCTCTCTCTCTCTCTCCATCCTACTTTACTGAGTTTTTTACTCTAGATGACATTGAGAAATCCAATTAACAACCTAGACCTGTGTGTGCTTATGGTGCGTCACTCTACTGCAGGTTAGTGTGCAAATGGTGCCTTTCACTAAGAGAAATGAGGCTCTGGAAACCCTATTCACACTCAAAGGAGGTAGCAGCGAAGCGCTGCAGCAATGAAGAGCCTAATTAGTGCTTAATTGCTAACAGCTTAAAAGCACCCTTCTCTCTCTCTCTCTCTTTTTTTTTTTGTTCCTGTTTACATTGCAGTTCTCAAATTATGATCTCGTCTTTGAAGTCAATGTTTAAAGGCCCTTTCCGGCCTGTGGACTTGGTTGATAGCCTCATTATTCCACAGATTCTTCTCAGGGAACACAGAGCTAAAGAAATGCATGGGGTCAAGGGCAGACTGGCCAGAGCCAGTGAGTTCACATTGCGATTCCATCTGGACTCCATCAGTTCTGAAAGGCTGGGGGACCGCACATTGTACAGGGGCGTCACTGACAATTTTCAGGAGACGAAGAGAAAGAGGAGCCATTCGTCCCTTTTTTCAAGTTCTTGGCAACTCACATTTATTCAGTCCCACCTTTCTAAAATAAGATGTTGCTCGTAGCTAACTCCTGTTAGCCTAGGACTGCTGCAGAGTTTCAGATGGCTCTCAAGACTTTTGTCTAAACTCGGTGCCTTGCAATGAAGCTGCCAGAATTGGCCTGGCATGTGTCCCAGCAAGAATCCCACTGGTAGGCTCTGTGGTTCAGATATCAAAGTAAAAATAAATGTCAGTTACTCAAACCAGGATACAGAGAGCGAAGAGGTTATTGAGCAAATAAAGCCTGGATGTAGGGTGCTGCCCGGGGTCATGAAATAAATCTGCATGGAACATACATATGGAATGACTTCATCCCACAAGAGGTGAGAAATTTACCATTGCCCCGTGAAGACTATCCCTGCTGATGATAAGAAAGTCAGAAAGGGCAGGAGGGAGCCCAGGGAGGCAAACCTGGCTGCCCACCAAGAATGATGGTGAAAATGAGTCAGTCTTTGATTAGGTCAATACGAACATAATACCTCTCACTATAATGGCTTTAATTGTTAATTTTTTAACGAACAGGGGAATAATTCCCATTTCAGTAAAGTAGTGGAAATAGGGCAAGAATATGACAGAAGAATCATAATTTAACTCTTCAGTGCCATGACCTCTTAAACCTACAAACAAATCCAATCAACATCTTCTTGCTGAGAAAGATGGTCCCACTTTCACAGGGAAAATATATCAAAGTTGGATTCAGAAGCTAAAGTCCAGTCTTAGGCCCTGGGGTTAAGTCGTTTTTATTTGGGGTTTTCTTTCTCATTTCAGTTCTCGTCCAGCTTTCCTACCACCATGGCGCCCATCAGTACCGCCATCTTCCACAGTAGCACACTGTCAGCCAAAGCAATGGGAACAGGATTTTGTGGGATAAGGAAACACTGATGTTTTATTTCTAAGTTATAATGAACTAAAGTATACATCTTAAAAAGCTTCTCATCAATGATCCAAAATAAATGTATACACATTTGACACAAACAAATAGTTCATAAAGTCTTGGGTGACTTTATGAGTGATTGAAATTGGTTATAAATGTTTTAGCAACCTAAAATCAAATCTCATCACCCCTTGGACACTATGAGAATCTTCCTTGCAGTAGGAGGTGTTCATTCCAACTGCTGCAAGTGGTTGGCTGTTTCTGAGCTACTGGTTGGGAAAATTTCAAAAACCACACCTAAGGTTCATCTTCCAAGAGATTTACTCACCAATGACAAAGTAAGCAGATAATTCTAATGCTTCAACCTAAGCAAATATTCACAATATTTAGTGACCATGGGCATATTTAGAGTATTTCGGCGAATTTTCTGTAAGTTTTCATTATTTTCACTCAACATTCACTTATTGAGAACCTACTATGTTTCAAACACTTTATCCTATCAAATATCTCACAAATAGAAATGCATTGATTTGTAAAATTAAAGGCTGTCTTCCTTTCTAGTCAATTTACTGAAGGAGGAAGGTAGGCTTAGCTTTGTGTGTATTATGTGCAAAGTACTGAATGCAAGTCTCACTCTATAGGTGAAAAATTGAAGCTCAGAATAGTTTAATTTGTCCAAAGTCTTTAAAAGATAGAGCTAGAATAAATCCGGGTCTTGCTGATTCCATGTTGTCTATACTTCAATAGAAATAACAACATTACCTACTTCAGAGGGTTATGGTGGGTCAACTATTTTATATAAATAAAGCAGAGCAATTCTTGGCAGCTAGTAGATGCTAGGTAATCGCTGCTTTAATTGTTAATCTTCTATTATTAGGCAAAGCAGGACAAAATAACAATACAGAATTTTAAATACACCTGTGCATGTATACTCAAATTCTATTTACATTATCCAACTATTTATAAGTAAAGGTTATTACCTCTCGTGAAATTTAGGATTGTCTCTCGATACTTAAAATTTACTATAGGTTTAAGTAAAAACCTAAAATCATTTACCTGCTTTACTGACATAAAAAAACATACCAATACCTATGTAACTTAGGATGTGTTAAAGAAGTGATGATAATGTGGTGAGCATGTTTATGTTCATGTAAATTTCATACTCAGTGAAGAGATTCTGGCCATCACAAATTTACTTCATCAGTCATCTTGGAAAATATTCTCCTTTTTATTGCAGTATTGTCTCTGGTGACACGGACTAATGAATGACAGATATCTGCCTGCCCTTTTATAACATTATAGAAAACATGCTAATCCACAGAATGGTCCTGTAGGAACAGCATGGGGGAGAGCTAAAGGCTGTGCGTGGCCCTCTGGTTGCCACATGGCAGCATGTGGCCCTACAGCTGCAGCTACCCCCTGAGTCTATGCAGATGAAAGCGGGCTTCTGTGTTCTTCTCCAGCAGTAAGCCTCCTTGCTGGGGGTTGGGGGGGGGACAGTTAAGAGACTCCCTATTCTTGTTGCCTCAAACTCAGAAGGCTGTTTCAAACAATACTATAAAACTAACATCATACATAGAAATATAAAATATAAACCTGACTGGCACTTGTAAGTTCAGCAGCTACTGAATCATATTAAAAGTTTTTTTTTTTTAAATCACTTTAGCCTGTTGTAAAACGTTACAAAAATACGTGTCGTATTTCCTAAATTGGGGTGAACTAATTAAAACAATACTTAAAAATAACAGCTTCATCATTTTTTCGTGAAAGAATTACCAGATTATATTATAGGTTTGGGTTGAAAATGTAAGCAGTAATGTGCAGGCATGTGCTACAACTGGGAAAGAAAACACTTACATAGTGAAATCTAAAACTGGGGACATGAGTCAAAGAAAGCACTGGAAGCTAAGGAAACACAAAAGGTCAGACGAAGGGCCCAAGTAACCATGATGCCGGTAGTGGTGAAGACCTACATTCAACCAAACCATCCAACTGATGATAGTTTTGAAAATATCAGCTAATTTATTGTGCTCCTGAATCTGTGGATAATACATGTTGTGAGCCTGTGAAATGATCTATGAGGTCTCATAAACAATATTACATGAGAAACTGGAAAACAAATAGGATTGAATTTTTAAACCTGATTTCTACTGTATTGTACAACTGTAAAATGAATTTGACAGAACGGGATCTTTCTTCTCATGGAGAAAGCTAACTTCAAAACATTATGTAATGACTACCATTGATCGAATTTTCTGAAAACTGTAATTAGTAGCTATAGCCCATCCCGACAAACATTTATCTGCCTACTGATTTAGGTCAGTTTCTTCAGAACATGTTGAAACTGTTCTCAAACGAATGACCTCCATCTCTCATTAGGGGAGTAATCCCCACTGGAGCTGGTGCTGACTTGAACGCATGAAGCTTGCACAACCAAAATGACATCATCTCCCTAAGCACGATTTATCAGAGACAAGTGCATATTCCCTGAACTTATCCTTAATTTGCAACTAAGAGAAATGGCGGTGGAATATATTTCAATATTTCAAAGCTTTTCCTTGCCTGTGAATGGCCAGGGATCCCTTCCAAAGAACTGGGGTTGACAACCAAAAAAGAAAGAAAAAAAATCAACCAAACAAACAATGTCAACAACATCAGAACTCAGTTGCCTGGAAAAAGAAGCCTGTGTACTGAAACCCCAAAGATGGAGAATCAAATGAAGCATTCCTAGCCTTGCATGAAGGCACACCTAGTGTCAGGAGACAGAGGTAGGAGAATTGCAGTCTTGAAGTCGGTTTGGGTTATGTAGCACACTCTGTCTCAAAACAAAACAAAAAAATGTTCCATCTGTAAAGTGAATGTGGTATTCAGTACTTTGCACACAATACACACAAACAGGCCTACCTTTCTGCTTCAATAAAATGACTAGGAAGAAATGCAACCTTTAATTTTACAAAAGGTAAACTTTCCAAATGCTCCCTCGTCAATGGAAATACTAAGACGTGGTTACAATGTCTCCCGAGTGGAAATTACTTCCTAAATGGTAATAATCCAAGTGAATTTGAGTCATGGTTTCTTAATGTGACAGTTGAAGTAAGTTTCCTGAAACGTCACTGCTGAGTCTGCCTTTCTTCTCTCTGCAGACAGTAGCTTCTGTACTGCCCAATGTGGAGGACACGAATCCCCACCCCTGCAGCTCCCTCTCAAGCTCATGACCTCTGTCTTTAATTATTCTCGTTGCAGATATATACATGTAAGTGTATAAATACAACTTCCTGAGCCCATTTACTGCTTTACTTGCATGTACATGTTTCTAGGGCTGATGCCTTGGTATTTAGTAACCAACTAGAGGGTTCAATCCTGCTGGATTGTCTCAGCTACAGGTCACAGAGGGAAGACAGTCAATCCATTGATTTACCAGCAGGTGGCGCACTGGCAACAACCACACAAAAATCAAAATCCATCTTGACAGATGTATGTTGAGTTTGTTAAAAATAAAAAAAAATCCACAGCCAAATGCCAATGTGATTATTAAATTCAGCTATTAAAGAACGATGATAGTTTCAGAAACATTCAATGATAAATTAGAGCTAGATTCCATATTAATCACAGAATCTTAATGTTAAAAAATAATATATAATTATAAAAAATCTACATTTTATATTATCGAATGTTATAATATATTTAGTTTCTTTGATATTTGTTTTAACTATTCCCTAGCAATCATTTAAATGCTAATGTTTCCACTTAATGCTGCTTTTTTTCTTAACAAAATAAGTCATTTATTTAGGCATTGTTTGGGGCTGATTATTCAAAATATGCAAGATACAAAACCATGATCAATAGGGGAGATTGTGTTTTAAGAAAATTTGCTCTCATTTGTAAATTCTTCAAATAATAATAGTTATCAATGAGTATTACAAGGTTTGCTTGCTTTGGTTTGGTTTTTCAAGGCCTTGGCTGTCCTGGAACTCTCTCCGACAGGGTCTTTGTTTTAGGTGTGGCTTTACAACAATGAGGCACAAAGGCCAAAGTTGAAATTTATATTTTCATTTGGCTTTTAAAGAACAGCAACTAAAAACGTCCATTATTGCTTTGTGGCATACTAGGCTACTGAGGCTTTACAAAGGTGTCCAGTTTCTAAACTCTTGGCTACATCTTTAGCTGTCAAGCATCGGTTAACACATAAAAAAGTGATCATGTCATACAAACATACAAGAATCATGGAACCAAGCACAGCTACATAGGACTCTTTGGAGGAACCTTTAGACTCTAGTAGCCAACTTTGTTGGAGGGCGAATACATTTGCTACCTCACTTCTCAGGGATGCAGCCACCGTGCAGCTGAAGATTCTCTGTCCTGGAAGGAGGGTTACTGCTTCCCAGGCTGCCACTTCGTCCCTCCCCCACTTCCCTGCGCCACCTTTATCACAACCACAATTTCCCCCTTCCTTTATCTTCCAGTGTAGTAGAACACACCTGGAACCCTTTCCTGCCTTTTCCACCGTTATCACTCTGCTGTTTATCTCTCTGGGTGCCTTGTTATCTTACTGAGGCAATGCCTAAATTCTCAAACCTAAGTGACGCCTCTCATTCTCTAAAAGGGTAAAGATAGGTGGACCTCTGTGAGTGCAAACCAACCAGGCCTATGTAGCAAGGCCCTGTCTCCAAAATGGGTAAATAAACTAAATAAACAGGGCTACAGACACTGGAGATGGGAGGGGGAACCGCACCACCCTAGAGATGGCTTTCTGCATTGCACTAGGTGCTCCCTCTGTAGGCTCGCGTTTCCGTGGTCCCTCCTCGACAAGACACTTTTCTTCACTCAGAAAGGCTTTCCAAGCTCCTGGTAAAAGCTGACTTATTCTTCAAGGAATTCCATAAGCATCATCTGCTGCATCTATCTCCTAGAGAAAGCTCTTCTTAATCTATCCAGTGTTCCAGGGTAGAGTTAAAAATTCTAGAAAACTTTGGTATAGTTCATAGTATTGTAAACATTCTCTCAAATTCCTTTATTGCAATGTAGTCATTGTTTTTGCAGGTGTGTGTGTGTGTGTGTGTGTGTGTGTGTGTGTGTGTCGTCTGTGTGTATCTGTGTGTGTGTCTCTGGGTGTCTGTTTTCATTGTTTTTAGGCACTGGGGATAAAGCAAGAAAGTGAGCCTTGTGCATGCTGTCAAGTGATGTACAACTCAGTATCTAACTGCCGGCATTACTAGCTTTCGGAGGAACAGAATATGCTGTCTTCTCAGATACATTTACAGAAAGGGGTGCACTGCCAAATAGTTAACTCTTGAATAACTAAATGTATAAACAGATAACCAAATAAAAAACCCTCACTACCTCATTCTAACAAGGGTTTTAACACCAGGCCTTTCACGTGCATCCACACTGCTCCATGTGAGTGAGAGTACACCTACTACAAAGTAAGTCTGAGATAGGACCTTGTGACTCAGCATGAATGCAAAGCCCTTCATGATGCTCTGGCAGCTTGGCTCTCACTGGGCAGATGCTCTTAATACATCATTGAAGCAAAGAAGATTTTACTCTGTGGTGTTAACTCTAACACAGTCCTTATTCATAATAATCAAATACCTACCCCCCAAAAAAAAGATCAAGTTCTTCCTGTCACAAATTACAATACCTAATCTGATTTTCAATAAGACAGAGAAGACATTAGTCAGTCCTGGGGAAGACTGGGATTAGATAATTTTTAGGACACGTGACATATATACCTTTTATACTTACAAGTGCTCCCTTGGTTAAACATTCCCCTTCTCGTGCAGTCTTCTCAGGCATGTGCACGGAGCACATTACCACCCTAGAAACTCCAGACTCCCTCCCCCTCCATACTTGGCTTTAGGCATTTCTCCCACTAGACTGTCCCTGAGGTGTATGTATAAGAGGAAAAAACATCCCCTCCCCTACCCACACTCAATCATCATAACACTCTGGCATCATGTATGAGAGACATCACCATACATACACATATATAAAGAGGAAATTCAGCCCCAATTTAGGTTAAAGGCCCAGCCCTCAACACTGCCCATTTTCGATAAAAAATTTGTCATCATATGTGGTGATATTTGTTTGGGCTTTAACAAATAAGCTTGCGTGAAGACCAGTGTGAGGATCAGCCACACTAGTCAACCATAGAGGACAGGCAGTGGTGGCACACACCTTTAATCCCAGCACTTGGGAGGTGGGCAGATGAATCGCTGTGCGTTCAAGGCCACCCTGGGCTACAGGAGATCGAATCTGTCTGAAAGAGGTGAAAATGGGAAGTGATATGGCTGGACAAGAGAGGAATATAAGGTGGGAGGAGATAGGAGCTCAGGATTCAGTCTGAGGTGTTGAAGAGAAGGCATTCAGTCTGAGGATTCATAGAGACAGGATCTTGCCCTCTTGGTTCTGAGAATTTCATAGAGGTAAGAACTAGTGGCTGGCTGCTCTGCTTCTCTGATCTTTCAGCTTTCACCCCAAATATCTGACTCCAGGTTTTTATTATTAAGACCAATTAATTTGGTGTTTTATCTATATATACTACCAATTAGATTCATGCTAAATTAATATCTACTTCAGAGAAACCAGATAGAAATCTAAGGTTAACATTAACCCCTTCTCAAGTTGGATTAATTTGCTAGAGAAGCTGACAGAACTCAGGGAAACGACTTACATGCTGACAAGTGGGTGCACAGGAATCCAGAGGCCACGCTCAAGATCTTTTCAGACCTGTTCATCTCATTGCGCAAAGATCCTTTACTAATAAAATACCAAACGCAGACCATTTCTTCTTTATCAACATTTATCAGAATCACTTAATAAGTGATTTTAAATTTACTGAAGAGTATTTATTAGTATTACTTAATCACTAATTTTGAAAGTGCCTTACTGGCTTTTGGGCTGTTTGAGGGAGGCCACTAGTTAGTTCCTGGCTGCTAAGCCCTGAAATAATTACACAGAAACTGTATTAATTAAAACACTACCTGGCCATTAGCTCTAGCTTCTTATTTTCTAACTCTTACATCTTAATTTAACCCATCTCCATTAATTTCTGCATCACCATTGTGGGCACATATTCCGATATGCTAAAAAGCCATTGCCCCGGTTTGAGCTGAATACATAGCTCTGCAGACAAGCTGTCTGCCCTTAACAAAAGCCAGGATGCCTTGCTCCTAGCTTCCTTTGTTTAAGTGTGAATTACCTGAGAAGAGGTGTTGACTGAAACTGGTCAGGATGTTTGGGGTTTCTTTCCTTATGCAATTTGAAGGTTATCTTATAGAGATGCTAATTCAGGACCTACCTGGCTGCTAGATGCAGACCTGACTAAAGCCCAGGCACCTGGTTGCCTAGGCAACAGCCTTTGTGTGTTCCTTCTCATTTGGGATAAGTATATAAGATGTTTGGACAATAAAGGAGTTTTCTGGCCTTTTCCATGATGATGGTGTAAGCTGTGTCTGATTATTCCTCGCGACTCCGTTCCAGCCAAGTTAGGAAGTGTGTGTTGGACCCAAACGGGCTCCGACACACCATGAGGTCATAGCCTACCAGCAAAGTTTCAGAACGTCTGTCTCCAGTGGCGGCTCCATGGCTTCTCTTTAAATCCTCCTCCTTTCTCCCAGCATTCCGTTTAGTTTTCCCAGCCTAGGTCTGTTCCCCCATTGTTCTGCTATAGGTCCAAAACAGTTCCTTTATTAACCAATGATATTCACAGGATACAGAAGGGAATCCCACATCAGTGTTCCATGTTAGCAAAATATTAAGTCCCGAGTGGCCATGAAAACCATCTGACACATATTTGGTTGGTCAGGAGGCTTTGATGGTTGATTCACATCTGAAACACGTGAATTCTCTGAGAACGAGTTCTCGGCCTGCACATCCAAGGCTAACCTGAAGCAACATCGAAACTGAACATATTGACGTCCAAAGAGCTGGAGGCTTAATTGGGGGATACCCAGTGTCTAAAGTGTGGTGAGTGGGAACCAGTCCTGACAAATATTCTAGGAGGACTAGGTGGCACGGCTTCCCAAGCACGTTCCCAGTGTGAATTAGCCGTTCTATCATTCAGTGTGTGGACAGGCTTGCTGACTCCTCATCTGCTCTGTCTCTTCACAGCAGGCGCGACTATACTGAGAAGGAAGGGCCTTTCTCCCAGCTAGCATGTTCTTCCAGCACTTACCCTCTCCAACATCTGGGTACCCTTCCTGCCAGCTCCCTCTCTGGGCTGGTGTCATTTTCACGTGGACCTTCTTTGCTGACAATTCAAATGTGCATTGTTTACAGCTTCTCTAAAACACTTTTTATACACTTGAACATCTACTAAACCATCCAAATCCTCTTTGCTTTACATTCTAAATAAACCTACTTCTTCAGCTTTTCCTTGTAAGTTCTATTTAAAGACCCTTTAGTATTTCTGCCTTTCAAGTTTTAGTGAGAGAGAGAGAGATAATTCCTTCCATCTAGAATGAGAGTCCCCTAACATCTTCGCGGAGCGTAGACGCCTCAGATAAAAGGCCCTAGAATATGAAGCATATGCTAGCTATTGCCATTTGAATGCATGGAGCTGGAATGTGTTGAAACAGAAACTTGATCTATGGAGACAGTAGACTACATTTAGCAGATAAATTGAATGTTAAACTTTTATTACAAGAAAGCCAATTTGGTTATCTACTGAAATGCTGCATTTTCTCTGTTTAGTAGACTTCACTTTTAGCTCAAAAAGGATTTAAGGCAGCTTAGTTTGTAATTAAGTACTGCAAAATTCTCTATCTTTAAATTTTCAACTATGAATTTTTGTTTGCTTAATTGCTTCATGGTACTCTTATGAACAATTCTTCATTATAGATATTTTAAAATACATAGACTACTTTATGATGTTTTGTAGATACAAGATAAACTCTCAAATGCTTTCACCATACACCTAATCTTATCTGAACACTAAGTGCAGCAATAAACTCAGCTCAAGAATCTTCAGGTAAATGACTTTGTGAAATGAATCCCTTAATATTTTTTAAAAAGGTTTCACAGGAAAAAAAAAAAGCTGGGCAGTGGTGGCACATGCCTTTAATCCCAGAACTCGGGAAACAGAGGCAGGCAAATCTCTGTCAGATCCAGGCCAGTCTGGTCTACAAGAGCTAGTTCCAGGACAGGCTCCAAAGCAACACAGAGACCCTGTCTTGAAAAACAAACAAGCAAAAAGGTTTCACAGAAGAAAAGTCTGCAGACTTATGAAAATATTTCTAGGTGGCCACTGTGGTGACTTCAATGACAATGGCTCCCATGGGAGCATATATTTGAGTACTTGGTCCCCAATTCATGGAACTGGTTGGTAAAGATTAGTAGATGTGGCCTTAGAGGAGGAGGTGTGTCACAGGGAAGTCTTTGAAGTTTCATAAGCATGCTCCACCCCCAGTGCATATAGACACACTCTTCTCTCTCTCTCTCTCTCTCTCTCTCTCTCTCTCTCTCTCTCTCTCTCTCTCTCTCTCTCTCTCTGTCTCTCTCTCTGTCTCTCCCTCCCTCCCTCCTTCCCTCCCTCCTGCCTCTGCTCAAAATGTGAGCTGCCAATGTGACAGCATGCACAGACCTGCACAGATTTAACCAAACAAAATCCCAGCACTGAGAGAAGAACAAGGACACAAAGTTCCACGTCTAGCCAAGAAGCTCTCTTCAATTGAGACCTCTGGGAAAGGGAACCAGGTTTTCTCCAATGGAGTATCACTGGATATATCGACAGCACTCCAGGGCAGATCTTAGGCCTTAAAAATAGCTGACCAGCACAAAATTGAATCAGTGTTTATTTGTGTGACTTTAGATTTCATGTGTGTGTGTTTTATTTTTGTTTTTCCTTGTTTCAAATGGGTGGTTAAGAGGAAAAAAGAACATAAATTTGGGTGGATAGAGAGAAGGGTAAGATCTGGGAGGAGTTGGGAAGAGGAAATGATATGATCAAAATATGTTAATAAGTTTTTTTTAAAAAAGATGAGCACTCTCAGTTTGTTCCTCGATCATGTATTTGACCCTCTGAAATGATAAGCCTAATTAAAAAGGCTTTATTTTCTAAGTTGCCTTGGTCATGGTGTTTCATCACAGCTATAGAAAGCTAAGACAGATACTAATTCTGAGGAACTAAAATTCATATCAGCCAGATTTACCAAAATCATGCTTTTCTAATTGTAGACTTTTATTAACTGAAATAAGTTCTCCCCAAATTCAAAGAGGGATTATCTTATAACATTCCCTCAGAGTAATGGCTATGATTTAATGAAGATGAAAGTCAAGGAACAAGAATGCCTGTTACTCCAACATATGAAGACAGCAATGTAACTGGGCATGGTGGTATACTGTAAGCCACTCTAGAGACTGAGGTGGAAAGTTTTATAATTGTCAAAAACGAACAAACAAATAATCAAAAGATGCAGCACAATCATAACTAATGCAGGCGCTCATGAGTAAAGTGATAGAACATTTACTAACTAATTATTTGAAAGCTGTGACTCAAAAGTTCACAGAATAGAGAGCAGAAGAGAAAACTCAGCTATAATATTTTGTTTTAAGTATGATAAATTCAAATGACAAGGGAAACACAATCAAAGAATAGGAAAACACGAAAGTCGATCAGCAGCAGCAGCACCATACTCTGTAGCTGACTTTACATCAAGTGATAGCTCCAACACTAATATAATCATGTAAGTTTGAAATTGATTTCTTTGCTTTCTCGAGCATGAACGGACAGTGTCTCCACTATCTCCTCCTGGAAAGAACTTCTGCAGCTCAGGATGCACTGGCAAAAACATTTGTCCTAGCTTTAATTCTAGGCAAACTATTACTGCCTACAAGTAAAGTTCAGGAAGAATTTTCTTCAGTGACAAACTGCTTAAAACTAAGCATTTTATTAAGAAAAATGCACTGGTCCTCATTTGTTTTCTACTCCCACTGACAGAAATAAAGACAGAGTAAAAAGCTCTCCCAAAACCTCTGCATTGGTTCCTGCCTCCAGGTTCCTTTCATGTTTGAGTTCCTGTCCTGACTCCCTTCAGTGATGAACCTGATGTGAAAGTATAAACCAAACACTTTTCTCCCCACACTCCCTTTGGTCATGTGTTTCATCACATCAATAGTAACCCCAACTAAGACACATCACAGGCTTCTCTGAAGGATCAGTAATGAGCCTGCTAAGTGTTGCTGAGCCAACACTCAGTAGTGATAAGTGTTTAAGTAGTAGTAAGTAGAAAGTTAGTAGTCTGTTACACCTCAACATGCCCAAGTTTGACTTATGCTTCTTTAAAAAGAGATTTGGGACATTCAACTCTCATTTTCAGTAAATTATTATATTACTTTGGTTTTTTGAGACAGGGTTTCTTTGTAGCTTTGGGGCCTGTCCTGGAACTAACTCTTGGAGACCAGGCTGGCCTTGAACCCAGAGATATGCCTGCCTCTGCCTCCCGAGTGACAGAATTAAAGGTGTGTTGCTACCACTGCCCAGCTCAGTAAAATTTTGTTGTTGTTGTTTTTGTTTTTTGAGACAGGGTTTTTCTGTAGTTTTGGAGCCTGTCCTGGAACTAGCTCTTGTAGACCAGGCTGCCCTCAAACTCAGAGAGATCCTCCTGCCTGTGCCTCCTGAGTGCTGGGATTAAAGGAATGTGCCATCACCACTGCCCGGCTCCACCTCAGTAAATTATTTTAAGAAGACAATAGGATTGTTTTTTTTTTCCCTCAATTCTTGAACATTTCAGAGTGCTCTTTTATAAGACCGACAAATTAAGCAGATCATAAATTCTTTCCTCCCCAAAGCACACGTATCTTTCCCATTATTGGGCCAGTTGCAATTCTTAGTTTCTGACAGCAGAAAACATCATGGACTAACTTTAAAGAAATTCATTACAAGTACATGTTTTGTTTTTAAAGATCAGAAGGAGATTTAACAACAAGTAGAAAGCAAGAAAGGCAAAGAAATTCAGCCAGCCAACATTCAGATTGATGATGAAGGGTCACTGGGACATTGGTTTCTGATATCACTGAATTCTGTATCCCATGACGTGGCCAAGAGTAAAAGCAAGAATCAATGTCCCCACTGGGACATATGAATCTGACTCTGTGGCCTGCCAGGGGACCTGTAATGTACTGTCTAACTCATTTGCTTTCTACTTCCCATTAAGATAAAAAGCAATTCCTCCTAAACTTAGGGCAAGTATTCTTACCCTTAGAGACACTGCATCAAAGATACTTGCTGCAATTATCTTCTAGCCTGTAATGTATTTGATAGGTCTGGTGTCAGTATGTTTTTGAGCCATCTGGTTACAATGTATTGACATAGTTTGCCTGTGTGTGTAGATTTTGATTCTCACCAGCAACAGATTTTAGTCAAGATGTATCTCAATGGAGCTCTCACTACATGAACAGCCCCAAACCATCCTGCCCCCCCCCCCCCGGACTCTTAATAATTTCTTTGGTTTTAGTTGACTGTGTCTCTTCAATAGATATGAATCTTAGTTGGGACTTGATGGGGAAGAGTCTTCTGTTTTGTGTTAATTTCATTGGTTAAATAAAGAGACTGCCTCAGCCCTTTAATAGGACATAAAATTAGGTAGGCAGAGTAAACAGAACAGAATGCTGGGAAAAAGAAGCTGAGTCAGTGAGTCGCCATGATTCTCCTACCGGACAAAGACGCAGGTTAAGATCTTCCCTGGTTATTTGGTTTCTAGCCATAAATAAAGGACATTGAGCCTATAATTCGGGCTCTTAGAGAAACTAAATAAGAAGGAGAACCCAAAGAAAATCATATAGGCATCCTCCTGAATATTAACCATCATCAGGCAATGAAAGGAGACAGAGACAGAGACCCACAATGGAGCACCGGACTGAAATCTCAAGGTCCAAATCAGGAGCAGAAGGAGAGAGAGCACGAGCAAGGAACCCGCGAGGGGTGCACCCATACACTGAGACAATGGGGATGTTCTATCGGAAACTCACCAAGGCCAGCGGGTCTGGGTCTGAAAAAGCCTGGGTTAAAACCGGTCTTGCTGAACATAGTGGACAATGAGGACTACTGAGACCTCAAGAACAATGGCAATGGGTTTTTGATACTACTGTACCTATTGGTTTCGTGGGAGACTAGGCAGTTTCGTGGATGCTCACCTTACTAGACCTGGATGGGTGGTCCTTGGACTTCCCACAGGGCAGGGAACCCTGATTGCCTTTTGGGCTGACGAGGGAGGGGGACTTGATTGGGGGAGGGGGAGGGAAAGGGGAGGCAGCGGTGGGGAAGAGACAGAAATCTTTAATAAATAAATAAATAGGAAAAAAAAGATCTTCCCTGGTAAGACACCTTGTGGTGTTACAGGGATATTAGAAATGGGTTAGATCGATATGTAAGAGCTAGCCAATAAGAGGCTGGAACTAATGGGCCAGGCAGTGTTGAAAAGAATACAGTTTCCATGTAATTATTTTGGGGCATAAGCTAGCCATGTGGGCGGCCGGGTGCCGGGGATGCAGCCCTGCTGCTTCTATTACAACAGGGACTTACATTTTAAAGTCTTGCTATTAAAATATTAAGTATTTATCTCAGTGTTCTAATTTTTTTCAGTTTTATTCACTATATCTCTAATTTTATTTTTATGTAGTATTAGTGCTTCTAGGTCAGATTTTCTGTTATATTGTTGCATCCTTTCATCTTCTTTTTTTGTTTGTTTTTTTGAAACAAGGTCTCTCTCTGTCTCAAAACTTACTCGGCTGTCTCAAAACTTACTGTGTAAATCAGAATGGCACAAGCTCACAGAGATCCACTTACCTCTGCTTCCTGAGTATATGGGTATATGCCATGACAATTAGTCAGGTCATCTGCTTTTAACTGAAACATGATATTTATTTGTCTCTTTTAGGTACATTATGGTAATTTAATGCTTATATACCATATATAATAATCAAATCAGGATAAGAAGAAGCATTTCAGTCTCTTCAAACATTAATCATTTTATATAATTGGAGTTTTACACTCTTATAATCATTTTGAAATCTACCATAAATAATCTTAATGGACAGATACTATACTTAAGAAAAGTGAGAAGAAATTCTACCAGGCTTACTGTGCTTTGGTAGCCTTTATTAAACTTCATTTCATGCCTCCATGCTCACACACATGCTCCTCTTCCCAGTTTCTAATGAGCACGGTTGAATTCAGTTAATCCATGAGACTGACGTGGCTCCATATATGAGTGGGAGTATTCCTGTGTCTGTCTCACTTCAGTTAACAAAGTCTATCAAATAATCTGTTTCCCTCTTTTGATGATTGAATAATGGTCCATTGTGTGTCTATATGACACAAGGTCTTTATCCATTCATCACCTGAAGGACATGTGGGTTGACGCCATACTTTAGATATTGTGAATAATTGTACAGTAAACACGGAAGTATCTTTATGGAATAATGATTTTATTTCCATGGAAATTATATTAACTAATGGAATTATTGGGTCTTACAGCATTCTACTTTCAATTTTTGGAAGATTCCCAATATTGTTTTTCATAATGGCCATACTAGTTTACATCCCTACCAATGGTCCATGAGAGAGCTATTTTTCCCTCATCTGTTGGGGGATATTCGATCACACTGTGAACCTCGAGCTTGAATTTGCTTTGATTAAATAAAATTAACCGTGGGTCAGGAAGCTGAGTTAGCAACTAGTTGACAGACTATAACCATAGAGCTTCAGAGGACATCTGAAAGAGACAGACACAGGAAGTAGTAGGGAGGGATTTAGAGCGGTACAGGGTTTGTTGGTTTGTTTGTTTCTGATTTGCTTGAGCAGAAACACAGGTCTTTCAGAGATACCAGCAAGGAGAGGGGAGTTAGCTACTTGCAGTTCAGCCTCTTCGAGCTTGCAGGTTTTCACCCTAACCTTTGAATCTCGAGTCTTATTTATAAATAGAACTATAGAGTTTTAGTTAAAGCTACCTCTAGCAGCAGCAATAGGGCCGGGAACTGTGGGGACAGAATTCCCACCAGGTTGTGGCCTGAGGGGCAAGGCTGCTGCTAGAGAAGCAGGCTGGTAATGGCAGAGTCACAACTGCTGCCTGAAACAGCATTAGATTAAAGCACAGCCATTGAGCTGAAATTAAAACAGCACTTATCCTCACAAAATTTGTGAATTTTTATCTATTTCATGATAGCTGTTTTAACTGCAATGAGATGATGTGTCACCGTAGTTTTGATTTGCATCTCCTGATGATTAATGAAGCTGAGTATTTCTTTATACCCTTGGAGATCGTTTGAGTTCCTTCTTCTGAGAAATACCTATTTTCTTTTGAACATCTTTCATTGACTGTTTTGGAAGTGTAGTAGTTGTTTCTGGTTTTGGTTTGATAGGGCGCTTTGCTTGCTATTCAGTTTTGGTATCAATATTTTTTAGTTTCTATATATATTCTAGACAGCAGTCCCTTGTCATATGAGTTGTTTAAGAATAATTCGGTAGCCAGAACTCGGGATGCAGAGGTAGGCAGATCTCTGTGAGTTTGAGGCCAGCCTGGTCTACAAGAGCTAGTTCCAGGACAGGCTCCAAAGCTACAGAGAAACTCTGCCTGGGGAAAAAAAACAAAAAAAAAAACAAAAAAAACAATATTCTGTAGGCTATCTCTGAACTGCCTTTATTTTACAAGTTTCTTAGGTTGATGTCATCACATTTGTTCATTTTTGCCTTTGCTATCTCTGTCTTTGTGGTCCTGTCTACAAATGGCCTATTCCAATGTCTTGAAATAGTTCTCTTTTTGCAATAATTCATACATAGTTTTAAATTTTAGATCTTTGGATGATTTTGAGTTGGTTTGTGTCCACGTTGAAATGAAGGAAACTATTCTCATTTTGCACCTGCACAATGTTGCCAGAACCAATTACTGAAGAGACTGTTTCTTTCAATTGGGTGTTCCGGTTGTTAAAAACCTGCTGGCAGATTGAAAATGGTTACATTTCTTCGTTCTTACTCCATTAGTATTTGCATCTATTTTTGTCAGAGCTCACTATTTTAGTAACTAAAGCTCAATAGTATGTTTTGCATTCAAATACTGTATTAATCCCAGCCTTTGTTTGGATTTTTGTTTTTCAGATGAAAATCGTTGGCTATTCTGGACCTTTTGTGGTTACATGTGAAATTAAGATTTCTTATTCTATTTATATGAAGGAAGTAACTGGTACTGCGATGAGAATTGCATTGAATAACATTGTCATGCGCATAGTACTAATTTCAGTAATTCATGAACATGGGGTATTTTTCCTTTTTTTTTTTTTTTGGTGTGTTCCATAATTTCTTTTATCAATGTTTTGTCATTTTCATTGCAAAGACTTTTCAATTTTTGATTAAATATATTTCTAGATATTTTTGTAGCTCTTGTAAATGATGTTATTTTCTTAATTTTGTTCTCCACAAGTGTTTTGATTTTATTTTACAATCCTACTACTAGGGATTTCAAATACAGAACTAATATTAAATTCCAGAAGCCTGTTAACATTTACTTTATCTGAAACCATCAATGTGTTGGGACAACTCTGGAGCTCTCGTAACCCAAGTGCTGAGTGAGTGGATTCAGATTATCTTCTGGGTCATCACTGTGTAGAAATTCACTGAACCTTTTACAAAAGCAGCTTCTCCCTAGAGGCATTTCCAGATTCGCTAACAATAGAGACACCTTCCAATTGTAGAGGATACCTCAAGAACCACAGAGAAAACAATAGTCAGACATAGAGTGCCTCTCATAACCTCACTGAAGTTTTCTGTCTTTAATAATACTGTAAGTCTTAAAAAGACAGCTCTCTGACATAAGCTTTCTAGAAAGCTGTCCAAAGGCTTTACTTCAGGTACATTATAACACAGTTTCTAATACCACAACCAAATATCCAAACCCTATTCTGATGCAGTCGGTCTCCTACATCTAGGATTTAAAGCTAAATATTTTATGCAGGCAGCAACCACCTCTTTCAACTTAATGGCAAAAAATTATCAAGAGTAATTTTCTCATTACTTAAAGACTTTCAGTGAGTCTGTAGACACTCAGGTGCCAATAATCCTACTCTGAGAGAAATTCTGGAGCAGTTTTAGGTTTTCATATGATGGCTCACCACAACAACAACAAAAGAAATTATTAAACTGAATTATTAACACACTCATTATCAGTGAACTGAACACTTAGTCTATGCAGACTTTTCTTTCAACGACTGCCCTTATGAGTACATGTATGTGTGTGCAATAAAAATAAGATTAAAAATACATCTGAATAAATTGCAACAAAGTTCATCAATATTACAATTATAATAAGCTGTATTTAAAAAATATTAGTAGAAGACTGGGAAATAGCTCAGTCAATGCAGTGTGTTTCACAAGTCTGGGGAGCTGAGCTTGGTCTCTAGGGTCCTTGTTAAAAAGTCAGGCCTGGTGAATTGGGCTATAATGCCAGCGGATGGAGAAAAGAGGGTACTCGGGGCTCATTGAGCATCCAACCTACCACACATAGTGAGTTCCAGGCTAATGAGCGAACCTGATTCAAATAAATAACAACAAATAAATGGTAGAAGGTACATAAGTAATGAAACCAAAGGTTGCCTGACCTACATACGCATGCACAAATGCATGCACACATACCCTCACACACATGTGTGACTCATACATGCACATTCACACCGAGATATAGACTAGTAGACTTCTTTGTAAGACAGCCAACTTAGAAGATGCTTCCATGTAACCCAGTGATGAAATGTCAAAAAAAAAGAAAGAATTCTGCCTCCCAAAGAGAAAGAAATACCCAGCTTTGAATTCCACAAATACAACAAGACAGCCAGAAAGTCCAGGGAAACAGAAGAGCAAAGCATCAAGAAGTCAGGTTGAAAACCGGTCTAGCCATGTGGTGCCTATGTGGTCCATAAGGAGAGGAGAACCTCCCTCAGCAGTGCTGCATCTAAGATGAAGAGGCATTTATTCAGGCTTTCCCAGGAAAGCTCACACAGCATAGTCCTATGCATAATGCAAATCTACAACTCACAAGCCTCAAAAATCAGTGGTAGGTCTTGTGGAAATGGTGGTTTCTCCAGGGAGATGGATCAATTGAAACTAGAGAGCTTAAGGGGCAACGGTCCACTTTTGTTTTAAACCAAGCTATTCTTGGGGCCTGGAAACAGGGAACAGTCATAAATCAAGTTGCTTTAATTCAATGGCTATAAATCCAAGGTAATAAACAACCCTAGGAACCAGTTACAGAGAGTGTGAAGGCTGGCCACTGACAAGATTAAAATGCAGGCAGCATGAAATTTGGCACATGCAGGGAAGTGTATACAGGGGACGTTCGTCTCATCTTAGTGCAGACCTGAATAACTAAGGCTAACTAGGGTATGAGAGCTCTAGGACAGACGGCAACAGACAGACTGATCTCTGAAGCTACTTCTCACCTCCACTCACAGCGAGTCAAGAAACCTCTGAGGCTCCAGGAGACTGCTTGTTGCCCACAGCCTCATCTCTCCAGCAGGGTGACTGATGCTATAGGTATCAAAGCACAAAGACTGGTCCCCATGTACCGACTCAGTGGTGGGGTTGCTTTTTCTACTCATTAATGCTCTTACAAGACTCACTTCATATATATTGGTCACCTCAAGAGATAGAAACTGGAGAAGCTTAGACAGTGGGAAAGCCTATGATCCCAGAAAGAGCAAAGCTGAAAGTGGCTAGCAGGGACCCCTGGTAAGCAAAGAAGACATGGTACTAAAGGGAAGACAGTTCTGATATTGGATGCTTGTTCAATACAGGCTCAGCACCATATTAAATCACAGGAAACAAAGATTCAGAAGTTCAACGGATCAGACCTCTACACCTGTCTGCAGTCGCCAATTTTCAAAGACCCCCCCAAAGAAACCACTCAAACAATACTTCACCCCCCACCTTTTCATGTTTTTTTCCTCCTTCTGAGTTTCTATTTATTTTATTTTTATTATATTTTGATATTGTAACTAAAGCATATTGTTAAGGAAGATCCCAGAACATGGAAAGATACACCATTCTTCTGGATCAGCAGAATCGATACTCTGAAAATGATTGTATTTCTGGAAGTAATCTATAGATTCAATGTAATTTTAGTCATATTTCAATAACATTCTTCGCAACACTAGAAAAAGCGACCTTAAAATAAATACAGAAACACAAACGACCACAAATAGCATGATGCTACTCAGAGCAACAAAATAATTTACCTCAAACTACACTATAGAGCCAGATTAACGAAACACCACCATCCTTGCAGACAATGGAGTAGAATGGAGACGCCAGAAAAGAACCCTCATAGCTATAGCCATCATGGAATCACTGACAAGGGTGTGAAAAGCATACACTGTGAAAAAGGAAGCCAGCAAATATGCTTGGGAAACTGGATGTCTATTTATAAAAGAATTAAACTATATTTCCTACACTTCACAAAAAAATTCAAAACAGATTCATGACTATAATGTAAAGAAAGATTTGAAAATTCTAGGAGAAAATAATTCAAAATGTAATCATAGACATGAACTTTTTGGAAAAGACCCCAACAGTGCAGAAAAGAGTACCAAGAATCAACAAGTAAATGGGATTGTATGAAATTGGAAAGCCTCTGTGCAGCAGACCACACCACCCTCAGAACACCTGATCTTGTCTGACATCCACACCGTAGAATAGAGAACTTGAAAACATCAAAACACGCAGGGACAATTTATATGGCCTCTTAAAATGGACATCTGCCACTAGCAGGTCCAGTTATTATTTCAGCAATGCGACCTATTTTTTAGAGATATTTTAGTTTCTAGTTTAGTCACTTTTAAACATCTGAACATCCCTAGCATTCTTTCATCCAAAGACAACTGTTTGGGTAGAAACTGTAACCTTATAAAGAGAGAGAATGAAGAAGGAAGATGGAAGGACACCACCGAGTAGAAGTTCCTAGAATCACAGTACCTTGCACTATGAGGAAAACTGAAGCTGCTGCTGATCCACCTTCATTGGAAGCCATACAACGGTACTCCCCAGCGTCACCAATTTTCACACTCCTCAGCTCTAGTGAGAGGTTGGCCAAGGTTCTAATTCTTGCTGAGTCTGCTAGTCGGACATCTCTGCCATTCCTCTGCCATGTTAGATTGTAGTCCACAGCACTGACGACAAGACACGCCAAAACTGCTCTTTCTCCAGGAGTGACTGTAACATTATTAGGTACTTGGATGATCGGAGGGGGCTCTGTGTGAAATGAGAAGACTCAAATCAGTACACCTAAAATCAACCTAGCTCACTTATACATGGGGCTTAAAAACTGTGTATATATAAATGTGTAGTGAAAAATATGTCAGGCATTTTCAGTATATAACAGAGATTATTAACTAATGCCTATGTCAATGAGACCCCCCAAATTATCATCTAGTTACAAGATACTTTAGAAGGCAATGTACGTGCACATACCAATTTAAATCTCTAAGTTATAAATGTGGGAGTTGAATCAGCATAACAAAAGAACATGGCTGAAAGTACTTAGGATTACAGAATGAAGCAAGTTTTTTCATTTGTTATGATAAAAAGTAGCATTTATTGGTTGTTTAAATTTAAAAACAGATACTGAGTGATTTAAAGAGCATAGCACCCAACAGGTGATAGACATGGCAAGATACAACACCATCACCTTTCAAGTGGGTTGCACTCTTAGCAAGAAGAGAAAGTACGGCAGTAGAGTAAGATGAACACTTTCCTAGCAAAGATGAGGAGCAATTTCATCTTAGAAGGCTGAATAAATGGTAGGGACAGACTTTAAGAGCACCAGGAAGGCTGAGGTAGGATTGTGTCTTCAAGAAATGACAGGGAAACTACACCCATGACACCTCAGCAATATGGCTGTCTAAACAAGACCTGAACAATGGCGATATCAATAGATACATTATTGTGGAAGGGACGAATCACTGGTTCTGATCCCTGGAAAAAGAATCGCAAGCAACCATGACTGAGAGATGAAAAATTAGCCTCGCCCCGATGATGAGTCCCCTAATTGGTTATCCAGTGTACAGTAGTCAACCCTGAAATCATATCCAACTTCTGAATACAACTCATGTCTTTCTTCTGCCTTCACTTGCTTTTCCCTAGAGAGCTCTAATAAGACTCTCGCAGTGTGCTACACCTCACTTTATTTCCTCTTCAATAAGAGTTAAAACAAGTGAAATGACATTTTATAAACAGTATGTGTGAGCCAATAAAATTCCAAATAATGAGATATTATACAACTAGGGCACAAATACATAAATAGTGAAGATTGTGAACATTAACATATTTGAACACATGTAAGTACATATGGGAACAGGAAACTAATGAGACATTTTATGACTGCTTATAGAGCTTATAGATAAGGCTAAGGCTACATGTTACCAGAAATTATCTGTGCCTAGAGCATAAGGGACATGCATCATAAAGTAATAGCAGGATTTAAGGTTGGGTATAGTGACCAGAGAAGGAAGCCCAGCCACAGAGGCAGGAAGCACAGCGTGCATAGGCTGGGGGTATAAAGTAAACAACATAGGCAAGACCAGGTGACCACGGATGTACCCTTCTGCATGTATCTCTTCCATGTGTCTGTCTGACCATGATGGGTCGATTGCTCCCTCTGGGTTTCTGTAACTTTGGCTATAAATGATAAAATGTAATAAGATTGTTTCTAAGTCTTTCCTTGTTCTAAAAGAGTATCCTATAATCTTACATTAAGATCTACTTTCACTGGGGACATAAAGATGGCTCAATGTGAGCACTTGCTGCTATTGCAGAGGACTTGGGCTAGGTTCTTGACACAAACATAGTGGCCCACAACCATTTGTAAATACAATTCCAGGGAATCCAATGTCCTCCTCTGGTCTCCCCAGCCACTAACAGGCATGTGGCACATGCAGAAACATGCCAACACAACCTACATATAAATAAAACAAATAAGTGTTTCTAATTTAAAAATATTTCCTTTTGCTGGCATGCCTTGACAGGATCTCTGTTTAGAATTTTACTTAAACCCAGAATTTTAGTATGTGTGTGGATTCTTTTTATTAATAAAAATTCAATACAGAAAATCAATGTAACTGTAATAGTATTAAACTTAACCTCCAAATATTCTGAAGGAGTGATTTTTGCACACTTGTGTAGTTTCAGTCATTGTTATATAAATTTCTAATTAATGAATGATTTACAGTGCCCACTTTGTATTTACGATGCAATCAATGCCTATCTTCTCTTTCAAACAATCAACAACCACCATTAGAAAAGAATCTCAAATTCCTGAAAATGTAAAGACAACAAAATGTTAAAAAATTTAATGAGGAACCCTGTTGGTATAAGTCTAACTTTTCTTCAGATGTCTAGTGGATATAACAACTATGGTGTCATGAGAACATCACTATCTATAATGGTCATTTCTTAATTCTTCTTTATAAAAACACGAGACCAAGCTGGATAGTTAATCAGCACCTAATTCTAAGATTTGGATAAATAATGGCAGTATGGTGGCTGAGCTGGGACCTTATCGTAGGCAAAGGGAAACTGAGAAGTAGGTGAAGGCTAATGGCCAGGAAGTTAAACAATAGCTATCCTTGAAATACATGCACACTCTTTCAGTCCCCAAGGAGTCCTTGTTTGTTACTCCTACTCTTAAAGCCGTTGCCATTACTCGCGATGCTTTCTGACCTTCTCTCAATGAGTGACTAAATGGAAAGGATTCCTGGAAGTTCGCCTGCTCCCTAGCTATGCCACTGACCGGCTGGCACAGAGGACTAGCAGTAGGACGTGTGCCACGAAACCAACAGGAAGTTACGGGCACCACTGAGCTGGCTTCCTAACAGTCAGCTCACACGTTCTTAATGGCATCTCCCAGTTACTTAGCAAGATGCTCGCGTCAACTCCCGCCAGCCTCTTTCCCTCCTGCCCTTCTCTTAATTAACTTTGCTGGGAAGACTATTCGAGTCCTCAAGTGTTTGCGTTCCCAGAAGCTGAGGAATGTTGACACAATTCCAGGGCTTTTCATAATTTCTGGAGATGAAGAAAATGAATTGTTTGTGATGTATGTCAACTTGCTAAGTTACTTCAGAAGACAATCTTCTTTTCTTCCGAAGAATAAGAGAATACAAATAGTTTTGCTGAAAGAACACGCCTGCCTGATTTACGTGACTCCCTTTCCAAGTGAAGCTTAGACACAACCAAGCCTAGGATTCTAAACCAGCGTCTAATTAAAACATCTCTTCTGTCTTAAATTATATCAGGAAATACGCACTGAAAGCAGAAACAGGCTCTGTTGCGGCTTCAGCAGCCATGACACTAAGCTAGGGTCAGACTAGGATACTATTAAGTGCAGAGCAATGCAAGACAGTTAAAATGAAATTTCTGAGCTCTGGATTTAGCTCATGGGCAGAGTGATTGCTTAGTGCTTCTATGTGAGACCTTGGTTTCAATCCCCAATATATATATATTATAAAATTATAACTGGTGTGATCCTGATCATTGATTGATTATATATCACAGTTTTCTTCTAATTATTCTGGAAAAATTAAAGGGCAATGTTTTTACAAACAGATTTTACCCTATAAAATATTACATATTGTGCCTCCCATCTATTCACAGGAATTGGCTATCTGGATGCAGAATCACTGGTCTCACATTGGTCCTTCTTTACCCTATATTGTGTCCAATAAAGCTCTGTGTTCTCAGACAATTTGCAGTTTCATCATGGTAATTTGGAGGTCAGAATCTATAGACAAAAACATTGATTGATTATACGTCCACACATGAGAGAAAGAAAACGTTTAGTCCTCTTGTTACTCTCAGAATCGATCAATTCTCCAAACCACATTTTCCCTAAGGGCAATGCCATGTGGCTACTGAAGTGGTTTGAATGAGAATGTCCCCCACAGGCTCACATATCAGAAGTCTTGGCACCCACTTGGTGACCCTGTTTTAGGAGACTTCAAAGTCTGGGCTTGTTATAGGCAGTGGGTCACTGGGAGTGGGCTTTGAGAGTTACAGGACTCTTGTTATTTCAGGTTTGCCATCTGCTGTGTGCTTACAAGTTCAGTGAGCTTTCACCTGCCCTGCCACCACAAATACCTCCCCACCAGAAGTCTCTGGAACCATGAACCCAAATAAATCATGGTGTTAGCAACAGCAATAACATCAGTAAGCCTGGAAATGTGATTAAATTGTTAAAGAGCATGCAGTTTTTAATAAGACCAGAATTAGGTTGTCAGAACCTAGGTCGGGGGACTCACAACTGCATGTTACTCCAATTCCTAGGGATCTGATGCACCTGGCTTTCTCTTCTCTTCTCTCTCTCTCTCTCTCTCTCTCTCTCTCTCTCTCTCTCTCTCTCTCTCTCTCATTCTCACACACACACACACACACACCCATCTCCCCCCACACATATAATGAAATTATAAAAATAAAATTTTAATTGAAAAAAATGATAACTATCTATCTATTAAGTGTTTCTACATCCCAAGCTACCTTCTAAGCACCCTGAATGCACCACAAACATTGACGAGTCTTCCATAGTATAGACATTCCTCTACTATAATCCTTTTAGTGTTAGGGAACTAAGGTATTAATCAAGTCTCCAAGTGGTACAGGAAAAGATACAGAGGCAGAATGGTAGGAAGTCGATACCTGAGTTCACAATGTTGTAAAGTAAATATATAATCACAAATAATCATGAAGAGAACTGGATAAACTTAGGAGTCCATCAGCATCTCATTTCCATAGGGACACTCTTAGACAGGGGAAAGTTACCTGAAACATCAAAAAATGTCTGTGCCCGGCCAGTCCCTGCACTGCTCACAGCAATACACTCATAGAAGCCTTCATCAGACAACGTGACCTTTCGGAAATCCCAGTTCACATCAGCAGATTCTCTGGGGACAGGAAAAGAGAAAGCTTTTAGTGTCTGTCAAATAAGAGAATGCTGAAAGCAATTATCAATGATCTGCTTTTGAATAACTTTTTCCAGTGAACAATGTAAACAAAATCTGTTGTGAAAACCACAGATTAAATTTGAACTTAAAATTGCACACCTTTTATGTTTTAAACATAATTAGGCTTCTCTATTCTGAGCAAAAATATATGAGAGACAATAAGTGGTAGCAATGAAAATTCATCTTTAGTATATTTTTTCTGGCTATAGAGACATACTTGAGTTGACAAACACTGAAGAAATTTCTCTCGTTCCCTGTACCTTTCAGTTTGGAGTTGAGAATTCTGAACAAAACTATGGCACAAGGTAATTTACAAATGTGAGGGTAAGGCAGCAGCTTTTTACTCAAAGAAGATGTGTTTCCCTTAACTTTTTTAAGTAAGTCATATCTAAAGGTATATATTACACCTGGCATTGAGAAAATTGAAAAAAAATATGTTAGTTCTCTAGACAAACTCATGCATCCATCCATCCATTTAACAAATATTGATTCATTCACTGCTGAAATTACTTCTCCTTCTGGGACAGTCTAAAAAGTAGATATGAATTATTGTTTTAAAAAGTCCAAAGTATACAAAAGTAGGCCTATCCTCTAAAAATGTAGTTTAAATGCAAACATTTTTACATATCTCTATCTTATCATCTATTGCAATTCACAATCTTTTGTGGAAAAAATGAAGATATGTGCAAAGTATAAATACCTCCACAAAAAGGCAGGTGGTGGGGGCACACGCCTTTAATCCCTATACTCAGGGAGACAGGCAGAGGCAGGCAGATCTCTGTGAGTTCAAGGCCAGCCTGGTCTACAAAGCAAGTTCCAGGACAGTCACAGATAAACATATAAACTCTGTCTCAGAGGAGAAAAAAATAAATAGATCTCAGAACCAAGCAAAACACTGCTTACTGACTTCTGATTGTGGTTTAGGCTCCACATCTCTCTCCTCCCAGACGTAACTCAACAAAGCAATCATGAATAGCTTACTGAGCTCTGATTTCATGTTCAGTCCTGGCGTAGGGTTTAGAACAGTGAGGTAAGCATAGGTTCCTATCATCAAGAATGAGAATACCTACGCAGCCACTGTTCTGTGCACTATTGTAACTTAGGATACTTGAGCTGATGTTTCCTGTCCACTCTGTGTGAACTGTGTACCAATGGTCCTTTTTTTCTAGTTTTAGAGGGAAAAAAAAAGAGTCTCACTTAACTGTGCACTGTCCTGGACACTCAAACTGGGTCTCAAACACTTTACAGCAAGGTACCAAGCGCAGATTTACAGATGCCCTTCTCTAGGAGATCTACTCGTAGGAAGGTAATAGCTTGGAACGCTCACATCTTAGGTACTCTGTGCAATGCCTAGTTCAGAGCTGAACATATATTAGGATTCATCAAACCTTGGATTCGTGGAAATTTTGAAACAGAAAATGAAAATTCATCTAGCCCCAAGGCCTTCATTCTAAAAGAAAAGTTGAATGACAATCATTTTTGTCTAAGGGTCCATAGTCAGTTTACTAATTAAGAATACTCTTCACAGCAATACTTGACTAGTAGTCCTCTTATTTAGGAACCTGCTATAAGAAGACAAAGCAACAGTTCTGAAACACAGTCTTACTATGTAGCCCAAGCCAGGCTCAAACACGCAGTCCTCCTGCCTCGGCCTCTCAAACGCTGGGATTAAAGGCACGTGCCAATGTATTTAACTCAGTAAATCTTTTCAATGTAGCCTTCTTGGTTGACATACACATTCTAAACAACAAAATAAAGAAAAGGGTCTCTAGACTCAGACTTTAGAACAGGGCAAAGAGCCTGTCCAGAAGATGTGTACACTGTAAATGCAAGCTGGCTTTTCTCTGACATTCCCTGACGGCCAAAGTGGCTGACACAAAAGAAGATTAAGTCCCATAATTTATATTACTGGGAATCTATGGCAAAGGCATGCAAGTGAAGTGGGATTAGAATATCAGTCTATCATCACTCACGGCTTAATACATGTCAGCAAGGCCTGTCCCATCTCAGGGCCACAGCACTGGAAACACGAGAAAATGAATTTTTGTGGCTTACCTCCCAGGACTTGTGTGGAATCAATGAGTTAATGTTTATAAAGAATCTCAAGTGTCTTTGAAAACTGTCACTATTTAAACAGGAAGCAGAGTTATTTTATTTCATCGGCTAGTTATGTGGCCCCATCATCTGATATCCTGCTCCGTTATGTGGCTGGTTATAAAACAGGCGACTTAGTAAATCATCAGGAGGTGCTGTATGGAGCGGACAGCTGGTAGGGAATGGGAAACTTTTCAGCCACAAGCATTGCTTAAAATGAGGTTATATAAATTAAGACTGTCAAATAGTTAACATCTTATAGAGCAATGTTAATATTGCCTCAACAGTGTAAAAGATGGCTGAAGTTTTCACTCCCACATCGAGTCAGGCTTTGTAGTAACTCAAAGGCAATATATTTTCCAGAAATAACTTTTCTAACATTTTTCCAAGATGTATGTAATCTTTTTTCAATAAGATTACTTATATTTATTATGTAAAAAGGTCACTCAGCTTTAGAAGGCAGAGTTGGTACCTTCTAGCCAACTCCTTCCTGTGCCTGCTCCATGTGGAGCCACACACGCTCCTGGCGAGCCTTGCCAGTCTACTCTCAGCACGCAGTGAACTCACTCCTAGACCTTGTCTTCCACCCTCTCCTCTTAGCTGGCTGGGATCCATATGCAATGGCCCCGTTTCTGCCTTCCCTTTTTGGCCCAGTCTACTTGGCCTCAGTGCATTTTCATTTGCTAATGTGTGAAATTTCCCCAGGATATGTGATCTCTCTCCCAGGATCTGACCTCTCTCACCATTCTTAGAGGCTCAAATGCCTCTCACCCTGTGTTAGTCTTGTTGTTTTGTTGGTTTATTTGGTTGGTTGGTTGGTTGGCTTTTCCCAGACAGGGATTCTCTGTGTAGCCCTGGATCACTTGGAACTCACTCTGTAGACCAGGCTGGCCCCAAACTCAAGAGATCCACCTGCCTCTGCCTCCCAAGGACTGAGATTAGAGATGTGCTCTGACACTCCTAGCTGCTCATCTAGTTTTGAATTTGCTACTTGAAATTAAAAGGCTACATGTTAATAACCTACCAAGTGTTACTATTTCTAATTTATTAATTTGTCTTTTGTCATAACACCCAGCATGTTCACTTATTATACTTTAAATAAAAGCCACAGACATTTTTAGCCCAAATTCAACGAAGCTAAAGTTTTCAGGGCTATCCTTTGCAAAGGGCCCTCTGATGTCAGCTACCTAATGTTGAGTTCATAATTCCATATTTTTTGGCTGAACTTGGGACCTTCAAATTATATAAAAAGCAGATCCTATAAGACCTGAGTTATATGGAATGTATTCTAAAATTTATTATAACGTCATAGTATATTTATTATCTGTTTCCTGTCTTCTTCCACCACAACATGAGCTCCATCAAGGGCCCAGGCTTCTGTTTATCCTGTTCAGCGCTGTATCCCAAGATGGCACAGGAAAGAAGAGATTTGTCAGGGAAAGAGGACAGAATCGCATTTCCACGCTTTTACTGAAAGGAATATTCACACACTTTAGATACTGGTCCACTCCCAGTGCAATTCCATTTCTCACGAAGCTCAAAGTAAAGGGCAGAAGACTCTCAACCGAACAGAGGATCTGGCCTGGCTGCAGGTAGTATCCTGGGGTTCTCGTGGGCATTGTGACTTTGGGAGCATCTAGGAAGAAAGAACACAGGTAAGATAGTCACAGCGATAGTGCATATTGTCTGTGACTCCACCCACGAGTGTTACACTTGAGTGATTCCGATAAATCATCAGAATTACAATGAATCTGAATGGCTAAATTTAGTTTAACTATCTTTATGCAAAGCAGATTCATTTCTGAATGTAATCATAGGCCCTCACTATGATACTCATCCCACTCAAGACTCCATTGATTTTTAAATATACAGTTTTCTCCACTACCAAGCTAGAAGAAAATATCAAATGAGCTACATTATATCATTAACTGTAGAATAATTCTTATTACAAATATGTAAAAATACTAGAAGAATCCACATATCTTAGAACATTTTTTCCTAAGGGGAATAATGAGAAGTGTTTTTTAAAGAATCCAACAAATTTCATGCGTTCAGTACAGGGATGAAGTCAACTCATTTGAATGCTAACATGAAGAAATCTTAAGGTTGGTTCTGTGCTCACAACTGTACAGTCATTAAACAACAGCTCTTGGATTTCCAAATCTCAGCCTCATACATAAAAGATAAGTTGCTGGCTCCTGCCCAGCTTTACAAACAATCTCTCTGGACTTGTATGAGGCAGGATTGAAGCTACATGTCTAGAGTTTTAGAATGGATCAATTTAAAGTCTCTCAGGAAGAGATAAACACAAACCTGATGCTTCCAAGTCATTATTACCATTGCCTAGTAACCATATCTTTAGATAATG
Source organism: Alexandromys fortis (assembly GCF_014885135.2). NCBI lineage: Eukaryota > Metazoa > Chordata > Mammalia > Rodentia > Cricetidae > Alexandromys > Alexandromys fortis. The sequence goes on along the minus strand of NW_026068018.1, from coordinate 939,347 downwards.
GGAGATACATCGGGAACTAGTTTAGTAATTAACCAACCAACTAATCCAACGTAGAGCCCTCACCATCTGTCCATAGTCCACTATGCATGGGATAAATGGAGCTTGATCATTGCATGTAAATGGTTAGCCAGTTTAGATAACAGGGGAGGGTAGAAAGGGTACTACACTTCCCCATTAATTAAAGTTACCAAATTCTCAAATCTATAATCAGTAAGACTTAACACAGAACTCTGAAAGTATTACTTAAAAGTTAAATATGCATGAAATAACAAATAGTGAAAAAAAAGAGGCCATGAATATGAAAGAGAGAAAGAGGGCCACAGGAGAGGATCTGGAGGGAGAACAGGGAAGGGAGACATCCTATAATTGAATTATTATCTCAAAAAGAAAAGAAAAAAAAAGAAAAGAAAAAAACAAACAAACAAACAAGAAGCTCCTTTTTAGAGCAAACTAAAACCACTACAGAAAGTCACAGCTGGATGTAATGTAAAGATGAATGAAGGGTAGGAGCCCAGCCCCAAAGAATACATCAGAAGCACACAGTGCCTTTAACCCAGGCTCACGCGACACCATGAAAGAGTGGGTAGGAAGACTGTAAGACCCAGAGCACCAAAGAGTCTGCTGTAAGATTGTATCTCCTAGAAATGACAGGAAAGCTACGTCCATGATACCGCAAGAGTATGGCTGCCTAAACCAAACCCGAATAAGACAGTACCCATACACATGCTAATGCAGAAGGGGAAGTCTCACTAGATCCCATCCCATGACAAGAACTAAAGTCAGCTAATGACTACTGAGAGAAGGAGAATCAGCCTTTCCCAGGGATGAGCCCCCAAAACAATACAAAGTGGTCAGGTCTGAAACCATATACACAAATCAAAGCCACAATAAATGGACTCAGAGGTAGTATTTATATATTAATTAATGTCTGTGTGTACCAATAATAATCAAGGAAAAAGAGGCCATCTATTTACGAAAAAGTAAAGTCAAACATGGGAAGGATTAGAGGGAATAAAAGGAAGTGGGCAGTGTCATATATGTATATAACTTTAATAAATACTAATATATATATAATACACCAGAATAAAAAATCAAAGTAAAGAAAACCCAAGATATCTGCATGTAATGCTCACGAACCTTGCTACAGAGTAGTAACATGAAGATATTAATTTTACTTTATAGTCCATTTTTTCCTTATGGCAAAGTCCTCTTAAGCTATCGACATTGCAGTGTTGAGTGAAACATTGTCTTACCTGGGACAATGCTGGAAAAGGAAACACTGGACACTCTCTGGAAGAGATAGCCATCTTTGTCATAGCCCGTCACTTTGAGGAAGAAAGCTTCATCTGGTGGGACGAAGTCAGAAATATTCCAGATGCCGTAAGGTTTTCGATCTGGGTAATGTTTAACAGGAATGGTCTTAAGAGACCCCCCTGAGATACTCAGAAGTTCGAGGTGATCTACTCTGGCTGGACTGGAGATTCCAGTAGTGTTCAGTAGCACATAGGTGGGGATCCCTGAAAGAGAAGGGCCTTGTCATTTACAAACGGTGTGCAATTGGGGGTCACCTGAGAAAAAAGTGCCGGTGCTCCAGCATCATATACGCACTGTAGGCATGAGCACCGCATGCTGTCTGAAACTGAGGGTCCAGCTGCAGAACTTTTCCCGCATCAAGACAGATGCTTGGGTCATTCTACGCAATAATCTCACAGTATTTACACTGTTTTTGTACTACTCATAACTATGAATATTATGTGATAGTTGATTATGTGGCTTCTTTGAAAGAATTCACCTTTTTAATCCTTATTAAAACTGGAGCAATAAAGACAAGTTAACAACCATCTGAACAAAATTCTGAAGGTCACAATAGGCCTGAGCTTTGCCATAATGGGTGAATAAAGTAGGTACAAGAACAAGGCTTAAAAATCACTAAGAGTCATCTTTGAACATGAAATAATACATAGAGGCCGGGCGGTGGTGGTTCATGCCTTTAATCCCAGCATTTGGGAGGCAGAGGCAGGAGGACCTCAGTGAGTTCGAGGCCAGCCTGGTCTGCAAAGTAAGTTCCAGGATAGCCAGGACTGTTACACAAAGAAGCCCTGTCTCAAAAAAACAAAAACAAAAACAAACAAAAAATTATAGCACCTTTAATTTTTAGCAATATACGTGCTTCATCTTGACCAAGAAGTTTATAAATTATTAATATTAAAAATTCATTAAGTGCTTTTCTAAATGTAGTTAAGTCTTAGAGGCAACTGGAGGGCTCACCTAACACTCATGTTGCTAGGCCCCCACTTCGCAGTTTTGACTGAGAAGATTATAGCAGGGCCCGGGAGTCTTCATTTTTTTAAAAAACAACAACAACAACAACAACAAAAAACCCTTTGAGCTTGAGCTGCTCTCAGACTCATTCACTGGTCTTAGATCATACTTTGCAAAACATGAAGTGGGCCAAAGAAATAACCACAGTCATGTTAAAGAAAGATGTTGCCCTTGTCAACAGGATTGAATGCTACAGACCTACACAGTCACACCCCAGCTGAGGCACAGCTCTTCCTTACACAGATTTAAGAGCCATGTGCATACTAACCTTGTACGGGTCTGCTGATTGTTTTTTTGAAGTCCAGCGTGGGCTTTCGGGAAAAGCCAGCTCGGAAATCAATGGTGCTGAGACCAGTGATGCGAACAGAGTGTCTTCCACTGCTGGAGGTCTAAAACGTATAAGGACAAGCCTAGTCAACAGCTGGTAACAGCGAACGCCATTGGTGTGGCAAACCACAGAGTGTTTACCACTGACGTGCCCAAGTCATGGCTCTGACTGAGGCACTCTGACTTAACCTAGTTGTGATTCTCCACTCGGAAATGCATAGCTTGCAATTCACGTCTCATGTAGACTGCTCTAAAGTATAACTCAGGAAGTACGGCACACCTGGTAGTCAAAGTCAATTTTCAGCTAGCAGCTAGTAAGTGAAGCTTAGAGTAAATCTAAATGCTCCACGAATTTCTGGACTTCCTTGTTCTCTGTTGTCAAATGGTAGATGTTCAACAGACACCGATGAAATAAGAAACTAAAATTTCCCCAACAAAACACACTCAAGTTCAATTCTAGAAAATGTTCCCTTTTCCTTTTTTATTTTAAATTAAAATATAATTACATAAAAATTTTCCCCTTTCCTTCCCTCCCTCCAACCTCTCCCATTTATCCTCTCCCTGCTCTCTCTCAAATTTGTGGCCTCCTTTTTCTCAATCATTTATATAATAATAACATTATATGAGTTGGGAAGATTGTATTTATATATTTAGAATATATATACTCTCCCATTTCTTTGCCTCTGTGACATCACTGCCAGACTTAAGCACAAGAGCTGACAATTTCCCAGATATTAATCGTCTGGCACCCTCAGCTCTCAGCGTTCTAGCAATGCTCCCTGGGGCTGAAATATAAATGTGAGAAAAGCATGGAGCTCACACACTGGCTACTGGGGGAGAGAGATGGAGAAGTGGGAATGCTTAATATAATGCAATAAACACGGTGGTAGGAATAAACAAAGGAAAGATGAGTTAGCCCGCTCAGCTAAAGGGATGCTGCGGCTGAATACTGGACAAAATAAAGCACTAAAATGATGAGCATGTGCATAAATAACAAATGGTTTGGATTTAGTTCCCAGAGTAAGATACTAATATTGCTTCAGAGGATCTTTCCTGTGCACTCAGTATATCCAATCTCAATGGTTTATTTAATTTTATTGTGATCTTCTAAAGGAAGCATAAAGATGACAACTCTGAGGTGCGAAGTTGGTAAAGAATTTTCCCAAATGCACAAGGTTTGCTAACTGTGGAGACAGAACTCTAATTCAGTGGCCAAATCTGGGCTTCTCACCACAGCATGACACTGTCTTAAGAATTAGTGTTTGCTTCCTGCTTAGTTTCTCTTAAAGGAGACTCACGGATCTCTTACATGAGCACCTACACCTATCCAGATTGTCTGAGCTAAAGCCCAGGACAGGTGAAGCAAGGTCTACGTTTGTTAAAGATGGCTTGATGCAAAAAAATCAGATCAGTGTCCTGCAAATTGTGAATATGTAACCTTTCCTTTAAAAGACAATATGGCAAAATGAAGGAACATGTGGACCGGAGTCTATGGTTATGAATTCAAGTGAGATTACTAGGAATGAAGGAAGACCCTGAAGGGCACTAGAGCAAGAAGAGCCGCATGAAGAGTTCCCAGAAATGATGTAGAAAGGTCTTTATCTGTTGTTTCATGGGTTGATTAATAAAGAAAACTGCTTGGCCTGATAGGTCAGAACATAAGTAGGCGGGGAAAACAGAACAGAATGCTGGGAGGAAGTAAGGCAGAAGCGATGCTGCTCCTCTCCAGGGCAGGCGTGATGGAGCAAGCTGCTGGGTCAGACATGCTGAATCTTTCCCGGTAAGACTGGTGCTACACAGATTATTAGATATGGGTTAAAGCAAGATATGAGAGTTAGCCAGAAGAGGCTAGATATAATGGGCCAGGCAGTGTTTAAATGAATACAGTTTCTGTGTAACTATTTCGGAGCATAAGCTAGCTGGTGGCCAGGAGCCAGGCAGCAGGAACGCAGCCCACAGCTCCTTCTACACAGAATGGTGGGGACTTCCTCCTAGAACTTAAACTCAGATTTTCCTAGCACTCAGAGTGGATTGCAGATGGCTCTACCTGGTTTAAGGGTGATGGTTTGCTAAATACCTGCGTACCTTTAAGGCCCATCCAGGATGCTAACATGGCACATCCATTACAGACAGAACCCTACTCAGTAGACACTGCTCCTTTGAAAGTATCAAAGATCATAGCTAGGAGTTTAGGAAAACAATTTCTAGGTAGTCTTGGGCTGTAGCTTTTGAAGGTTGCTAATGATCCTTTCTGCTAAAAGAGTCAGTAAGTGTTGATAAATTTTTCTGTTAAAAAAAAGAAACTCTATATTTTTGGATTTTCAAAAACATAGGTTGTGTACATATCAATACAGCCTCTTGAGTCCATTTGTAACTATGTTTATAGCTGACCTCCCTCTTAGGGAACTGATCCCTGGAGAAGTCTGAGTCCCCCTCTCTCAACAGCCATTAGTTGCCTCTAGCTTTTCATCTAGGGGTAGGGCCTTGTGAACTGGTGTTGTTATTGTACATGTCTTATGTAGGCAACCATATTATCCTGTAGAAAATGCATTAGTGTGCACTGAAAAATAATATAACTATCTAAACCAAAATATTCCTTCCAGTCCTAGAATCTCAATATAGCCATCTGATATGGAATATTCTCTTCTGTATTTAGGGGATTATCTAGGGACAGCTTATCCAAATTTTCTTAATGAAAACATACCCCAGGGGGATGTGTTAAATTACAAATGATTACACTGATAATCTTAGGCTAATAGAAACATTTTTATTATCTAAATCTATTATTTAATATCGTCATAGGGAGTTTCCCTTAAGTAGAAGGAGACAAAACTTGGCCTGGGGAATTTCAGTGGTAATAGACTTATATTCTATGTAGCTATATATTAACTACAGCTGTTTGAATGGAAAATTCATATTGCTTTTCAGAAATAAGATCCAGGATTTGTAGTTTCCATATAAATGGAAACTTGGGGACATAAAATAGCTTTCTCTCCTGTTTTTAATAAAATGTTGTGTTCTTTTCAGTTACTTCTGTTCAGAATGTTTTACCTACATCAGAGGCAAGTTAAAACATTTGAATCATTCATATGATTAGACAAATAAGTTGACTCATTGTCTGTGAAAAAATGTGCCCCAAATTGCATTGGTCAAGTTGGAGATGAGATGGACAAAAAGAGTATTGAAAGAAAGATCTTGATAGAGGGGACCATTTTGGGGTTAGGGAGAAACCTGGTGCTAGGGAAACTCCCAGGAACCCACAAGGATGACCCCAGCTAAGACTCCTAGCAGTAGTGGAGAGGACATCTGAACTGGCCTTCTCCTGTAATCGGATTGGTGACTACACTAATTGCCATCATAGAGCCTTCATCCAGTAACTGACAGAAGCAGACACAGAGATCCACAGCCAAGCACTGGACTGAGCTCGGGCAGTCCAGTTGAAGAGAGGGAGGAAGGATTGTATGAGCAAAGCAGGGGTCAAGATCATGACTGGGAAACCCACAGAAACAGCTGACCCAAACTTGCAGGGGCTCGCAGATTCTGGGCCAACAGCTCGAGAGTCTGCGTGGCACTGACCTAGGCCCTCTGCATGAGGATGTCAGTTGTATATCTCCATCTGTTTGTGGGTCCCCTAGCAGTGAGATCAGGACATGGCCATGGTGCATGAGCTGACTTTTTGGAACCTATTCTGTGTGCTGGGATTCCTCTCTCAGTCTTGCTGCAGGGGGAGGAGCTTGGTCCTGCCTTAACTTGATATGTCATAATTTTTTTTATGTAATAACCCAATGAGGATCTTATTATTCCAGAGTCAATGTAGATATGCCATGTTTTGTTGACTCCCATGGGAGGCCTGCCCCATTCTGAATGGAGGAGGAATGGTTGGGGGTAGGGGTAGAAGGGAGGTGGGGGAGGGGACAGGAAGAGAAGAGGGAGGGAGCCTTGTGGTTGATATGTAAAATAAATGAAAAAAATTTAATAAGAAAAAATGTGCCCCAAAACTTCACAGTAGAGTTTGCATGATAAAGAACAAAAGAAATGAAAAGGGCACTCCAGTAGCATCTAAAGAATGGGTACATTAAAGTCCCCCATCCCAATTCACGAGCTGTAGACTGACTAAACTGCCACTTTCTTAGATACCATCAGAGTAAACTTTAATTTTTATTCATAAATATTTATGCAGTTTTTATTTGGGTATTGTGGCTTCTCTGGTGATTATACTCTAATTACAATAACTAGAGAGAAAAATCTCTACAGAAATAAATATGATATAAGAGAAAAATTAATCTAAGAGTGGTATAGACAGCCAGAAGTAAAAGATGGTATTTAAGGCCACATTTGACAAGACTTGATGAAAGTGCTGGCATCTGAGTCAAATCTTGGGGGACAGTTACAAGTCAGAATGAAAGGAATGGCATTCTAGGGAGAAGAAACTCCTAGAAGAAAAAAAAGGAAAGAAAAAAGCAGGGTGTTGCAGTGACAGAGGATTAAAGAATCCTAACAGGCAGACCTCTATGAGTTCGAGGTCAGCCCAGTCTACACAGTGAGTGCGAGGGTAGCCAGCGCTATGTAATAAGACCATGTCTTAAAAACAAAACAAAACAAAACAAAAAGCATGAGGCACAGCCAGGTGGGAATAATGGGAGCAGCTTAGAATTAAATAATTAAATTTGACTGGAGGGTCAACATAAATGATACAAGATAACCAGAAGAGTGGTCGAGGCCAAACCACAAGGTCTTCCAACATCTTATGGTCATAAAACATACTGTTTTTCATACTTGGACTAAAGTGTTATTTGAAACATTTCAAAGTCATTATTAATTCGCCTGATAGAGCAGACATTTTCCAGATAGCATAGTGCGAAGGAGATAGCACGCAGGATACACTATCTAATCTCAGTTCTCTTCTTGAGAAAGCACACATGTAGAACGCTTGTCATTCACCAGCTGTCTAAAAGGGAGATCCAATGTCAGTAGTAATATTTATGTCAGTAGATATAAGTCTATTTTTAATCAGGTTGATACATTCTTCTAGCATTTCATATAGGAGAAGAATAATTTTATTGTCTGTAAGTTGCACTTCGAGGCTTATATTTTGCTTAACTGTAAACCAGAAATGGTGTTGAGCAGCAGTGGAGGTTCTTTGGTGAGAATCAGAATAAATTTCGGGCAATTGATAATAGATAACCATGCCTTTTTAGCATTCCCTTAATGATAGGAGATTGAGCATAGACACTTGTCTAAACAAAGGCTTCACTGCCTCGTCATCTTCTTCTCCCTCTCTCTGCTTACAGGCTAACACTTAGAACGCCCCCATTTTAATGATCAATTAAGTGCTCATAATGCACACTGAGCAGATAGTATGAAATGTGGCCAAAAGCCAACACTAAAAATTGACGACTGAATAAATAGACACGTCAAGCACAAGACTAACTGCAGTCAGTCGGATCATTGCTCTAGGCGAGGCATTTACTAGAGGAAAAACCACTGGGAGCGATCCAAATTGTCTGGAACCAAGTTCAAATGCCCCAGAATAAACTCCTAATAAAATGGTATCACTTGCATATATCTCCCAGTCAACAACGGACAGCTTATTGTTATGATTCAGAAAGTGGCAACAGAATACCTGACTGCCAACTTCGGGCACTGCTAGCTTAGGTCATGCTTAAATGAAAACAATTGAGGGATACAGAGACTAGATAGATTCTCATAGCTCTTCCTACTGTGGCAAAAAAAAAAAAAAAAAAAAAAAAAAAAAAAAAAAAAAAAAAAAAAAAAAAAAAAAAAAAAAACCCAACCTGAGACCTTAGTCACAATTTGGGCACGTTGATCAAAACAACGCTATGCTTATTAAAAATACCACAGTAGAAAGACACTTCATTGCTGCCATCAAGGAATTCAACATATACTGCATGCCTACTGTGTGCAAGGAGCTGAGTAACTAGAACAGGTGTGACCATTTATGATCCATTCCTTGGTATATTGCTAGGTCGTATTTACATTGCCTGTGCCTGTGTACCCTCACTTATGAGTGTCTATTCCCCAAATCTGTTCTACCCCTTATGGCATCCCTGCAGGGCATAGAACTCTGAGAATAAAGGAAAGTCTGGCATTTTAAGGGAGTTACCGTACAAACTGTAATTTCTTACGAAGAGAAAATTAATGTACATATTCTTTGAAAATCAGAAATCTGCCTGGCATGGAAAGTCCTCCTTGAATTCCTGTGCTGCTCCACCCAACATGCTTGGACATTCCCAGCACCCTGGAATTTGAATGGTGGTCCTGTGAAGTTCATTTTATTAGGTAGGGAAGTTGAGGTGAAGAAGGAGAAAAACATTGTTGTAGGTAGGCTCACAAGGACGATGGAGGGAAAAGTGTGCGGGAAAACACACCAAGGAGGCGAACTCTGCTAAGCCTGCTCCTATGGTGAGTATTTACAGTGATTTTATGCCTTTCTAGTCTGAAATCTGTTTCTGAGACGTGTTAACGCCTCGGCAGAACAACCTTTTCCTGTTCTCAGGGAAAGCCTTTCACACATAAAAACACAGACACCTGAGCTGGAAGGAGGCCAGAACATAACGAAAAGTCTGAGAAACACGGGCAATCACTCAGTTTGCCCACCCTAGCCAGTTACACACAATAATCCACAACAACAACAACAACAAAAATTCACATCTCTGATTTATAGTATCTCAAATTTTGGCTGTATGTTACTTTCTTGCCTCCATCTTGACTATATATCCCTTCAAATAACTCAAGAAAACAAATGTGTTTTTTTAATTAAAGAAAATAATGACTGTATAGCTAATAAACACTAGCAGCCTTGTAAGAGAAAGTGCACTATTTCTTATATATGAGCCTACTTTCATCTCCGCCCAATCCTGTAGTGTATAGAACTACCACCTTCACGTGAGAGAGGAGGACAGCAAAGAATATCAACGTTCTGGTTGCAAGCAGTCCAGCCTGGGAGTTTTGCTCAGTCCCAGGCAATTCCAACCAGAGCCCACAGCCCTATTGTTCTCCACTGGCTGTACGTCTGCTGATTTTGGAAGCAAGAAATGGATGGTACCATTAGTCCACAGATTTGGTGATAGGAAAACCGCCCAAGTATTTTAATTCTTGTTCCAGAACATCACTGATGTTCATAGCCATCAAAACAACACTACCCAGCTCGTGTGCTCAAGACCTCCCACACATGGACTTTCATTAAAAGTGTTCTTCAGGATTGCAAGAATATATAAATAAGCTATTTTATATACTCCATAAAGCATGCCAACTTAAAAATAAAATAGCAAACAGACTGGGTAGTAACAGTACCTTCACGGTCCACATTCCAGCTTCTGGCTCCTTGACATTCACTACTTTGGCAGAGTTATGGATATTTAACAGCTCATTCAAGCCAAATCCCTTTTTTATCAGCTTCCCTAAAAGACAAAACCAAGGTAGAAAGTGTAATTTTTCTTCCTGGCAAAGAAATCAGGCAATTTCACATAAACAAGCTTCAGATTATCATCAGATTCCAAATAACACAGAGATTTTTTTTACTAAATATGTGCATATATTTTTAACAGATATCTGTGTCCATAGCTCAAAATATTCTTTTATTTGTATTCAAAATAGAATTAATTGTAGGCATCTGGACGTTGCAACTGAAGTAACAGGTCCTCATTTGTTATGTGTCTGCTAGTAAAGTGAGAATAGCAATTGATAAACTGTCATCTATCTCTAAAGCCAGCCCAGAGCACAACTGCCGTGTTACTAAGACTTTGTACGCAGTCACCAGAGACACAGAGATTGCATAGAGGCAGAACCCGAACCAGGATACGGGTCTTTCTGGAGGTCAGTTACTAATGTGAGCACCCTGAGCGAGTCTCTGCACAAAGTGCAAGACCTTAACCAGTTTCCCACCGGTGCAGGGGAAGACTGTCTTTCAAAGGATAACTGAAGAATAGTACAGTAACAAAATACATCTTCGTTCTGCCTCAAATTTACTCCCAATAACTACTAGCTGGGATCTTAGAAGAAAAAGAAATAGAATGGAACGGGGCCCAGGTTTTCACCTCTGGCTTCCCAGTGGTCTATTTACTCGGGTATGTATTTTAAATAATCAAACGATTGGCTATCGTTGTGAGCCCAGAGGATCTTTAAAGCAGTAGGAACATGACGCAATGCGTGCAGCTTTGCGGGGCAGCATGGGAGCTATTACAGTGGGCGGAATGCGGCTTCGCTGCGGCAGGCAAACACACCGCTGAGGCCAGCTCTCCACAAGCCTAGAAAAGGAGGTTTTACTTCTTTGTAAATTTCAGTGTTTTGCTAGTGTGGTTGAGGGACTCTGGGCAATATTTCATACGTGTACAGGGAATATTTCACACTCTTAAAAGAATACTTGCTTCTATGATGCAAATAAAAATGCAGTTTCCTCATTCGCCTTTGTAAATACTCACGAGCAGAGAAAAGGCACACTCTACACACTAAAGCTACTACAGAAAGAAAACCATGAGAACCAGCAGGTACATGTAGTTCAAATGCGAGGGAAGCTGAGCTTCCTTCATTTCCAGGTTTGCTTTCTTAGTGTGACTCTCATTGTTTTCAACCAGCAGTAGAATCAGGAAAATCTCGTCAGAAAATGCAAGTGAGGGAAAAGTAACTTAAAACTTTCATTCACTACTAAGAATAGAATTTCTTTTGGCAGCACTGGAGATTAAGGCGAGAATCTTATACGGATTAGACAAGTGCTCCACCACTGAAATTTAACAGCAGTCTAAATTTTATGAATTTATTTATTTATTTGTGCCTGTGTGTGCAATGTATGTATATGTATGTGTGTGGTGTTTGTATGCATGTGATATGTATGTATGTATGTGGGTGCGGATGTATGAGATGTATAGATGTGTGTGTGGTGTGTATGTGAAATGTATGTGGGGGGTGTTTGTGATGTATGTGATGTGTGTGTGTGTGTGCGCGCGCATGTGATGTATGTGCATGTGTCTGATGTGAACACATGCACACAAATGGAGTTCGAGGCCACTTCAGGTGTGAGCCCCAGCCTTTCCCCTTGATATTTTGATGCAGGGTCTCTTATGTTATTTGCCACCGCTGCCCATGCCCGTCCCCCTGGTTTTCAGGTGCCCTCTCTCTGCCACCCATCCTGCCCTGGGAGTTCCAGGGTCGCAGTCATGGGCTACCATACTGAGCTCATTGTGCAGGTTCTAAGTATTCAAACTCAAGCCCTTGTGCTCTTAGTATTCTGTCTGCATGTGTGCCTGCCCACCAGAAGAGGGCACCAGGTCTCATTACAGATGGTTGTGAGCCACCATGTGGTTGCCGGGAATTGAACTCAGGACCTTTGGAAGAGCAGGCAATGCTCTTAACCGCTGAGCCATCTCTCCAGCCCTTGCGCTCTTACAGCAAGCACATCATCCACTGAGCCATCGCTCTCGCCAATAATTTGACATTCAGGTACTATGTTCTTTAAAATTAAACCTTTCTAGAAAATGACAGTGAAAAGTTATTTTCAGAAATCGGTATTTTAGTGATTCATTCGAAAAATTAGCATAGAATGTTAAATTTTACAGAAAATTACTACAAAACATATACAAATTAAAACATTGACCTGAGGACATATTTCAGAGGTAAGGCACTAAAGAAGCATGTATCAGATCCTGGGCTCAACCTCCAGTCCCGAAATAATGATACTTAGTATATTATTATATAAAGTGTTACATAAATCACTATAATAAAATATTTAAATATTTTTTTCATGTGGCTAATTTAGCTACAATAAATTTCAGGACTGTAACTGTTTTAAATATGAGAAATCTTAACCTGTTAATTCTCATGTTAATTCGGAAACACTCAAGACTAATAACATTGTCTTTTCAGACATCTGCAGTCACTTACAAATGCTTTGAACTTATTTATAAAGCTAGAATTAACTGAGAAAGTGTGCAAAAAGCATCCGTCCCCGTTCTTTGTATTCAAAACTCAGCGTTTGATTCATCTCACCAAAGGGATTGCGGATTTCAATCACCGGAGAAGGACCACTCAGGGATACGGTAACTTCTTTGAGGCTGGGATCAAAGGGGATTTTCCAAGTGTTTACAGCCTGCTGCAAATGATCAGTGGATAAGAGGTGAACCTTGGAGGCCTGCACTGCTTCTTCCACCCACTTCAGCACCTAGGAGAGGAGAAGAAAGGCATGAATGGCGGCCTGAGACAATTGTAAGTGACCCTACCTGGGGCTCAGGACCTGGCTCAGTGAAGGGAGTTCTTCCTGCGCATGCGTGAGGCTTAGCTTAAAAACTTATCTTAACAAAGATGCTCCGGCCTCTACCTCAGTGTGCTGTCCTCCCAAAACAAAACGCTAGTTTAACCTGCATTCCAGTGCCACGATTTCCATCTTGCATTAGTATCGACAGTTAAACTTCAGGGTTAAACACCATGACGAAGCAACCACAGGTGTGTTACGAATATTCCTCTGAATGTGACGAGAAACGAGGATAACCTGTTTTTTAAAAAGGACTGATTTGTTCGGGATTTCATTCATGCTAGGCACAGTTTGAAAACTACACCACTGCAGCGGATTGCCAAGTGGAATTTGGGCAGCCTTACCGTTGTAAACAGTATTAAAGTGGCCTCAGTGGGTCCTACTAGTCTACTTTAGGGAAAACAGTTGTCAACAAGAAAGCCCTTTCTTATGGTAAATGAACAAATGCCCCCGCTAGTGCAGAAGCTAACCAACAACATTTAAAAAGGACAGAAAAATATTTCAGCTTCAAATCCATTCAAGGAGAACATAGAAAAGTAGGCCTTTACGAATATGTTACAAAATTAAACAAAAAAGGTGTGAACATGGCAAACATCAACTTCATAGCATTTTTTTACAACAACAAGCACAACCCCCCAGTAGACAAATGCTGTGGGCTTAGCTGGGTACTGATTAACCAGTTCTAATTCGATCAGTTCTCAGCCCCGGTCACGTTTATCTGCATCACGTCAGTGACTGATGTACCCCTCGATGTCTTAGACCTCCCTGTAATAAGGCACAAGACTAAACAGAACTGACTCCTAAGCAAAAATAAAGCACCGGAAGTTTTTAAAAACATTTCTCATATTTCAGTGCAAGTAGTCATAAACTAATCAAGCATCGATACTAAACACTTTTTATTTCCTATAACATCCTTTTCATTTTCCTTGTTTTTCCCCTAAAAAATATTTTAAAAAAGGAAAGACATATTAGTATAATTAACAATGTGAGACAGTTATGTTCATTCTAAAAAAATGTATGCTGTCTAAAGTTCTCTCCTGGGTACTTTGTATTGGTGGACTTAATTTGATTCAACATTTAGTAAAGCTCTTCTCTGCATTAGTAACTACTGAATTTTTTGATTTTATTAAAAATCATCTATTTTCCAGGTTCTGGCTATTACAAACAATGCTGCTATGAACATAGTTGAGCATATACTTTTGTTGTATGATAGGGCATCTCTTGGGTATATTCCCAAGAGTGGTATTGCTGGGTCCAGGGGTAGGTTGATCCCGAATTTCCTGAGAAACCGCCACACTGCTTTCCAAAGTGGTTGCACAAGTTTGCATTCCCACCAGCAATGGATGAGTGTACCCCTTTCTCCACAACCTCTCCAGCAAAGGCTATCATTGGTGTTTTTGATTTTAGCCATTCTGACAGGTGTAAGATGGTATCTTAAAGTTGTCTTGATTTGCATTTCCCTGATCGCTAAGGAAGTTGAGCATGACCTTAAGTGTCTTTTGGCCATTTGAACTTCTTCTGTTGAGAGATCTCTGTTCAGCTCAGTGCCCCATTTTATAGTTGGGTTTGGATGAAGAAAGTATGGAATATATACATATTAGAGTACTACTCAGCAGTAAAAAACAAGGACTTCTTGAATTTTGCATGCAAATGGATGAAAATAGAAAACACTATCCTGAGTGAGGTAAGCCAGACTCAAAAAGGGGAACATGGAATGTACTCACTCATATTTGGTTTCTAGCCATAAATAAAGGACATTGAGCCTATAATTAGTGATCCTAGAGAAGCTAAATAAGGAGAACCCAAAGAAAAACATATAGGCATCCTCCTGAACCTTCATCAGGCGATGAAAGGAGACAGAGACAGAGACCCACATTGGAGCACCAGACTGAAATCTCAAGGTCCAAATCAGGAGCAGAAGGAGAAAGAGCACAAGCAAGGAACTCAGGACCGCGAGGGGTGCACCCACACACTGAGACAATGGGGATGTTCTATCGGGAACTCACCAAGGCCAGCTGACCTGGGTCTGAAAAAGCATGGGATAAAACCAGACTCACTGAACATAAAGGACAATGAGGATTACAGAGAATGCAAGAACAATGGCACTGGGTTTTGATCCTACTGCACATACTGGCTTTGTGGGAGCCTAGGCAGTTTGGATGCTCACCTAACTAGACCTGGATGGAGGTGGGTGGTCCTTGGACTTCCCACAGGGCAGGGAACCCTGATTGCTCTTTGGGCTGATGAGGGAGAAGGACTTGATTGTGGGAGGGGGAGGGAAATGGAAGGCAGTGGCGGGGAAGAGACAAATTCTTTAATAAATAAACAAACAAAAAAGAAAACCTCCTACAGTTGGCAAGATGCAAAAGTAAAAAATAAATCATCTATTTTTCACACATACTCATTCCACAGCTCCAGAATTAAAAATCACGTATGTTTTTGTGTGTATCTAAAACTAGGTGGTGTGTGATACAAATGTTATAGGTGGTCTGTATACTAATTGTAAAGAGATTGGCTATAACCAATATAGTGATAAAAATTATGTCTTTTGTTTGTTGCAATAATGTCTCAAGATATCCCAGCCTGCATTGAACTCACTATAGAATTAAGACTTGCTATACCTCCTGATCATTCTGTTTCCTCTTGCAAAATGATAGGATTATGAACATGCTGTTTCCACTGCCAGCGTGATGCTTTTCTTAAATAAGAGGATGCAGGAGGAGACAAGGTATGCGTGCTGAAATGCGGAAGCCCCAGCACACTACTCCCACATAGCTGACACTACAATATTCGCTTGCTCTTCTCCCAAATAAATATTCTTTCCTTCCTCTGGTTACGATTCAATAAAAATGCCATAGGCAAATAAAACAATCTATGAAAGACATGTGGTTTCAATAAATAAAGAAAAAAGGCAAGTTCATACTAGGTAGCAGGAAGGGTATGAGCAAATGTACAAAAATACTACAGATAGACTAGCACAGGGGTGACTCCATCTAGGGCAATGTTCAAATACACGATCAGCTGAAGAATCCAAAGCAGCACATGCCAGAGATGCTGCAGATCCATGATCATTGCAATACTGTTTGTTCACTGTAGCTCAAATGAACAGAAAAAAAATGCATACCTAATAGAGTTTTATTCAGGAGTAAAACAACTAAAATTATGCTGTTTTCAAGAAAACAGATGGAACTGGAAGATCATCATGTAATATAAATCAGCCAAATTTAAAGACAAATATCACATGCTTACATATGTGCTAGTTATGTACACTGTATATACACACATGTATGCAAACACACACACTCTCTCTCACACCCACACCCACACTGCATGAAAATGGAAGGTCTAAGCAGTTGATGAATAAAAATAGATGGAAATGAGAAGAAAGGATAATGAAGGAAGGAGTGACAAATACTGATTGTTTTTCCATATGTAGACTCTAGTTTTAAATACACACACATTCATGGGTATATGATAGAAAAGCAGAAAGAAGCCTATAAGGGGCATAAAAAGACAAATAAGAGAGGAAATGGAAGAAATAGGAAGGCCATGAGTGAGAATTTGTGAACCAAGTGCAATTATATATGTGTGTCCATACATATGTGTGTGTTTGTTTATGTATGCATATACACCGCTGAAACAGTTCATTTGTTCACTTAATAAAAGTGTAAAGGAACTGGAAGATCTGTCCCCATTACCATCTGGGCAGCATGGGCAGCAGATAGCCGCTCCTATTCATCTACACCTGAGGCAGGTGGGAGAGCGTCATCCCTGACCCCAACAGCTGCAACACTCAGGAGAGCAGGCCCTGCAACCTCACCTGTGCAGCACAATAGAGCCAACCCTGTTAGCCCAGGTGTGGGAGAGACAGCCCCGAAATTGTGACCATGAGAGAACAGTCACCATTTCCCGTCTGGCAGACCAACCCTACAGCTGCCAAGGCCCAGACCCAGAGCTATGACTTGGCCTGTGTCAACATCAACTCCATCTATGATCTGCTGGAACACATGAAGGAACCTGACCCACAGACCCAACGCTGCAGGATCTCCACAACATAGGGTGGCAGTGGGATGTCCAGGAAGAGTTTTAGTGGGTGCCCGACATCTTCCTGTAGTGGAGAGCAGAGGCCTTCAACCAGACTAATGACTCTTTGCAATAAACACTTGCAAGTAGAGATGCATAAACAAGGGGATATGCAACGTGACTTGTTGGGTTGCACTGCAGCTTCCATTATGAGATTTACAAATTCCTCTCTATTTTTATTTTTTCCATTTTATTTTCCTCCTTTTTTTCTCTTGAATTTAGTTTTGTTTGGGGGTGGGTTTCAGTGGCAGAGAGGAGATGAGAGGAAGAGTGAATGAATGGGATCAAGATCCATGATGTGACAGTCACATAGAAGAAACAAATAAATAAAAAGGATGGACAAAAAAATGTAAAAGAACAGTGACATTGGAAGCCCCTCATAAATATGTGTTCATAAGTTGAGCTAAGACCTTTGGATTTCTTCACAAAGCTCCTCTTGAGGAGTGAAAGTGGCATATTTCAGAGGAAACTTTGTCATGCTATCATAAATGAATTCGAAAGAACATGTGTTCCATAAATCAAATAATATATTTCCTTCATGTTTAACCTCATAAAGCACCTGTATTTTTATATGAAATTATAAATATAACACAAGTTTTCAAAGAAGCAAATGCTGCTATATTAAGAGTCTTTAGCAATCTTTCATAACTGAAGATGAAGGTAGGACTGGGTCTGTTCATAAATCTCCCCACATGACCACAGAAACCAGGCCAATTATAACTAATATTTGACATCTCTAAAACAGATGAGGTAATAATCAGTGTTGACATTTTTATGAAAAGGGCCATAAAGATTTGCTTTGCTCCAGCAAACACAAAGGACTGATTTAGTGTCTTGGAAAGCAATCAATAAATTTAAGCAATAATAAAAACCTACCTAAAATATTCTAAAAGATGGGCAAACCATCAGAACATCTATGCTACAGGAAAGACCAGCATGATCATGCCTGGTTCTCAACTGAAAAGTGGAAAAGGCTTAGGAAACAAGTACCACTAAAAGTCTATCACATCTATCAAGGAGGCAGGAAAAGGAGGAGCGCTGGGGAGATTATAAGTCAGTTTAGCCTCTATAAATATCTTTAAAATATATAACATGACTAGATATAATATATATATATAACATGCATAGCAATTCTTTTTTTAAAATCCTAAAACATAGAACCACCATATGATCTAATGACCATATGGCCTACTCCTAGGTATATAGCTGAAGTAAGTCTAAATAAGCATATCTCAGGGATTCCTGGACATCTATACTCATTGTACCGCTGGTCATCATCAGCATGCTCTATAACAAGCCTATATACCATTTAGAAAATGGATAGATAAAGACAATGTGGTACTTATGCACACTGGAATCTTCTTCAGCTGAAAGAAAATTGTTATTGACAAGGAAATGTTTAGAACTTGAGATCATTATACCAAGTGAAATCATAAATACATATAATCTAGATTTTAAAAGAAAAAGTCTGCAAGACATGGAAGTAAAAGGGGACTATTTGGGTGGGAGGAAGGACCTAATGGGAGGATGAAATGAGAGAGGATAATAGGGGAAATGACAAACAAGTGACATGTATTAATTCTCATATGAAAAATCAGAGTTAAGGGATATTCACATAAGACATTTTATCAGAATCAGTATCATCGAGAAGGGGAGATCAGTGGGAGGAGAGTAGGGATAAGAGATGGTGTTAGCATGGTGAATGAGATAGTGTCAAAATGAAACCCTTTTCTTACACCCTAAGTTTAAGAAATATTTTTAAAGAAGTACAAAACAAAACCAAAAAAATTCACAGCATCTCAAGATTAATGATGAAGTAATCCCATTAAGTAGAAACAGAAGTAAAGTCATTTTTATGCATATCCCCCAGTAGGTTAACAGTTTATCTCTGTATGCTTCCACAAATATATCTATCTTTGGAATACAATGTAGTGAAATTAGACATTACTGGAGACATATCAGAGTCCTACGTATTCTTTGGAAAATGGCGGCCTTTCTAAAGCAGAAGTATTTTCCTAGGGAAAGTATGCTCAGATGCTGTAGAACATAATCGGGTATCAGACACATTTAATATCACTTCCAATTCATCAACGAAACATTTATGGGATTTTCACAAAGACATTATCCTGTATCATATCAATATCTGTTGAGAAAGACATATTGCAGACTCTATCAGGAGCCTCAAACCACTCCATTATCCACCCCTAAGAAAAACCTAATTGAGAACAGATGTGACTCATTTTATGAGCAACTACAGATACTATCAACATGTGAACAAAAATACATCAATGCGAGCTACAGAATGCGCCCTGGAGTTTCTGGCGTCTCAGGTTGCCAGATATAAGGGGGGAGAACCTCACTAATTGTCTGACAATGGCTAACATTCTCATGAGATTGAGAACGATCTACTATAATGACAAAAGAGATAAAACTAGAATAAAGTGATAGCCTTTGGACTGTGCATTGCTATCATCACAATGCTTTCTCAAGCCACTAGGGAACCACTGAGAGCACTTGAAAGGTTTTAATGCAAAAAAAGAAATAGCTAAAAAGTTAGGGTTAGCTATTTCTAATAATTTATATGTACAAAGGACCTTGGAGATGAACCAATGAATCCAGTGCCTTAATTTAATAGATGAGAAAAATCATATCTAAAGTGAGTTCTTGTATTGTTTTCATCTACTCAGACTTATTCTGGCTCAACAGCTACATTGTTATTTAAACTCCTTGTGTTCATGAAGATGCTTTTGCATCTCAGAGAGTTTTACAGCTTAGACAAAGATCGCTACTTCTGCCTAAGTTCAACACATTTATTTAACTCTGGAACAAGGCCCTGCTGTTTGAAAATGACTTGTGTTGCTATGTGTGATGAAATATAAAGCAGGAATGAAAGTGAATTTTTGAGAACATATTGGTGAGCAGAACTTCAATAGCTTTGCTCAAAATGTGTCCTGGTTTGATGTTTGATACTGTGATAGAACAATGACAAGAGGCAGTATATTGGAGGAAAGGATTTATTAGGCTCTACTAGGTCTCAGCTCATCATGGACATGAAGTCAGAATAGGAACTCAAAGTCTGAGACCATAGAGGAATGCTGTTTTCTGGCCAGCTCACTTTAGTCTCATGCTTAGCTTGCTTTCTTAGCCAGCCCAGGATCACTTGCCTAGGGCTGGTGCTGCCCACAGTGGGTTGAACCCTCCTGTATCAATTAATAACCAACACAATCCCCAAAAGATGTGTTCACAGGTCAGTTTGATCTAGGGAATTTTTTTGGAGACACTTGATGAAATACCACTAGTTAGCACCAAGTATATCTGCAGTTATTACATGCAGATACCCCCAAGAGCTTTAACTGATTGTCCCAAAAGGCAATGGGCATAAATTCCATGCACAATTATCTCTATTTTACAGATGAATAAGAGTAAGTTACCCATGTCAAAGTTTGTAAGTCACATAATTAGAAACAAAGTAACACATGCCGTTTGGCCCCAATGGTTCTTTTTTTTTTTTTTTTTTTTTTTTTTTTTTTT
>NW_026068018.1:858763-917468 GCF_014885135.2 Alexandromys fortis | reverse complement strand
AGTAAAAATAAAGACACATTTTTAAAAGCATTATAAAAAAAGATTAAAAAAATTGAAAATTGAGATGACTAAATGAGGGTAAATTCTCTGAAATTAATAATTTTTATTCCATAATACAAAGCATAATGTTTTATAATTCCTCCAGGGAATAGTTTTCCAATTAAATTTATAGACATTTCTGTAGATGCAAAACATAAATAAATTGAAAAGAAGTGCTTATATATCATGAAATTTGCTTTATTATATGATATTTAATTTTATGAATATGAAAAAATTAGTCATTGCTTTGGCCAAATTATTTAATTATTCTTTCATAATAGGCAAAATATGTGTGTCTTTGCTTTCCTCATTTTTGTTCAAGACCCTATCACTTACTAACAAATATCTTAATAAAAGGTTTCCACATTAAATTCCTTCATGCACAAAGTAGCAAACTCTTGATCTACAAGATGTGATCATCAGGGCTTATTTTATTTAATATGGATTTATTTTTATTTTTATGGATAAGAGTGTTTTGCCTTAAGCCGGGCGATGGTGGCACACGCCTTTAATCCCAGCACTCGGGAGGCAGAGGCAGGTGGATCTCTGTGAGTTCAAGACCAGCCTGGTCTACAGAGCTAGTGCCAGGACAGGCTCAAAAGCCACAGAAAAACCCTCTCAAAAAAAAAAAAAAAAAAAAAAAAAAAAAAGACCGAGACAATGTTGTCTCTCAACAGAGAACACCACTTTCCATGCTATAACTAAAGATTATAATTCAAATGACTTAAAAACTCATGAGGGGGCTGGAGAGATGGCTCAGAGGTTAAGAGCATTCATTGCCTGTTCTTCCAAAGGTTCTGAGTTCAATTCCCAGCAACCACATGGTGGCTCACAGCCATCTGTAATGGGGTTTGGTGCCCTCTTCTGGCCTGCAGGCATACACACAGACAGAATATTGTATACAAAATAAATTAATTAATTAATTAAAAAAACCTCATGAGAAAATTTAATTACAGCATAATCTAGGATACCTGAAATAGCAACATGAAGAATTACTCTTAGAAATAATTTGTAAATATAGAAAAATATTAAGACACAGATGCAAAAAGACCAATTATAATAATATATGTACATATTTACTTAAAGGAATCACAGGTAGTTCTACTTTAAGTATAATAAATTTATATAATACTGATAGCTTATAGTTCCAGTTTGGAAATGAATTTATGTTCACTTAAGATATTCCTCTATTAAAATAGAATTTTAGCAGTATGTCATAAAAGAGAGCACATACCTGACACTCTTCTAGTAAATCTGCTAGGTGTCGGAACTGTAAAAAAAAAAAAAAGTCAACATTTGGACAGCATCATTGTGTCACATGCTTCTCTTCTTACCCTTGCTTCACGCAAAGACCGCTGATGACAGAACTGACCCCCACACTCACCAGTGGGTCAGTCCATGCTCTTCCATATTTAACTACAAATTATTGTTACTCAACCTGATCATAAAAAAAATATATAGAAGATACTTCCCTGCTGGCAGTGGTGCATAACTTTAAATCCATCACTCAGGAGGCAGAAGCAGGCAGATCTGAGTTCGAGACCAGCCTGGTCTACAAAGCAAGTTCCAGGGACAGGCTCCAAAGCTACACAGAGAAACCCTGTCTTGGGAGCTGGGGAGTGGAAAATACTTCCATAAAAATAAAAAAGCTCCTAGGGGCTGAAGAGATGGCTTAGCGTAAGAGCACTCACTGCCTGCTCTTCAGAGGTCCTGAGTTCAATTTCCAGCAACCACATGGTAGCTCACAACCATCTGTAATGAGATCTGGTTCCCTCTTCTGACAGAATTGTATGCATAATAAATCTTTTTTTAAAAAAAAAAAAAAAGAAAGAGAGAGAGAAAAAAGAGAAAGGGAGTGAGGAAGAGAAGGGGGGAGGGAAGGAAGGAAGAAAGGAAGAAGGAAGGAAGGAAGGAAGGAAGGAAGGAAGGAAGGAAGGAAGGAAAAGAGAAAAGTTCCTTAGAACTTCAAGGCACCAGATGACCTGAGTTTGGTTCCCAAGACCTAGGTTGGGCACCTCACAATACTGTCTTCTTCTGGCTTCCGTGGGCACATGTGTTTATATATGTAATATATGTAGCTAAAGATAACCTGGAACTTATTCTTACACATACTCATACATAGACACACACATACACATAATTTAAATTTTATTTTGAGATTTTATTTATGCTTATATGTGTTTTACCTAAATGTATATCTATGCAACATGTGGGTACTTGGTTCCCAGAGAGGCCAGAAGAGAACCCTGGATTCCCTGGAACTGCAGTTACAGTGTGAACCACAAAGTTGGTGTGTAGACGAAGGTTTCTGTCTCACCCAGTCCCGCAGCCATTCAATCCCAAACAAACACACAGAGGTTTATATTCTTATTAACTGTCTTGACTATTGTTCAGGCTTATTATTAACTAGTTCTTATGACTTAAATTCACCCATAATTCCTGTGTATGTTTAGTAACGTGGCTTGGTACCTTTTCTCAGTAAGGCATTCTCATCTTGCTTCCTCTCTGGCTGGTAACTGACGCTCTGCCTTTCACCTTCCCAGAATTCTCCTAGTCTGGCTGCACTGCCTATACTTCCTGCCCAGTCAATCAGCATTTTATTAATTCAATGAGTGACAAATCTTTACAGTGTACAAGAGCATTGCCCCACAGCATGGGTGCTGGGAATTGAGCTTAAGTTCTTTGGAAGAGCAGTCAGTGCTCTTAACCACTGAGGTATCTCTCTAGCCCCAATTTTTTTTTTTTTTTTTTTTTTGTTTTTTTGTGGGTTTTTCGAGACAGGGTTTCTCTGTTAGCTTTGGTGCCTGTCCTGGCAGTAGCTCTTGTAGACCAGGCTGGCCTCGAACCCCCAGAGATCTGCCTGTTTCTGCCTCCCGAGTGCTGGGATTAAAGGCGTGCACCACCACCGCCCGGCTTGGCCCCAATGTTCTTACCTTCCCTATTCTGTTTTTAAAACAGCGGTGCTCAAGAGAGAATCAGAAAGAAGGAAGGGGGGAGGAGGAAAACAGCTAGTGAAAACGAAAAATTAGTTCAAATGTTTTGAAACAAATGGCACGCAGAATATAATGACTTAATTGGTGTATATTTTGATCACATTTTAACAGTAAATAGGCAAGACTTGAACAACTTAAAAATATTAAAGCCTTCATATCAATATTGTTTTTAGTGTAAGAAAGACTTCTTATAGTCTAAGAGTATAATTTTGTTGATATTCTATACTGCAGTGTTGGTGGGCTTCACTGGCCCACCTCTGATCTACCTAAGAGAGATATGCTTTTCTGGGTAACCAAGAGATTCCTTTGATCTGGGTTCAAGTGAATTATTGTCTCTAGTATACCATGAAGTATATGATCAGAATTTTCTTAGAAGCCACTACGCAGCTAATCAAAATTCATGTGAAAACTCAATGTGTGGAGGTGGCAATCACAAAGAGGGACCGGAGTGCAGTTAGAGGGACTGAGTTCATATCCTAAAATCTAAGACCATCATGTTCTGCTTGCATTCCACTCCACCAGGAACTTGGGGTGGGGGAGGAGATGTATGTAATCCTCTGAACCCACCTTTCAGAGACTGCTGCATAATGGCTCAGAGCTGAACTTTGGAGTAGGGTTCCTTTTGTTCTGACTCTAGGAAAGTTTCAGATTGTGATTTGCCCTGCAAGTACACATGCCCATAGACAGCTAATGCACTGCCAATGTCCCCAGGAATGTTTAGAGGCATACTAAGGAGATCACTGTACAAGAACAATGCTCGGGCTTTATACAACACTGCTGAGAGTTTGGTTAATTTGTGCCTACTTCTGAGGATGTGGTCTCCAAGAGAGATTTAAAAAAAAATTCAATGTCAGGTTGAGACCTCAGTAAGTCCATCAAAAAAATGTTATGTATTTAGGTCTTTTGTGGGGATCTATTACAGTCAATACCAAATTGTATTATCCTTCATGTATTGAGTTCACATTCAAATTGGAAAATTTTTACAATGAGTTTCACTGACAGTAAGTGCCATGAACATAGTTGGCGATTCAGTGCAAATGGTGTTAGGCAAAATAAATAATTTGTGGACTGGAGAGATGGATAGATACATAGAGGCGCATGCTGCTAAGGCTGGTTACTTAAGTTGGATTCCCTATATGCCACATAAGGAAAAGAGAGAGAGAAAACGATAGGGGAGAGAAAGGAGAGAGGAGGAGGAAGGGGAGGGACGGAAGGGTGGGAAAAGAATATTGTAAAAAAGTTTTATGGTACGACTAAAATTTTATCCAGTTCACAAAGCTAGAGCAAGATTGTTAATTTGAAAGGTGTGATGTTTAGTTTTAATTGTCAGGATGGCAGGAACTAGAATTACCTGGACATGATCTCAGTGAGGGATTGATTATGTAGATCAGGTTGGCCTCTGGGCACATCTTTGGGGTGATTAATTGTCTTCATTACATTAATTGATGTGGAAAGACCCAGCCAAGTATGGACAGCATTGTTCCCTGAGCTTGGGTCATGGACTGTGTAAAAGTGGAGAAGGTGAACTTGTAGGTAACCATGCATGCAAACAGTTCTCTCTGCTGTTGGCTGGGAGTGGGATTTGACTGTTTGAAGTTCCTGACACTTTCACTTTCTTCCCAAAGGTGCTTTTTTGGGGTGGTGGGGGGCAGGGAGGTCAGGGAGTTATATCACGGCAACAGACACGAAGAGAGGACAGAGGCGTTGACAACTCTATGGTGTTGGTTGGAAACTCGGGTCATATAAGAACTCAGGATGTGTACCTCGCTTGGGAATTCACTTGGGTGAATTTCACGACACTTGAATCATATCTCAATAAAGTTCTTTTTCTTTTAAACGTGGACTCAGTAGGGACTCTGGAGATGACTTCAACTCAGTGAGCAACTGAATCTTATGTAAAGCTGCCATACTTCCTGCATGACGAAACCACACTAATGGGCGGCAGCTGACAAAACAGAAGTGCACTTCAGACATGCTTGCGGAGTGAAGCCATTCCCACCAGCTATGTTTAAAGGATCGCAGCATATTTCACTAATTTATCTTCATAAAATTCTTGTGTCACAGTTTTAACAAGCTAGAGATGATAAAGGAAACTTAGCTTGCCAGAAAAGTTTATTTAAAATAATAAAATACAGAAAATTGACTTTATCATATAGTTCTGCCATTAAATCATTTTGTTTAAAGTAGGCAAACGTCAGAGTTCAGCCATCCTATTTTCACTCTTACTGATTTTCAAAGGAAAATTATTTTTAAATACATAATTAGATACATTTATATACATACAGATAGATGTGTGTATATGTCTGCATGAACACATGAATTCATACTACATATATATACAACTAGACTCCTTACTGAATACCCTTAAGGCAGGTAGAAATTCAGGCTCTTTGTGAATAATAAATTATCCAAATAAATAAATATTCAAGCTCTCTATAAGTAATAAGTAGGGAAAATATTTGAGGATTATTGAAGTTACAGCAGATTCTTTGCCCAGGCTCTTTCTATTTCATCTTCTTTGTTCATCTATACACACACACACACACACACACACACACACACACACACAATGCATAGAAACGCACGAAAGGCCATGCCATGTCAATTTGGAATTACTAACCTGGAGCCCATGCATGACTTGAGAGGCAACTGTAAACTTTCTGAAATAACATGTAGAACTATACATATATGTGACAGAAAAACATCTTATAATTGATCCAGAGAGATAGGAAGGGATGTTTAAGAATAATTTACAGATGTATAGCTCTTCTCCAGAGCCATGTTTTACATAACCAAACTTAACTTTGTATTTTTAAAGCATCTAAATACCTTATGTAAAATAGGTAAATACAGTGTGAAATCACTTGGCAAAGGAATTTCTCTTCAAATAAATGGGTACAAGTCCCTGTTAACTGACTACTTATAGTCACTGATAGAGAGAGAGGACTATGAGTTAAAGAAAAAGCAAACTGTTAAAACAAATGGTAACTTATAATAACCCAGAAAATCAGATATTCATGTACTCTGATCTGCTCTGTCTACTCCTCAACGGTCACTGGAAGGAAATTCATGGTCTGAATATCAACAGTCCCCTGCACGCTCTTCAGCTGAATAACTGGTCCTTGACTGGTGGTGCGAAGGAGGAATCTTTGGAGATGAAGCCTATCTAGAAAAAGTTATCTATTGAGAACATGCCTTTGAAGGTATTCCCTGATTCTCTGTCTTTTCCTTTCTGTATACTCTCCTTTGTGTATTTCCCTCTTCTTTTCCCACAGCCACCTCTCTCTTGCTTCCCTTTCTTCTTCCTTCCCCCACCCCCTCTCTTCCCTCCCCCACCCTTCCCTTCCCATCTTTCCCCCTCCTTCCTTCCTCCACCCTTCTCTCTATATCCTTTCCCCTCCATCCTTCCCAGCCAGTATCTCTCCATCCATCCCTCCCGCTTCTCCCTTCCCCCATACCGTTCCCCTTCCTTCCAGCATTCATCCCTCTCTCTCCTCTTCCCACTCCTCTCCCCCCTCATTTTTAACCTCTAAACAGAAAGAAGTTCTTCATCATCCCAAGCTCATGGAGCCACGCAATTAAAGACCCAGCCCTCTGAACCTGTGAGTAAATTAAAATCTTGCTCTTTTGACTTGCTCTTTTAGACAACTTGCTTATCAGTATGCAAAGGTAACTGACACAGAAACTACAATAAAATATTGCCTTGCTCATGCTTGATATTGTAGAAATCTAAATGGTCCTTTACAGCATGTATCTAATAAACTTTAGCAAGATCTTTCCCAAATACCTCAAAATGCAGATTTCATCCCCAAGAACATTTAAAATCTGCTTCTTAACTTTAGAAAGTAAATTCAACCAAATAGATCTAGTTGGAAGGAAAATTCATTCTTTGGAAGAAGGTATAAATGTGTTGACCTCAAAAGACTAGTCATTATGGCTATAGGATAGGGTCATTTCAGGTTCTCTGTCCTCAGCTGCCCCAGGGACTAACTGGGGACATCGCCCTGGGCACCTGGGAGCACCAAATCTCTCGCCAACCCTAAGATGGCTCCCTTAATTAAGATGTGTGCTTCCCTGCTCCCCTATCCGACCTTCCTTTATCCCAAACATCCCGTTTCCCAAGTTCCCCCCAACCTCCCCTTCTCACTTTTCTCTCCCCATCTCCCCTTACCTCCCTCCCTCCCCTCCCCCAAGATCCCATTTTTTGCCCGGCAATCTTGTCTACTTCCCATAATCAGGAGGATAGCTATATGTTTTTCTTTGGGATCACCTTCTTATTTAGCTTCTTTAGGAGATCAAATTATAGACTCACTGACCTTTATTTATCTCTAGAAACCAATTATGAGTGAGTACATCCCATGTTCATCTTTTTGGGTCTGGGTTACCTCACTCAGGATAGTGTGTTCTATTTCCATCCATTTGCATGCAAAATTCGAGAAGTCATTGTTTTTTACCGCTGAGTAGTATTCTAATGTGTATATATTCCACACTTTCTTCATCCATTCTTCCATTGAAGGACATCTAGGTTGTTTCCAGGTTCTGGCTATTACAAATAATGCTGCTATGAACATAGTTGAACAAATGCCCCTGTCATATGATCGGGCATCTCTTGGGTATATTCCCAAGAGTGGCATTTATCTTGCATATCACCATAGAACCTTCATCTGGAGATGGATGGAGATAGAGACAGAGACCCACACTGGAGCACTGGACTGAGCTCCCAATGTCCCAAGGAGGAGCAGAAGGAGGGAAAATATGAGCAAAGAAGTCAGGACCACGAGGGGTGCACCCACCCACGGAGACAGTGGGGCTGATCTATTGTGAGCTCACCAAGGCCAGCTGGACTGCGACTGAAAAAGCATGGGATAAAACCGGACTCTCTGAATATGGCGGACAATGAGGGCTGCTGAGAAGCCAAGGACAATGCCACTGGGTTTTGATCCTACTTCATGTTCTGGCTTTGTGGGAGCCTAGCCAGTTTGGATGTCCACCTTCCTAGACCAGGATGGAGCGGGGAGGACTTTGGACTTTCCACAGGGCAGGGAACCCTGACTGCCCCTCAGACTGGAGGGAGGAGGGGGGAAAAGGGAGACGGGGAGGGAAATGGGAGGCGGGGAGGAGGCGGAAATCTTTTTTTTTTCAATAAAAAATTATATTTAAAAAAAAATTAAAAAAAAGACTAGTCATGTTACTGAGGGATCGTTATTGAATCAGGACACTTACTTCTCACTGGGCTCTAGAATCAAAGTCATAAGTGGGCTATTGTTTTGATGACTACCCCTTCAATAGCACTTACATATCAAGTTCTAGTCTCAGAATGTGATATATTGTAACTCAATTTTTTATGCCCTGAAAGTTTGGTGCTTCCGTTTTCAGGAATACATTTTTAATTTGATTACAAAGCAGCATAGTAAAGTTATGCGCTTTAACAAAGATATAGTTCTCTGTGCACCCATTGTGCTTTATTTCTACCTTTGAAAGAAATCTTAGATTCTAGCAGGAAAGGAAGAAAATGAAGAGAGAAAAAGAAAGGGTGAGAGGAAAGAAAGCCAATTATTGGGTTTTGAGGTACAAACGGATTATTCTTAGGAAAGAGAACAAATTATTGGACTTTGAACTACAAACAATTAGTCTTAGAAATTTAAAGATGATGCAACAAAATTAGCATAATTTTGTTTATGCAATTTTCCAATTATCTCTACTTAAGATGTAAATTCACTTTGTTCTTATGTGTTTACTGAGTTCAGAAACAAGATAGAGGAAATTATTTAGGTGCATTAAACACTTAATAGAATTTCATTGATTAAATCAAATTCACAGTGGAAATGCTCTTATTAGTGAGATGGAAAATCTAATTAGTCAATAGACTAGAATTCTTTCATCGCTAATTAAAGCCACACAAGAGTAAAGAGACCCTACTCTGTTGATTGAGGTTCCCTCATCTTAGACAGAGCTTGATTGGCACTACAAACATCTGATCTAATGGTCCCAAGTTTTCAGCTGATGTGAATACACTCTGACTAACATAATCTTCAGAATTTTTGCATACATAAATCAATGGAGAATTTCACTGTTATGTAGATACTTCACATTAAAAATTATACTTTCGTATGCCTCTGTTCTGACGTGTATTGACATTTAAAGAGAAATTGCTAAAAATCTCACAATATCTACATATCTTATTAATACACACACACATATATAACATAAAAACATATGGTTTTTCCAGAGAGGGTTTCTCTGTAGCTATTGAGCTTGTCCTGGAACTACCTCTTGTAGACCAGGTTGAACTTGAACTCACAGAGATCTGACTGCCTCTGCCTCCCAAGTGCTGGGATTAAAGACATGGCCACCACCAACTTGATTACATTTAAAATTTTAAATTGTTTTAAATAATAAATAATAAAAATGAAATAAAATCACTCTATATTTTTGACTATTGATATTTATTGTGCATGGTAACTTGACTTGCTCTTATTAACAACTGAAATACCAAAAATACAAATTAACATCCTTGCCTGTGGGTATCATATATAGGTAAGAAATAAAACCTAACCTTGCATTCTAAGAAATAAATAAATAAATAAATGACACCTACTCCTATAGTTTCTAAATAGGCCTTATAAATGAACAACATCTTCAAAGCCAAGGACTTTTAGGAAGTCTACACACAAATGCCACCCAGCAGAGAATCAAATACATGGGCAATATGAATAATTGGAGGACATTAAGATCCAGCCCCTTCACTTGTTCCTTGAGGCATTAAAAACAGAACAATGTGTGTTTCAGGCAGTCCAGGAGAGGAGCCATCACTGCAGATACCATCATCAGGAAACTCTATAGGGAGTGAAAAAAATGCAACACCACACAGCTTTTAAAATCTGGCACCATACAAAACAATCTTACTAAATCGTTCCAGACCCGCTCCAATATTAGAAAGGACCCTTCAATTTATGTGACAATCTAAATTTTATTGGTAGTATTAGCAATAACATAGGTGACTATTCAGCAGCTGCCAAACATCTTTAGTAAATTACAGCAACACTTTATGACTCCCTACAACTAAATCATCACTTCAGAGAGGACTATGGAAAACAATACGTGGACCTTAGAAGTTCTAAGGCAAAAAGAGAATGGTAAAAGTAAGAATCTATAGCTTGGAAGTAAAGAAAAGCAATCGATCAAATTAGAAATCAGACTAATCAGCACAACAAAATCTGTGCTGTATGTGTAAGGAAAACAAGGTTTGAAACAATATGGTACAGAGGCAGGGAAACATTTTGAAGAGGCCTGGGAAGAGAAGAGATAAAAGACAAAACATTCAAATAATTGCCTACTAGGGACTTTAAAATCAATATTCTCTCTGTTTATTTTAAAAATAATTATCACAGTGTATTAGCCTATACAATGGTGTTTTATTAAGTACATAAGCAGGTAGATAGAGTCATTTTTAACCAAAAATTGTTTTCTGTGCTAAATACACACAGGTGATGTCCCTGCCATGATGGACTGTACCCTGAACACTGAGCCAAAATAAACCCTTCCTTCCTTAAGTTGGTTTTATTGATTAATGTTTTACAGCCATGAGAAAAATAATTAAAGCATAGGTTCTTTCCAATTTGCTCTTACAACATGAGATTTGTGAAAGGTGGGCAGTTACAGACAACCAATTGAAAAGCAAGGTAAGTGAGAGCCTATAAATATCTAACCAAATGCCTCTAATTCAGGCACAGGCCAGGGATATGCAGAACCCCGATTTGAAAGTAGATACAAAAATAGTTAAGTGAGAAAATAGTTCACATATAGTTCAAAACTTTTAGTAGCATAAAAATATTGCAAATTTTATATACCATAAAGTAATAACCATTTTGATATCATTATTGCATGGAAGTCTGACAAAAACATCTTCTCTGTGATTTTTTTTACTGCACACTCTTTGAGTGTCTATGTGTAAAAAGGTAGTTCTTTCTATGAAAAAAATGAAAAGTATTAAGTTTTAAGTTTTTTAATTGTCTTTAATATTAACAGTTTTTAAATTCTTATCTGAAATGTCAAAATTAATATACATCTGAACTTGTCATTTGTAATATAGATAGAAAATTTAGTCCAAAAAATTAGACACAGTCATCCCAGTGCCGGTGAATGTAAGAGACATGTTGATAGAGTCATGTTGATTGATAGAGACATGTTGAATGATAGAGACATGTTGATAGACACATGTTGATTGATAGAGACATGTTGATAGGGACATGTTGATAGACACATGTTGATTGATGATAGAGACATGTTGATAGACACACGTTGATTGATAGAGACATGTTGATAGACACATGTTGATTGATAGAGACATGTTGATAGGGACATGTTGATAGAGTTAGTGGCATTAACGAGAAACACTTTACATGTTCCCCCTTTGGAAAACTCGACCTCAGTTTTAAAAATACAGAGGCTCACAAAAATTCTGGGCAAAAAGAGGGAGATGCTAGGTTTCACCCCATTTTCCCACTTCCACCCTGACAGCATTATGTCCTCCTATGCCTCTCTGTGGAGCTCATTTCTTCTACATCCTTTCGTGGTTGTTTTTCACTCTCTTGGCTTCTGCAGTTATTATAGGTTACGCACTCACTAGATTCATGACTAGGACCAACAAACAAGGAAAAGTACATGACATTTGCCTTTCTGTGCCTGGATTACATCACTAATATATTTTCCAGATTCATCCAATATCTGAAATTTTCATGATTTAATTTTCCTTTAGAGATGAGTAAAATTCAATTGTGTATATGTACCACATTTACTTTATACATTCATCAGTTGAAGGACATTTAGTTTGTTTCCATTTTCTGATGTGGGATGTCTTCTGTATATGTGTTGCTTTTATTGGTTGATGAATAAAGCTGTTTTGGCCAATGGTTTAGCAGAGTAAAGGCAGGAGGGAAATCCAAATAGAGATATAGACTAGGCAGAGTCAAAGAAATGTCATGTAGCTGCTGAAGGAGGAAGATGTCATGAAGCTGTCCAAGAAGCAAGAGGTAACAAACCATAAGCCTCGTGGCAAAATACAAAATAATAGAAATGGGTTAATTGAAAATGTAAGAGTTAGTTAATAAGAAGCCTGAGCTACTAGACCAAACCATGCTGTAATTAGTATAGTTTCTGTGTGATTATTTGGGTCTGGGCAATGGGGAAATGAATGAGCAATTGCTGCTTATAATTTTCTCTTATTGTAAATAGAGTAGCACATTAAGCACATCAAAGATATGCAATATTTTGGGTATATAACAAAGAGTGGTGCAGTTGGATCTACTTTTAGCCTTTTGAGAATTGTCCACACTGATTTCAAAACAAAAAGTTTTGATGTGGGAGTCCCCTCTGTATGCTGTGATTACCATTAATGAATAAAGAAACTGCTTTGGACCTATAGCAAGGCATAACTTAGGTAGGCAGGGAAAGCTAGACTGAATGCTGGGAGAAAGAAGGGCAGAGTCAGAGAGACTCCATGGAGTTGCCAGAATCAGACATGCTGAATCTTTTTCAGTAAGCCACTGCCATGTGGCAATGTACAGAGTAGTAGAATGGGTTCCTGCTTCATAAAAGACTCTACTAGAAATTCTGCAGAATACAAAAGAAAGCGACTAGCAAACTGCCAATATAGGCAGAACTGTCTTTGAAATTTTCTGCTTCATGAAAATGTCTGCTGGATACTATTGGCCTGTAGGCTGAAGAACTTTGGGTGACTATCCAGGCAGTGAAATGTCTCTGTCAATTCTATAGTTTTGGAAGTTGCTTACAATGTACTTCCTGTTTACTTAGGTAATATTATATCCTTCTGGAGTCTTTGATGGAGTTGAAGAATTAATTTATAATTATAGCTTTCCTTAGTTACAATAAAAGATAAAGTAGACATAAGTAGTGTAACTGCAATTCTTGCTTGATACCTGTTTTGTTATATGTAATTTTACTATGTTAAAGTTAAAGCCTTCCTTTTTGTTTAAACAGAAAAGGGTAAATGGTGTAGGAGGTCCTTCTGTCCATGTGTTGCTTTCATTGGTTAATGAATAAAGAAACTGACTTGGCCGAGTTGATAGGGCAGAACTTAGGTAGGTGGGGAAGACAGAACTGAATGCTGGGAGGAAGAAAGGCAAAGAACATGAGAGACACCATGGAATCATCAGAGACAGACATGTGAAATCTTTCCTGGGAAGCCACTGCCATGTGGCAATATACAGTTTAATAGAAATTGGTTAACTAAGATGTAAGAGTTAGCCAAGTTAGGGCTAAAGGGCCAAGCAGAGTTTTAATTTTTTTTAAAAAAAAAGACACAGGCCAAGAGAATGGATACGAAAACAAGATCCAACCTTCTGCTATATACAAGAAACACACTTTAACCTCAAAGACAGACAATACTTCAGATTATAGGGTTGGAAAAAGGTTTTCCAACCAAATAGACCTAAGAAACAAGTGGGTCTAACTATCCTAATATCTAACAAAATAGATTTCAAACTAAAATCAATCAGAAGAGATGGAGAAGGACACTTTATACTCATAACAGAAACAACCCATCAAGATGTAGTCTCAATCCTGACCATCTATGTCCCTAAAACAAGAGCACCCACATATGTAAAAGAAATATTACTAAAACTTAAATTGCACATCAAACCTCACACACTAATAGTAGGAGACTTCAACATTCCACTCTTGCCAACGGACAGGTCAACCAGACAGAAACTTAACAGAGAAATAAGAGAACTAACAGATGTCATAATCAAATGGACTTAACAGACATCTATAGAACATTCCACTCAAACACAAAGGTATATATCTTCTTCTCAGCACCTCATGAAACTTACTCTAAAATTGATCATATACTCGGTAACAAAGTAAACGTCCACAGACACAAATAAAATGGAGTAACCCCCTGTGTCTTAGAAGATCACCATGAATTAAAGTTAGAATTTAACAACAATACTACTCTCAGAAAGCCTACAAACTCATGAAAATTGAACAGTGAACTATTGAACCACCCCTGGGTCAAGGAAGAAATAAGAAAATTAAAGGCTTCCTAGAATTCAACAATAATGAAGGCACAATGTACCCAAACCTATGGGACACTATAAAATCTGCTAAGAGAAAAGTTCATAGCACTAAGTGCCCACATAAAGAAAATGGAGAAAGCTCACATCAGTGACTTAATAGCACACCTGAAAGCTCTAGAACAACAACAACAACAAAAAAAAGCAGACTCTACCCTGGAGGAGTAGAAGACAGGAAATAATCAAATTGAGGGCTGAAATCAACAAAATAGAAACAAAGAAAACAATACAATCAATGAAACAAAGAGCTAGTTCTTAGAGAAAATCATCAAGATAGACAAACCTGTATCCAAACTAATCAAAAGACAGAGAGAGAGAATATCCAAATTAACAAAATCAGAAATGAAATGGGGAAAATAACAACAGACCCTGAGGAAATTCAGAGAATCCTTAAGTAATACTACAAAAATCTGTACTCCACAAAAGTGGAAAACATAAATGAAATGGACAATTTTCTAGATAGATGCCATATACCAAAATTAAATCAGACCAGGTGAGCACTTTAAATAGACTTATAAACTGCACAGAAATAGAAGCTGTCATTAAAAACCTCTCCCCCCCCCCCAAAAAAAAGGCCAGTGCAGGATGGTTTTAGTGCAGAATTCTAACAGAACTTCCAAGAAGAGCTAATACTTATACTCCTCAAAGTGTTCCACATAGTAGAAACAGAAGGAACATTGTCAAACTCTTTTTATGAGGCTACAATTATCCTGATATCAAAACTACACAAAGACTCAACCAAGAAAGAGAATTACAGAAGGATCTAATTCATGAACATGGGTGCAAAAATACTCAATAAAATACTGACAAACTGAATCCAAGAACACATCAAAAAATCATCCACCATGATCAAGTCAGCTTCATCTCAGAGATGCAGGGTTGATTCAACATACAAAAATCTATCAATGTAATCCATCATATAAATAAACTGAAATAAAAAAATATGATTATATCCTTAGATGATGAAAAAGCATTCAACAAAATCAAACACCCCTTCATGATAAATGTCTTAGAAAGATCAGGTATACAAGAAACATATCTAAATATAATAAAAGCAATATACAGCAAGACAACAGCCAAATTAAATGGAGAGAAACTCAAAGCAATTCCACTAAAATCAGGAAGAAAACAAGGCTGTTCACCTAGTTCTTGATGTTCTGACCGTAGCAATAAGACAACAAAAAGGAGATGAAGGGGATTCAAATTGGAAGGGAAGAGTCAAAATTTTATTATTTGCAGATAATATAATAGTATATATAAGTAATCCCCAAAACACTACCAGAGAACTTGTACAGCTGATAAATACCTTCAGTGATGTGGCAGGATACAAGATCAAATCAAAAAATCAGTATCCCTCCTACATAGAAATGATAAAGAAGCTGAGAGGGAAATCAGAGAAACATAACATTTCACAATAGCCACAAATAACATAAAATATCTTGGGGTAACACTGACCAAACAAGTGAAAGACCTACCTATTTGACAAGAGCTTTAAGTCTTTGGAGAAAGAAATTGAAGAAGATACCAGAAAATGGAAAGATCTCCCATGCTCTTTGATAGGTAGGATCAACATAGTAAAAATTGCAATCCTACCAAAAGTGACCTATAGATTCAATGCAATCCCCATCAAAGTCCCAAAACAATTCTTCACAAACTTTAAAAGAACAATGATCAACTTATTATGGAAAAACAAAAAACCAGGATAGCCAAAGCAATCCTGTACAATAAAGGAACTTCCAGAGGCATCACCATCCCTGATACCGAGCTCTATTACAGAGCTATGGTAACGAAAACGTCTTGGTCAGTATGTGGGTAGAGTGCCCATGCGACCAACCCCAATGTAGTTACCTTTCTCTATGTGGCATAAATGGTATAACTCTTTGATATAGTGGTGGTTGCATGTTCTCCAAGATTGGTCATAGGATATACAACCAATCCTATTGTTTTCTGTGTGGTATGGATTGGCTCAGTTATTTAGAGATGTGTTACTGTGTGATTATGGGTAAAATCTGGAAACAACTGAAGGATTGGAATGTACATTTGAGTCCCTGGGAATGGTAAGCATGGGAGTCGATTGTCCGGAAGCTGTTGCAGACATTGCATGGATGCTGCTAAGCATAACAAGAGGTGAAGCTGAGGCCAGAATGGCTGCCTAGAGAAAACTTCTTATGCAAAGGTAGAATTACAATAGTAAAGGGACACACATCTAGTGTTCTTTATGTTAGCCTCTTATTTGACAGGTCAATTAGATAAAATGGAGAGAGTGATGGAGATGTTAGTTTACCACTTTTCTATGCCTGGAGAACTAAAAGAAAAAGAGTAGAAATGATAGCATTATTAAGCAGAACCTCCTGGAATCCAAAATCATGGAACATGTGAGGAGAGCTGAACAGTGAAGGAGTAAGACAAAGATGATAGAAGCTGCATCTCCAGCTTAAGCATTAGTGGACTGCAATTGAAAAACCTAGAATTCAAGAAGGGGATAAAGGCCTTCATAATGGTATAGTGCAAGAACCATAATAGTTAAACATGATAATCTGCTTCTAAATTGCTTAATGTAGGAAAGACTTTTAATATATAAAAGAAACACTCATGGCCTAACTTGTAAGGCTGTGGGAAATGAGGGCAGAGGGGATGGATGTGAATACATTGAAGCAGAGAAACTGAGTAATAGAATTACCATTCCTCCTTTAGACAAAAGCTAGATACACTGGGTAAATAAGAAGGAATTAGTCCTTGGTGGACCAGCTTGTAGGACCTACTAAAACAGTTGGCTATCAACAGGTAAGGTTCCCCAAGAAGATTAGAACTGAAAAACAACAAAGGAAGGGCAGACAAAGTGGAGGGAGGAGGGCATAAGATAGACAGTGTTTCATCACCAGTTCACTGTGTTAGATAGAACTGTGTTCACAGGAGAGTTAACAAAGTGGTTGAGTCAACAAGGACCTTAGAACTACTGGGCTCAGCAGCTTGCTAAGCTCTTGCTGCGGCATGATCTCTGTGAGATCATGGTTTATCTGAATGATAAACTTGAATTAACACATATATTGGATCCAGCACACAAATCAGATCCATAAAGTGGTAAAACAATCTTAGAAAAAGTGCAAATCAGAAAAACAGAATCTTTCCAGCTGACTTAAAAGTGAATGTGTCAATATTTGTGCTGAGCCAGAGCAGCTAGGAAAAAAAGCCATAATGAAGTTAAATGCTGTGCTTATGAGTAATCATAAAGCTTTTAATCTTGAGCCACAGTCCAGAACACATATAAGGGACAAAATAATGCAGATAAAAAAGATTAAACTTGACCAAGGGGTGGGCAATAGTTCCCACCAAGAGTATGACATCAACTATAATGGGGCAGGATTCGTCACCCAAGCCTAGCTTTGTTCAGCAGAAAGGTATGGCTGATGGAAAGACAAGGGCTACGTTGCTGAATGGCAGGAATCTCTAAGAACTAAGGAGCTGGCTACAGCAACAGAAAGAGCAAATAAATTAGATGGCACATGGGAAATGTGTGTGGATCATGGAAATATAAGGTAGTATCCCCATGTATTTCACTGTATCTAAGATTGCTCTTTTGATAAAACAATTAATGAGTGACGAGATCTTTTTGTGGCATATTAAACTTTGCTAATATTTCTTTTTCAGCATTCCCTTAACTATTTAAAACAAACTAGCACTTACTTGGAATAGATTTCAGTTGGACTTCTGAGATGCTGCCCATACTTTATTACATAATGCTAACCTTGAGCATACTACAGAAAAGAACTATAAAGACAAAACTTTAGGAATTTAAATGCAAAAAAAATTTTTTTTAATTTTAAAAAGGAATTTAAATATGTATATAAGAAAGGGCAATTTGAGAACACATGTGTGATCCTTGATGTCAATTAAAGACTCACAAACTAGGAAAGCTATTACTGATGTTTGCTATATGCCAGAAGGAGATGGTAAATCCCTATTACTGAAGATACCACACACTAGTGGAAGGACATGGAGAAACCCAACTGGGACTCAACTAGAAAC
The DNA here is from genome assembly GCF_014885135.2 of Alexandromys fortis. Taxonomy (NCBI): domain Eukaryota; kingdom Metazoa; phylum Chordata; class Mammalia; order Rodentia; family Cricetidae; genus Alexandromys; species Alexandromys fortis. The sequence continues at coordinate 899,317 of NW_026068018.1, read as the reverse complement.
TATATGCCTGCTGGCTGGCTTTTATAGTTCAATGAAAATCCATGTGAACTTCCGCTTTTGTTTGTTCGTTTTTGGTTTGCTTTGTTTTTTTGAGATAAGATTTCTCTGTATAACAGCCCCAACTGTCCTGTAACTAGCTCTGTAGACCAGGTTGGCCTCAAACTCACAGAGATCCACCTGGCTCTACCTCCCAAGTGCTGGGATTAAAGGCGTGTGCCACCACCACCTGGCTTAAAATGTCCTTTTTTTTCTTAAATTTTATATACATTGGTTTTTGCCTGCATATATATCTGGATGAGGGTACTGGAGTTACAAACAGTTGTGAGCTGCTGAGAATTGAACCCGGGTCCTCTGCTAGAGCAGTCAGTGCTCTTAACCACTGAGCTACCTCTCCAGCCCCCATGCGAACTTCTTATGAAGAATTGTTACCAACAGTCCTTCTAAAATATGAACCACACATGCTATAGACCCAACATACCAGGTAATAACTGCACTAATGCCATAGTGGCATATCTGTTATGGGTGCAACCAACTGCTTTCCTATGAATTGTCTGCTTCATAGTAAGGAACTCACATCCAGTATTGTAACTCAGGACAAAAGTTCATGGTTGGGGATGTCATAGTTCTTACTGGGAAGACTATTTTTAAGGTTTTGTTATATGGTTGATGATATGCTTGTCAAATTGCCTTTTAAACATTTGTGTTTATTCCCATAAATCACTGTGCTGTCAGCGACAACTGGTTATAGAAGGAAACTTCATTTTTGCAGAGGGATATCTACTTCAAGGACTCAAAATTGGTCAAGTTCCTATAAGTAACTGTTGCTATGGCAGAGGTGCCTAGTATACAGGCTTTAGTGGGGGAAAATAATCAGGCATCTGTATCTTCCTGTTCAAAATTTGTGGAAGACTGGCAGAAAAAATATAAGAACCTAAGGAAAGGGTAGAAGTTTGTGTAGCAATTTCTTCCAAACTAAACATTCAATTCCATTCCTCTTGAAGAGTCAAAAAGTTCAGAGTTGAAAAGTTTCAACCTGGAGGGAAGCTCATTAGGACTCGGAGTCAATGAAACAGGTTTCAAAGCAAAAAACTTAAAAGTCTCAGGAAGTGTCCAAAATTTACAAGAGTCATAACACAACCCTCCCCCATAAGGTTGTACAAGGAATAAGAACTTAGGAGTGAAGATACTCTCTGATCTGTTGAGCTGCCGGAAAATCACTCGGGGAGCTCCAAGGATGCAGCTTTTATGAGGCATCACTCAGGCTGAAGGGAGCTTTTTGTTGAAACATGTATCTTTGAGTTGTCCATGTTTTTATAAATAATCTCTCACCAGTATTCCTGCAAATAACTCCAGTAAATCCATCTGTTTGCCACATTAGACTTTGGTGGGAATGCTACTTTGATCTGTGATTGGTTCCACAAGAAAAGTCATACAACATTTACCCACATACTACACCAATCAAATTTTAATCATCAATGCCAATATTTTCTTGTACCTTAAATACAGATCAACAGTTACTTTATTATATTCTTTGCTTAATAACCACTTAAAATATAATCCCATTCTCTGATTAAGATGAATGGCAATGTCCAAGGGCTGTTTTGAGAACCAGTAGGTTCTGTAGTTTCTAAAATGGACTAGATATGTAAAGCACTGTAGAGACAGAGTTGTGAAAAATTTTGTGATTAAAGAATTTTCTTTTCATGTTCCTTTTCTAGACTAAAACCTACCATTTGTTGCTTATACACAGGAACTGAAAAGGCATGATAGAATGAGGACTTGCTGAGACTCTGACCATCTGACAAACTACGGCCCATCTTCCAGGATGTTTGGAAATCTTTTTAAATGAATGGGGTTTTATTCTAGTAAAAAGAATATGTCACCTTGTATTTTAGTTAGCATTGTCACTTTTGCATTCATCAAACTGGAAAAGAAATAAGTAGAATGGATGGATGATTGGTCTTATGCAATATTAAATACTTATGAAGAGGAAAAGTGAATGGGATAAGTGAGATTAGTTTAACACCCAAGAGGAAGATCTTATATCTTATACACATCATATAATGCACACATATGCACTTATTATAAATGATCACAATAAAAACTATATGTGAGGTGTTTGATCTACATGGACTTGAGTTTTGTGCATAAGGATATATATGGATCTATTTGCATTCTTCTACATGTTGACATCCAGATATGCTAGCACCATTTGTTAAAGGTACTTTCTTTTTTTCATTATACAGTTTTAGTTTCTTTGTCAAAAATCAGGTGTTCAAAGGTGTGTAGATTAATATTGGGGTCTTCAATTTGATTCCATTGGTCCACCTGTCTGTTTTCATGCCAATATCAAGCTGCTTTCATTACTGTACTTCTATAATAGAGCTTAATATAACTCCAGCCACACTGGACCTCATAGAAAGAAAGTGGGAAATAGCCTTGAATGCATGGGCACAGGAGGCCACTTGCTAAATAGACAAAAATTCCTGAGAAAATTTGGAGTATGGGGGAGAGCAGAAGGGGAGGGGAGAGGGGAAGGAGGGAGGATAACATGAGGAAATGGATGGCTGAAATGGGGGAAGAACAGAGAGGGAGGGCAAGGAAAGGGATATCTCAATTGAGGGAGCCATTACGGGCTAGCAAGAAATCTGGCACCAGGAAAATTCCCAGGAATCCACAAGGATGACTCCAGCTAAGACCCTAAGCAATAGTGGAGAGGGTACTTGAACCGGCCTTCCCCTGAAATCCCATTGATGGCTATCTGAAATGTCATCATAGAACCTTCATCCAGTAACTGATGGAAGAAGATGCAGAGATCCACAGGTAAAGCACTGGGTTGAACTCTCAGAGTCCAGTCGAAGAGAGGGAGGAGCAATCATATGAGCAAAGAGGTTAAGATTATGATAGGGATACCCACAGAAACAGCTGGCCTGGGCTGGTGGGAGCTTACTGACTCTTGACAGATGGCAAGGGAACCTGAGGCCCAAACTATGCTCTCTGAATGTGGGTGGCAGTTGTGTGGCTGGGGAAGTCAGTGGTGCCACCTGCAGTGTGACCAGGATTTATCCCTAGTGCTTGAACTGGCTTTTTGGAGCCCATTGTCTTTGGAGGGAAACTTTGCTCAGCCTAAATAAAGGGGTAGAGAACCTTGGTCCTGCCTCAAAGTAATGCGCCAGACTTTGTCGACTCCCCATGAGAAGCCTTGCCTTCTCTGAAGAGTGGATGGGAGTGGAAGGTGGGGGGAGTGGGAGAAGGCAAGGGAGAGGAAACTGGGCTGGTATGTAAAATGAGAAAAGACTGTTTTAATAAATAAACTTTAAAAAATCTAAAAAATTATATGTGATAAAAACAAATTCAGATAGCAGATAAGTTTAATAGTTTAGTTCAACTAGCACATGATCTTATATTAGGATAATCAGAAGAATGCAAGTTTCCCTATAGACTAGCTCTATGATTCAGTATAACCAAAGCTTTAAGGGATAAATTCCTTGACTCTTTCTATTTCTGTACCCAATATAAGTTAAATTTTTATTAAAATGCATCATATCAGTAATATGTAATGTAAAAAATAAAGAGTGAAAAATCAAATAAGTAAATAAAATTTCTCTATTTCTTGAAGAAAACATCTCTAGTTTGTCCTACCCATTTAGGGGACATTTGGGAATGCAAAAGAAATTAGATGAAGTTCATTTCCTGAAGTACGTTGAAATGAGAATATAAAAGCAGACTCAACATTGGCAGTAGAAGACTAACCAAATGCAGCATAGTCTAAGTTCTGAGTTAATCAATACCCAATCTAGCAATGGCAAAAGCACAGTTGAGGCAGGTGTTCATCTGACAACCCTGGGAGGGAGGGTTCCTCGGTTCCCCATGCTCATGAGAAGATGCTCCTCTCATACCGTTCATCACTGGCTGAGGAGCACAGCACTCAAGAGTTCCCAGACCACAAAAGAAATAGTTGGAAGTCCTCACGGTTCCATAAACCTGTTGCACTGCTCCCTTGGCTGATTTCCTAAGGCATTGTTTTGTAAAAGGGAATAAATCTTTATTATTTCTAAGCCATAATTAATTTTTATTGTAATTAACAATATAGTCTGTACAAACTTCTGGAATTGAGGAGACTGACATCATCGTCTTTGAGTTTATAGCAACTAAAAACATATAGCTTCATGATTCAGTAAGAAACCAAATGTCTTGGCCTAATCATGAGTGACAAAAAAATACTGGCAAGAAAAAATGACCACAGCGTTTCTTTCAGCAACCACAGGGGAGAGACATGGAACTAGAGGCTAATTATCTAATGCTTTGAATACATAGAATGTCTTGGAAGCTTGTGAGAAGTCAATCAGAACTATTAATCCATTAGAGACTTAACACAGACTTCAAGCTCTCTGGCTTGCAACACATATTCACAACGGGTACAGATAGGACTCAAATGCTTGACTCCTCACTTTACAAACCAATAAAGGATACCAGTGCTAACCCAAAGTGTGCAAAAACAATTAAGCGATATTACTCCAAAGTAGCCCCCAGTAAGATAGAAACTGAAGTATCCCCAATTCACAGGTATTAGCATAACTTAATCCACAACTCACGAGTTAGATAACTCCAGGGACTAAATGAAATGACTGGCGGAGTTCACGAAGACAACAGTGATTCCAGCTAAATGTCAACAGGAAGGTATCACCAGACATGGCCTAATCACCAGTGTCAAGAAAAATCACTCATAGTTAAGCATTGCTAACTGGATTAGACACCTCCATGCACATCTGTAGCTCACTCTAAAATGCTTACATTCCATAATTGTCACCACATGATGAGGAATCAATTCATATTTTTTCTGATCATGTTTTTTTTTTATCGATACAATAAAAAAGGGAAAAGCCCATGAGTAATTAAATTAAAAAGAATGACCACATGCATGTTAGGCCAAATGGCTAATGTACGGAACAGAAAACACCAGGGTGTAGATAAAGAACAGCCAGGTCTTGCAGACAGCTGGTCTACGAGAATGAGTTGGAAACAGCTTCAGAATGAGGTGGCATCTGCTAGGAGTGAACCACTTAGACTCTAGGACTCACTCATTAATCCGTTATCAAGAGAAGTCAGGATATATGTCTGAGGGGTGGCATGTCCTGGCATGCTCAAAAGCAGAGCGCTTACAGTCCATCAAACTGAAAGTAACCCAAATATATACCAACAGCAGAGAAACTGACTGTGGCTTGTGTTCATAAGATGGAATAATATATATCACTGAGAAGAACCAACTCATGACTGCATGGACGGTCACAGCAAACCTCAGAAATAAAATATGGACACAAAAGTCACTTGAAATGTGCAGGTTTGATGATTCCATTTACAAAAGAGCAGACCATAACAAGTTAATTTGTTTTTCAAACCACAAAAAGCAAGATATAATAATAAATCTGTGTGACCCAAAGGTACTAGGAAAGTAGGTTTCTTTTTCTTTTCTTTTTTTTTAATTTATTAAAGATTTCTGTCTCTTCCCCACCTCCGCTTCCCCTTTTTCCACCCTCCCACAATCAAGTCCCCCTCCCTCATCAGCCCAAAGAGCAATCAGGGTTCTCTGCCCTGTGGGAAGTCCAAGGACCACCCTCCTCCATTCAGGTCTAGTAAGGTGAACATCCAAACTGCCTAGGCTCCCACAAAGCCAATACGTGCAGTAGGATCAAAAACCCATTGCCATTGTTCTTGAGGTCTCAGTAGTCCTCATTGTCCGCTATGTTCAGTGAGACCTGTTTTAACCCAGGCTTTTTCAGACCCAGGCCAGCTGGCCTTGGTGAGTTCCCGATAGAGCATCTCCATTGTCTCAGTGTGTGGGTGCACCCCTCGCGGTCCTGAGTTCCTTGCTCATGCTCGCTCTCCTTCTGCTCCTGATTTGGACCTTGAGATTTCAGTCCGGTGCTCCAATGTGGGTCTCTGTCTCTGTCTCCTTTCATCGCCTGATGAAGGTTAATATTCAGGAGGATGCCTATATGTTTTTCTTTGGGTTCTCCTTCTTATTTAGCTTCTCTAAGAACCCGAATTATAGGCTCAATGTCCTTTATTTATGGCTAGAAACCAAATATGAGTGAGTACATCCCATGTTCCTCTTTTTGGGTCTGGCTTACCTCACTCAGGATGGTGTTTTCTATTTCCATCCATTTGCCTGCAAACTTCAAGAAGTCCTTGTTTTTTACTGCTGAGTAGTACTCTAATATGTATATATTCCATACTTTCTTCATCCATTCTTCAATTGAAGGGCAACTAGGTTGTTTCCAGGTTCTGGCTATTACAAACAATGCTGCTATGAACATGAAAGTAGGTTTCTGAAGTCATGGTCATGCAGTGTTCGAATTAATGTTGTATGTAGAATGCCATGTGCTCTTTTTTAAAGATTTTTTTAAATTTATTATGTATACAATACAGTGTGCTGCCTCCATGTATGCCCACAGGCCAGAAGAGGGCACCAGATCTCATTGGAGACGGTTGTGAGTCATCATGTGGTTGCTGGGAATTGAACTCAGGACCTCTGGAAGAACAGTCAGTGCTCTTAACCTCTAAGCCATCTCTCCAGTCCCTCATGTGCATTTTTGTACATTTAGAATACTTCAATGGAAAGTTTGAAGTAAAAGGAAAGTAATAATTCATAAAAGTACTTGTAGGACTGGACAAATGACTCATTAGTTAAGCAATACTGGCTGCTCTTCTAGAAGATCTGGGTTCGAGCCCAGCATCTACATGACTGCTAACCACTGTCTGTACTTAGTGGGGAGAATCTATGTGTCATGGGGGACAAAAGGTGATCCTTGAAGGACAAAGTGAAAGAACTTAAAAGCTGAACAGCAAGGCCATTTCTTGGTAAGGAAGCATTAATGGCAGAAAAGTGCAGAGGGAGCAGTGTGCCTCTCCTGTGTGGAGGCAGAGAGGAGAAAGACTAATTGAAGTGGGAACGGAGTATTAGGAAATACCTGGAGATATGTTTGTATGGCAAGGTGAGGAGAGATCACAGCATGGTTGGGATTCCAAGAAAAACAATTTGGATATCATTCAGTTGGCTGCGAGGATCAGTTTTTAGCACAGGGGAGAGGCAAGGTAAAAGTCAAACATGAGGAAGTTTTGTATCATCAGGAAGAGCAGACAAGAAAGAAATGATGGCTGAAATGCAGGTGTGACATGACACAGACCTGGGCTAGGGTGCTGACATTGCGGGAGTGTACCAAATAAATCTGGGATACATTCCAGATAGACAACCAAATTTGATGGAATAAACGTAAACTTCTTTTTAAAAAAATCACATGATTTTTAAAATAAGATTGGAATGTTGAAGATAATTTTGATACAGCGATATAACACGTTTTCAAGTGTGGGATGGATAACCCTCCCCAGGCTTTCCAAAGGGTGTCCCTTCTCACTTTCTCTTCAAATTCATCTAACCGGTGGCGCTCCTGAGTACATATACCCACCTGCTCAGTGTGCCCGTGATGAAGCACCAGGGATCAGAGAATGTAGATGACAGCATTCATCCCCCACTCTTATCTCCCTTTATACTTTTGCTTCTCAGGCCCTAAGACAAAGCAACCTTTCTACTAATATTAAACCATTTGGCAAAGCAGCCTGGACACACAGAGGCACTGCGCTCAGGTGTGACAATCTGTTTCACCTGCAGATCCCCAGGAGAGAACTTCTTGAAAGAAGTTCTGTGGTCTCCACATGTGTGCACACACACCTATCTACATGCACATGCATGCACATGTGTGCACACACACATAAATTAATTGTTGAATTAGTTAACTAAAATATTTGGCAAAGTATGCTGCCCAGAGAAATGGGTAAATCAGTATTCGTTGTTGAGTTATGCAAATGGTTATTCTGGGTAGAATCACAAACACAAAGAGTTTAGGCTTTTGTTGTATTTTATAAGGAATGCTTTGCAGTGCTGGTCCCTTAAAAAGTAAAGGCACTTTACTTTTTTTTTTTTTAACTGATCTTGCTAACAAATACCACGGAATCCATCCCCTGAGCCATAATACAGGAAAATCACAGTGCTCTAATATAATAAGAGAGACTATTGGAACCCCGTGTTCTTTGTAAATTTTATAGATTGTGAAGACTGGCTTTTTTTTTCCTGTACTTGAAGTAAAAAAAAAAATGAAAAGGGATCATATGTCTGGCACTGAGCAATAGCATGACCTAGTCATCCACAGCTGTACAGTGCACACCATTACAGTAATTTAAGTGTTTCTCAGCTTTATTTACAGAGTAGAAGGTACTAAGCTAAGGCCTGAAAAGTGTAATTCGGAGAACTATATATGGGCACAGCACAGTCCTCTACATCAATGTCAGGTAGCACAATCATGCTAGTGGCTTCAGAAAAAAAAAAAAAAGAAGACAATACGTGGAGAAATTGGTCTCTTAAATAAATGATGAAATTTTTCTAGCACGGTTAACAATAAAAGACCTACTTTTTATCTATGTATGATGTCAGGAAGAAAATGGGACCAGATTGCCTGGTTCTCTCCTTCAGGGATATTGGTAGGGATGGTTGTAAATGATAGTCAATAACCTTCAAATACTATTAATAATAGTATTTATAGCTATTGTCTATATATGAGAAAGCTATAGTTATTCCTGCTCCAATCGAGATATTACCTTTTTCTATCTTCATTTTTTAAAGAGCATGTTTAGTTTTCCTATATACTAAATTCCTAATTCCTTTTAAAATAGTTGCAACTCTTGAATTCCTTTAAAATTTTCACAGTTCCCATGACAAATGAGTGAAAACAGAAAAAATAACTTTATTTAAGGATGGGATATTCCATATTAGTGTGACACTGTATTCACTTTCTGAACACTTATAGATGATGGCTCTTCTGTAATTTATGATCACCCGATTTGACTAATTTGAACATAATAACTGCCATTGTTTTCCCCTAATCACTAATAGTCAATCTTCTAAAACACAAAAGGCTATTTGATAAGCTACATTTTTCAGAATGATGGATGTACAATAAGATAAATGACAGCCACTCTGACCACCACTAAGGTACCATGTCCTTTCTGTTTATTTGTCTACAGAAGTTCTCTGTAACACATTTTCTGCAAAACGCTTTTTGAAATAAGTAATAGTATTTGGTTGATTAGTTTGGAAATATGCTATAGATACTTTCAAATTTGTTATAGTTCATGAGAATGTACAAAGTTTACAACTATTCATCTACAAATTGTAGTGGCATTTCATTTGTATTTTAATAAATAAAGCTTGCCTGAAGACCAAAGAATAAAACAGCCTCACTGGTCAGCCTTACAGACCAAGCAGTGGTAACGAACACCTTCAATCCCAATAGTCACACTAGTTGTCATAGAAACCAGAGGGGTGCATATCTTTAATCCTAGTGGTGCAAACTTTTAATCCAAGCCCTAGAGAGGATTATAAAATGGGAGTAGACAGCTCTCAGTCACAGTCTCATTCTGAAATTCCTCAAGGCAGGTTCGCCATTTTCAGACTGAGGAAGAGGTAAGAGCTAGTGACTTGTTGCTTTGCTTTGGGGATCTTCGGGTTGAACCCCAATTTCTCTCTCTGAGTTTTTATTAATTATTCTTCAACAAATAACAGAACTTACTAAGAAAAAAATGTGGAAAACAACTGCTTTTTAACATAATTCAGCTGCTAGCGCAGGATCAATATCTTGGAGAGATGAAAACTGAGATAAAGTCAAAAGGCAATGTCTAGCCTAGAAATTTTATAAACTGCAGAAACAGAGGATTTGCATTGGTGAACACGGAAACATCTCAATTTTAGGTGCAGGAGTAGATGAAGGAGCCGTGAAAGCAAATACATGCAAATGTGTGTCCTGGAGGCGCTGCCATGTTTGCCTGAGTAGCAATCTTTACGAGCATAAGCTAGATCTCATGAAATCAGGACAGAAATTCCATCCACAAAGGAAAACATACCTGAGACATATAATACAAAACCCCTAAAACCCATACAGATCCAATAATGTATGCCTTCTTTCCAACAAAAACCAAGATTCCTTGTCAAATACGTGGTGAGGTCAGTAGAGACTACACAATGCCTAAACTTCATAAGCAGCATCTAGCAACACTTAGAGGAAGTGTTTGGCAACCACTCTAAAGAATTTTAAGTCCAAGCCACAATCAAATGAAGATTTAGCAGATTCATAAGTAGTTCAATTCCATGTCATAGGACAACTAAAGAAGTTTCTACAAATACAAAAAAAAAGTCCACTACTCACATAAATATAACATTAACAATGACCAGTCATCCAAAATCACTAGATATAGAAAGGGGCTGGTGTTTATCTGACTTAAGTGTATGTAGTCTATCATCAAGCTGAAAGGCAGGAACTCAAGGAAGAAGCTTGAAGCAGAGACTGAAGGAAACCATAAAGAAATGCTTCTAACTAGCTTCTTTCCCCTGACTTGCTCAACTTCTTTTCATATACAGCCTAGGTCCACCTGTTCACGGATGGCACTCCCACAGTAAGCTGAGACCCTTCTATATAAATTATTAATAATAATAATATAAAAAGCCCCACGGCCATGCCCACAGACCAGTCGTCTGGAGGCAATCCCTTGGCTGAGATTTCCTCCTCCCAGCTGTGTCAAGCTGACAACTGAGGCTAACCATGACAGCAAGGAAATGGCATCTAACACCATTCAATTGAAATGACCACCAAATGACAGGTATGGTAGACATGGCACCATTGGTGCTCAAGATCACTAGTTTCTATAGGAATGTATATTTAAAACACAATGAAATGGAAAAGCCTATCAGAATAGCTAGCCATTAAAGCATTGGCAGTACTAACGCTAGTAAAAATGCAGACAACTGGAACTCATACACTGCTGGTAGGCACATGAAATGGTATAATCACGCTGGAAAACACTCTGATTCTTCCATTTGAAGTTAAACATTTACTTTCATATAACCCATCAGACTTATTTGTAATTACAAACTCAGGAAAAATGAAAACATGTGTCTGCACAAAGAACCACACAGCGATGCTTATAAATGCTATATCCAAAATAAGCAAACACTGAGACAATTGAGATGTCCAGCAAGAATAAAGGAATAAATAGATCTTAAATATATATAAAATTAAATGCACTGAAGAGAAGGAATACGCAACAGTGTGGATAGTATATAAATCAAGAGAAACATACACAACATGGGCATCTCCCAGAAGTGTCAAGCTAGAAAAATTCTACACTCAAAGGTGTCCATTCACATGAAACTTTAGAAGAGAGTAAACCAGTTACACAATGGAAAGCAAATAGGTGATTGACGGACTGGAAAACTGGGCAGCGTACAATGCACGAGGCATTTTAAAGTTGAAGGATATGGTCTTTATTGTTTGTGACTGTGGTAATGGTTACTAAAGTGTACACATTTCTCAAAATTCATTGAAATATACACTTAGCATAAATGCATCTTAATATTTAAGATATTTAAGAATATATTTATATAAATTAAATATAAACATTTATATTTAAGAATATATAGCATGTATAAAATTATGGTTAGACAACAAAAATTAAAAAGAAATATGTGTTATAGCCATGTTTTTTGTCCTTTGTGTTCACAATGTGAACTACATATTCACATATATATATAGATACATTCATACACATATATACACATGTATAAACACATAGACACAAATATACATATACAAACACACATATATTCATATATGTGCAGATGCACACATACACACACACATTCATACCCTTTCATGTATACATACATATACATAAGTGCATATACATATATATTGCATTTTCTCAATTCTTTGCTATTTAAAAAGGATAGTAATTGAATGTTATAGCAGTATAAAATGCTTAAAGTGTTTGAATCAAATTTCCTACCTCTCAGTCCTCTAGAAGCTCACAATCTTCTACTATAAAGAAGAGCAGACAGACGGGAACTTAAAGTAAACATGGGCACCGGAAGCTATAAAGGAAGACCACCTTCCCACATATTTGTAAAGCTCCTTTTTCATCTGCTATGTTGCTGGGTCCTCCAAGCCTGCAGGAGAGGGGAAATTCTCCCACGAGAACACTTGGAGGAAGGAAAACTTTGTTTTAGCCATGGTTGGAGAGGATCAGTGTGTGCGTGGCTGGCTCTACTGCTACTTGCTTGTGACAAAGCAGAAACTGCTGGGGGAGCCCAGGTGAGGAACATCCTTCACTTCCTGGCTTCCAGGAAGCAAAGGGAAACAGGAAGGGGCAAGGGACCCATCAATAGTAATCTACTTCCTCCAGAAAGGCCCCACCTCCTGAAGTTCCTAGGACTTACAAAACAATGACAGCAAGAGGGCTCAGGTGTCATCAACACAGAAACCTGTGGGGGACATTTTATTTATATGTAAAAAGGGGGGGTTGTGTATAAAATCCTTGTGGTTTTATGTCAAATCAAGCAAATATTTTACTCTTATAATCATTGAAATATTGAATATAATGTAAATAATTATTTCTTATGGTTAGTGATCCAAACTGATAGTAGATTAGTATTAGCATCAGCAAAATAAAACATCCACAAACTATACTTGAGTTGCTATTTCAAATTCAAAGGATGTATGTTATTTTACTATGTCTTTGTCATTAATTCTCACATGGGAAAATGGGACATGATTTTACGTACATTAATTCCAAAAAAAAAAAAAAGTGTCCTATGGCAATCTACCTACACCAGTGCTTTTCAGAGTTCTTTAAAAACAAATAAACAGCAGAAAATAAAGAGGAGACCAGGAAAGTCCACAGACATTAACAAGAAAAACAGTTGACAAAAAAACCATTCCGATAGAAGCTGCATGTGAGGCACCTTCAAAGACCCGAGAGCTGTTCCAGTTCACTAAGCTTTAATCAGAGGAGAATATCCTAAGACAGCAGATTCTTTCCCTAGAGTTCTATCATGCAGGGAAGAAAAGCTGTGGCTGCTCAATCAGTCTGTTAGCATGGCTTCATCTCATAGCTGCACGCCCGTTGTGTACATTTAGGAAGTCCACTGTGGCTGGCACAGCTGGCTGTGGGAGTCAATGTGCCCTTTAGAGTACATTTGTGTGCAAATTCTTCTACAACACCAATGTAAACTTCCCAGGAAAAGTAATTCAGACTGAAACCCAAATTCTACATGAATGGTTTTCCAATAAGGCCATGAGTTTTCCCTACATCTTCTTAAGCTGGACTCTTCAAAAGGAATTAAATTTTTTTTATAGATTCTGAATGTTAATTCCCAAGCTTCATCTAAGAGGGGAAAGCTAAGAATTGTGTACTGAGTGAAATAAATATGAAAGATTTAATACAAATATCCTCGGAGTTATAAAAACACAGAAACACACAGTGCCAGGGTAAATTGGAGGTGAGAGCACAAGCTTATTCATATTTTATAAAAACTACCTCTTTCTATTGAGTTTATTTTGGAAACAACATCTGAAGATGAATGCCATGCTGTTTAATTTTACAGACTGAATTCATAAATGAGTCTTCATCTAAATTAATGTACTCAATCCTATGTCTTATCTTAAATTTATAATAAAAATTGAGTAAACTATAAAAACAAGTCAAAATTAAAATTTAGATGCCAGGATCAGTATATCTATGCTTTTTACGTTTGTCCTGCAGCAAAATGCTTGAATACATGGCACTGATCTCCTAAAGACGAGAAGAAAGAAAACTCAATTCATCAACAAAATCAGATTAACCTTGTTTCTGGGTTTTTCCCTACTCATCGTTTCTTTACATAACTATCTGTGTAAGACAATCCTACTTAGTATTTTTTTAAAAAGTGTTTAACATTGCCAGTTTATTCCCTGGCTCTCTCCCACGAGAATAACAGATTGTGTTAATGTCATTACAGCTACCAATGACTCCTTCCTTGTCATGTATTCATCACAGTACATGAAGTAATCTGTGCAGCAAATGTCTGTTTTCTATGTGATGTCTCTAAGCATTATTCATTATCCTCTTAGGAAATGTAAGGAATCTTCAAGCCAAGAGAAAAGTGCATCCAGTGGCAGAAACAGCCTAAAAACTGAACCTCAAAGCCAGGCATAATGGTGCAAATCCCAGACCGGAGAACAGATCTCTATGACCTGGAGGCCAGTCTGGTCTACATGGCAAGTTACAGGCCAGACAGGGCTACATAGTAAAACCCTGTCCGAAAAAAAAAAATTAAAGCTCTGTGTATTCGAAAGACAATATCATCTGATGTATAGGCAAAATCAAGTGACTATGTTAAAGTTTCAGTAGGTTCTCATAGATTCCATTAGAAAAAAAAACTGCCAAATCCATGGCAGAAAGTAATACTACAGAGAGTTCTGAACCTAGATTCTGGGCCAGTCTTGGGCCTAAACTCTGCATCCCAGTTTATGCTGTACCTACAATACTTGGGTAGAAGCCATCCCTACACATGAGAAAACAATCTGCGACACAAGTCCCTTCTTCAATTCTTCAAACACTAACACTTTGTGGTAGGTCACACATTTTATTCCAGTTTCTCTGGATAAAAACTTTAAACCTCATTGCCCTCTTTCCTTTCTTTAATTACTCATTTGATTGATATTAAGCATCTCAGATCCACTAGACATCTGGCTCTCTAGCAGGCAGAGAGATCTTTAATGCATGCAATTAGTGCTAAGTAGGATATGGCGGCATGGAGAGGAGGCGTGACGGAGTTGTTTGGAGGAAGATCATGGTATTGATTGCTCGGGGGAGGAGGGGTTCACAAAGCAGAGCTGTTCACAAGGTCGTATTCTACAGAGGAAAGGCAAGGCTGACATGAGAGCCTTGGAACACATGAGCACAGCAATTCAGATTTGGGTAGGAGTCAACGATTACAGAATTTGTAAGTATTGTGAGGACAGAAGGAGTAATCGCTGCTCAGAAAGTCTGGTGAACAGAAGGGCTGAGCCTGCGAAAGAAACAAAAGCACAAGGTAGAGTTGGGTTTATGGTTTCTTCTTCGTGGAAATGCTTTCAACATTTTTCACTTCTAAAATAACTCTCGTTTTAAACATACAAAACACAAACATGTGAAAGGGAGTGGGAACATGGCTCAGTTTGCCAAGTGCATGCTGTGTAGTAAGAGAACCTGAGCTCGGGTTCCCAGCACCCGTGCAAAGTCCAGGTATCGTCACAGCACCTGTAACTTCAACATACATGTACATGCATGTGCACCTACACACACCCACACTCACACACTCACATGTATGTGTACAACAGAGTCACAAGATAAATTTTTTAAATTATCTATGATTATACCCTTAAACAATTGCCATCGAAACATGTTTGGGTACAATCCTCTCCTTACATGAAGAAATGTGCATCAAATTATGAATATTTTAACAGCAGTCTTAGCAAATACAAAATGTTAGTAAATATTGTGTAAATAATAATTGTATTTACTATTATTTATATTTTTATCAGTTGTTATATTACTAATTAAGTAATTTAATAAATATCATTAAAAAGACCATGACCAAATTTTTTTTGGGGGGGGGGGGTTCAAGACAGGGTTTTTCTGTATAGCCACAGCCATTATGAAACTCACTTTAACTCACTTTGTAGAGCAGGCTTGCCTCGAACTTATAAAGATCTGCCTACATCAGCCTCCCAAGGACTGGGATTAAAGGTGTGAGCCCCACTGTCCAACTCTAAACACTTTCTTATATCTCACAGATTACAGATATTTAAACTGCAAATAATTCAACCAATCCATATATCTTTTTTAAATTTCATAATAAAACATGAAATGACCCAAAGATGCACTAATGTAAATAAACCATGTCTATTTAAAGTCATAAGACTTTACAAGATTTTTGTTTCCCTTCCTTACTCAGTCACCAAAGTTATTTAAATAGCATACTATATGACTTTGATGTGCCTTGCTCTCCTGCAGAAAAAAGAAAGGCCAGTTTGCAATTGTCATCGTGAATACAAAGCACAACCCAAATGCTCCATGGGAGTTCTTTCAAAGGAATTCATATCCCCCTTATGCCTTTCCTTTCACAGCCCCGACACCATCAGTTCAGGCTAGGAATGCGTGAGGAACCGGGTAAGTATATAAAGCATCATAGACACTGTCTGTATACTTATCCTAGGTCACAGAACAGTCCTCAAATAAAACATCCTTTCTTTTAACTCTTCCATCGCCTCTTTACTATGGAAAAATAAGAAGCAAAAATTAGATTGTCCATGGCATTCTTATTTATGTTGAACCATAGAAAAAATTGATTTTTATTCTACCATTGGTGTGTGCCTTTTCTAAACAAAACACTTTAGAAAGCAATCTTTTAAAATTCATTATATAAAAAATATGAAAGGGTGTATCCAGATTGCTGAGTCTATGTAAAAAAGAGCTCATTCAAACAGCACTTGCTTCAGCACCGCTCTTGTTCTGACTTCCTTTTGCCCTCTCATGAGCTGACTCTCCAACAGTGATGCACTGCTCACTAGCTGTTTCAGTCCTAGATGTCACACATGGGTGACAGCTTTCTCTCCATTAAAATCTGTCTTTTCCATTACAGTGCCAATTAAAAAGAAAGAAAGGCACTAAATGGGGAAGATGGCTAATCTCCCTCAAGCCACATGGAGTTTAAATGCATTTTTCAGATACTTTAAAAGTAGGCACAGTAAGTGTGGTAGTTAAGGGCCCTTGTAAACCAGAAGCAGATATGCAAGAAATAGATTCGGTTTGGTTAGCTCTGACAGAGTTGAACTTGATAGTTTATTTTAGCTTCTAATCAAAATAGCATCAGCTAAATGAACAGATTTATTTCTTTTCCTGTTTGTTTTGGTCCTGTTAAAACCATGCAACTCACTGGCCAATTTCTCCTCAAACAACATTTCTTTGTCCCTTCTAAGAAATATTCCTCCAGGTATTTAAGTCAACTACATCCTGTGTTGAGATGGCTCTTCTTTCTTTCTTTCTTTCTTTCTTTCTTTCTTTCTTTCTTTCTTTCTTTCTTTGTTTCTTTCATTTGTTTGTTGGTTTGGTATGTACGCGTGCGTGCATGTGTGCGTGAGTGTGCATGCATGTCTCAATAAGATGGATTACTGAGGGGTATCCATTCTATTTTCTGCATTTTATGAGCTTGGATAAGGTCAGGATTGTCTCTATGAGGAACTGTGGGATAAACTTTCCTGTTCAAACTTACTTTTCAAAGGCAGTGCGTTCTGCTCCCTCTCGGGAACCTCATTACCATTACAGATATGTGGCTGCAGTTCCTAACACAAGCTTCAAACAGTTCTCAGAAACAAGACACAAAACCCAGAAGCAAGGCAGAGGCTCATTTTGCAGGGCTTCTCCTTCTAAACCACATGTTCTCCACTCCCCATCTCCTCTGCCCCCCACTTGTTACTCACACAGAAGGGTGTGTATGCTTCCCTGTTGTTGTATTTAGCCTAAACGAGACGCTGATGAGAACAGTCACGTCCTCCCACCATTTTTGATGAATACTATGCACTATGTATACTTTAGATGTCATTATGAAAAAATCCACATGTTCATAAGACTAAGGTCAATGGATACTTTTAATAATAAAATTAATGATTTTAATTTTTGTTCTAACTAAACAAATGGAAACACAATGTACATGTGGTTTTATTTAACCATATTAGTAACCAATAAAATCTTTCCCAGGTGCCTGGAACATGTGTTCCTAAAACAATCACTCAAGCATACGTCAACCTGAACACAACAGCGGAACAAGGGAAGTATTACACTGGCACTGGGTGGATATTGCTTTCTGATGTGTTTGTGGATATGGACATAGTATCTATATCATTTTCATGTATGAGCTCTGAGCTTTGCGCTTTAGTTTTGACATTTAATTAGGTGAATTCAAAGAAGGGTTGCTGGAAACGTTTCCACATCATCTCCACACATTTCCTGTCACCTTCTAGAATGTGAAAGCTGTCTCTGATACGTTTTCAAACTCCAGAGAAAACACTTGTTTCTACTCATTTTCAAGGTCAGCAGTAAGGTTAAATTTTGAAACGGCATCCAAAGTGAAATTCAGAGTAGAGAGGAACAAAATGGCGGATACCTCACTTCACATCTCTAATTATCCAAAACCCCGAACATTTCTCGTAATTAAGCTCATAGTCAAGAGAGCTGCTCGACATTCTAGTCAAAAGTAGCTGTTGGCCAAAAGAACAGGAAACAGCTGTGCCAAATGCTTTAGCAAAGTTTATAGGTTCTCTGGTCTAAGTAATGAACTCAGGGAAAGAGAGTGCCGACCCAACAGGGAAAACTAAAGCCAGATGATCTCTAACCTGTGAGGCATTTTGTTGCCAGGCTGTTGGACTTTCCATAGAATGTCACTTCATTTTTCTCACTGTAGTTATTTCCTTGAAGTACCTAGTGAGATCACTTCCGCATGGCCCATCGGACCTTCTTCAGTGGTGGCAGAGGAAATGTGGTCTTTAAAGAAAG
The DNA here is from genome assembly GCF_014885135.2 of Alexandromys fortis. Classification (NCBI taxonomy): domain Eukaryota; kingdom Metazoa; phylum Chordata; class Mammalia; order Rodentia; family Cricetidae; genus Alexandromys; species Alexandromys fortis. Next base: position 880,858 of record NW_026068018.1, on the reverse strand, counting down.
GTCCCAGTACATGGTACGGTGAGGAGAGGGGATCATCCTGTCTGCTGCCCATAACAGAACCCATGGACCTGTCCAGTCCAGCCCGTGATGCACTTCCAGCCCTTCACCTCGCTTCTCCTACAGATTCTCCATAGCTTGGCGCCTGTTCCTGTCCTCTCGGTGGCTGCACCTACAGGCATCCACTCCAGGAGACTGTGGGCGACTGAGTTTTATTCTTTCCAGAGTTCCCGAGACAACCTAGCTCAAATGGTGATGAAAGGAATGCATGCATCAGAGTGCATAGGACAAAATAACCCCTCCATCTGAATTATTTTTATCACTATCATTGATGCTATCATTCTTTAAATAGTTAAATTCTTCACCTTTTAACAGTTTTATTAACTTTTATTAGCTATGATAGAGAGTAAAGCAAATTTTAATGTGAAGTAACTGTGTGAGTTTAAGGGTCTTGCAGGATTCTTCTGCAGCTCGGGGTCTGTTCCTCTTTAAGCATTTATCTGGGAAGATGATGCTTCCCAAGTGGCATTGTCCTTCTGATGACTCCGTAGGATAAGAGTGTCATCCAAGCAAAGTGTGGCTGTTCTCTTGAACAAAGGAGAAACCACTGTCTTTAAAGACTGCCAGACCGGATGACTGTTTCCATCTCCATGGGATCCTATGTACCTCACTACAAACACTCCTCATTTTCTTTCGTCTTTAGAATAGTCCTATGAGGCAATCAATGGCTGTGCCCTGTTCACAGGAGGGTCCATAGTCCCAGAATGTTGCAGAAAGTTTTTCATAGAGGTGTTCTTCTAAGCCAGAGGCAGAGAGGTCATTCAAATTCAGGTCCTTCTGGATCTAAAGCCCCAGAGTTTCCAATGCTGCCTTTGATCTCTCACCCCAGATGCAACACACACAATATATATTTCTTTGGTTTGGGACATACCACTTTAAAAATAATATTACTAGAATATTTAAACTAGAATGCATCACTAAATAAAAAGAAAGCTAGTTAATATTTATACATCTTAAACTGAAGCTCCTATAATGTAATATTAATGCTATTTTCTCGTTTTACAGCTACAAATACAATTGAAACATAGAAAACTGCATAACTTGCTTAAGGTCTCATGCCTGAGGTTTGAACAATGGTCAGGAACCTGCTACACAGGACTTGTTGGTTCTGCATCTTTGTCCCTCCAGAGCGGCTGTTTACCCATTTCCATGCCCTGGGATGCTTATCTTAAGCTCTGCTTCAACAGGACCCCAGAATTCTGCACTCCAGTGATATTTAGGGAAATATAAAAGGGTTTGATACTTAGCCACAGGGCTTCAGTTTGCCTATCCCAAGCCAAAGTTCTTCATAAGTCTTTAGTCTGCGTTTTGCTGGGTACTGTTATGAGCTTCTCCTCCTCTTCAAGCTCAGGGAGAATATAGATAGACACTCCTTACTACATCCTTAATGTTCCATTGTTCCTTGATGGCCGCCTTTAGGCCTGCCCAAACTGTGGCATACTGTCATTCGTTAAACAACCTTTGGTCCGTTTGAGTAAATCATATGCCCTCTGCTGTGATGGCTACTGATAACCCTGTCAGTAAGATAGAACATCTGCAGGAATGCTAACTCTTACTAAAATGAGAGAAGCCCACCAGGCTGAGATGTCCAGGAAGAAGTTTTTAATGGGGATGAGATGGTAGAGGTTATGCCTGTGGGAATGTGGAGAAAGGTTTGGGAGCTCAGGACAGGTGAATGACCTAATTGACAATGTATTCTTCATGCGTACCTCCCTGACACAGAATACAGCCTTTGACCCTTTTTATATCAAAGCCAGCATTAAATAGAAGGATAACCACCAAGCTTCCAAGTAAATGGAATGGCACAGTGAAGCTTGGTCGCTGTTCTGTCTTCAAAGGTGAACTAAGATGTGTATCTTAACCTGTGTTTTCAAGACACAAAAACCACCACACGGTGATTTAGAGGTCACTGGTACTCAGCCAAATAATTTCTCTTTGGGTTTCCTTTTATGTTAAATATAGGTGAAAGACACCTAGATCCTCCACATATCCCTCCTAAAAGGTCAGAAAATGAAAACTTCAAATGAACCAAAGCTCTCCTCCCACCAGGTTCTTAGACTGATTCAGTAAGTTATGAAGACAAATGCACAACACTCTTAAGTTTCCTTTAAAATGAGTACATGAAATTTTCTCATGAATAAAGCGTAAGGACTTACTGTCTGAGTTTTGTGTTCTTAAATGAGTACATATCATGAAGTCATCTATTTCCCTATGAATTCATAGCACTTGTGGAATAAAAGAATTTAAAACAATTGAAAAAGAAAAATCTCTAAATTATTATCCCAAACTTTTGTGAGTCCTATTTGGCCAATGCTACAACGCTTCCTATTAACAAACCTTCCATTCTGGTGACTTTCTTTATTGGATATATTGATTGAGACAATTTCAGCACACCTTTGTAATATCTTCACTCATAAACCAGAAAAATGAAAATTTCCAGTTTTTCCTGGCTCCTCCCACTCAGGGCTCTTTCCAGCTGTCACTTCTCCAGCACAGATGGTGGCATAATGCCCTCGGGGGTAAAGGCAAAACAGCACCACAAGGTTAGAGCCCCTTGTCTTAGTCACTGTCCTTCTGCTGTGAAGAGACATTATGACTAAGGCAACTCTTATAAAAGGAAGCATTCAGTTGAGGACTGATTTATAGTTTCAGGAGTTTAGCCCAATATCATCATGATGTGGAATATGGAGGCGTGCACAGAGCTGGAGCAGTAGCTGAGAGCTTCACATCTACAGGCAGAGGGGGAGAACTGGACCTAGCATGGGCTTTTGAAATCTCAAAGCCCGTGACACACCTACTCCAACAAGGCCACACCTCCCAAGTCTTCTCAAACAAGGCCACACCCCCCCAATGACTAAGCATTCAAATAAATGAGCCAGTGGGGGTCACTGCAATATCAGTGAGCATTTAGTCATCACATAGCCTGCCCAGTACCTTGTACAGAACATTCCACCTGCATTCTCTTTTAATATTATGGACACCCCTGAAATAGAAATTCTATTATCTCCATTTACTGAAGAAGGCAGCTAGCCTTCACAGAGCCCATGCCACAAAGAAATATGACATTTCTGGGTTCATCCACTTTTATGTAACTGGCTACTCACTTGGCTTAAGAAAAGCATCATTTCCCTAACTACAGACACTTAGCACTAAAATGAATTAGGAGATTGAACCCCGAGACTGGGCTTTCTTAGTTGTTCAGTATCCTTTACAGTTGTTTGATTGGTAGACTTGTATCAAGCTGCTGGCATCAGATCAGGATTCAGGAGTATGCACTATAAGACCCAGGAGCAGAGATTTTCCCCAAGTCACCCCTAGTCAAAATGCCTTTGTGTTGAAGATTACCACGTTGGGCGCCACTCTGTTTATGGAATGACAGGCTACATCCTGCCACCCGGCTAGCTTTACCTGAAATAATTACATGGAAACTTTATTTTTTAAATCACTGCTTGGTCCATTAGTTCTAGCCTCTTATTGGCTAATTTTTACAATTTGATTTAACCCATATTTAATAATCTGTGTAGCATCACGAGATGCGGCTTACCAGAAAAGATCTTAACCTGCATCTGTGTCCAGTGGGAGAATCATGGCGACTGGCCTGACTTGGCTTCTTTCTCCCAGAATTCTGTTCGATCTACTCTGCCTACCTAATTTTTTGTCCTATTAAAGGCCAAGGCAGTTTCTTTATTAACCAATAGACATATGACACTCCTCCGTCACCTTTGAATCTCATTGGTCCACGATAAAAGAGACATCACACCCTTTCCTGAAGGAGACTGGAGGGACACAGATTGACAGAGAAGACAAGGCTCCTACTTGCTCCTATCAAACTCTATTTTACAATTAATAAATACATAAAAATGGAAATTTTAATATTTAATTTGAGAAATTAGGATCACCTCTCACAGTCTCATCAAGCCTTAAGCTGCTGTGTCCTCACTGAAACCTGAGAGGCTGATCCCCCCCCCCCCCCCCCCCCCCCCCCCCCCCCCCCCCCCCCCCCCCCCCCCCCCCCCCCCCCCCCCCCCCCCCCCCCCCCCCCCCCCCCCCCCCCCCCCCCCCCCCCCCCCCCCCCCGCCCAGATCCGGAACATGCCTTAAGGGCTTCCAGAATCTAAGTTAAAAACAGCTTCAACCAGCAAGCTTTTCATTTCTTTCAAGCCTTTCTCATCCTATTATTACAGTGTATGGGACGAGACAAGAAACCCAGTTCCTGGGAGCCCTGCACTCTTTCCTAGGTTCTCCCCAGACATCCTACCTCTCCTTTGGGTGCTTTTGTTTTCTTTTCTCAAATTAACTGCAAGGGAGCACCTTGTAGTTGTTAGGCCCCATTCAGGAGTTTATGAATCCCTAATGGTGACGTAAGATGGGCTCAAGTTATTGCCCCCTCAACAGACATGACTTCTAAGAAAACTTTTAAATTAAAGTAACCATCCAGGTTGGTCATGGAAATAGTTGATAAAGGTATTTTTACTTAATTGTTTCTTCTGAAAAGTTGTAATTTTCTATTCATTCCATGGTGATGCAGTGAGCACTTTGGTTAGAAGACAACTATAAGCCATCTCATTCAAGGTGCAAAGGAACCTGTCATGAAGTCAGTAGATACTATATAGATCCAAAGATGAAATAAGCTAAATGTGAATTATGCTTTCTCAGACTTTATCTTTGTTCTGGTAAGTCCCTAGAAACATAAGTAGAAGTCAAATAGATAAATTAATAGGAAAATAAAATGTTATTACCACAAGTGAAACCAAGGCAGGATAATTTTTCAAACAATACATTTTTTTCTTACAATGATTTACAGAAATTTTTGCCAATATTTTTTTTTCTCAAATTCTATGGTTATTGGTCATAGATTTTAGATTTTTAACACTGGATAACAAACCTCACTGGAATTGCTTAATAATTTTCTCACATTCAACTTCAGGAACAGATCAAGCCTAATTTTACCTATTATCTTAAAGTTACTTGTCAAATAACACCAATTAACTTTTTAAACAACATGAAATACAAAGAGATTTTATTAAGCTAAGTGAGTGTTGAAATTTTAGTACTCAAATGACTTGTTACTGTAACATTATTCAATCTGGCCGGGAGGTGGTGGTACACGCCTTTAATCCCAGCACTCCGGAGGCAGAGGTAGGTGGACCTCTGTGAGTTCAAGGCCAGCCTGGTCTACAAGAGCTAGTTCCAGGACAGGCTCCAAAGCTACAGAGAGACCCTGCCTCAAAAAACCAAAAAAAAAAAAATTACTTAATCTGGAAATTAGTATTAAATAAATCTGTCTCCACACATCAGTTCATATCAATTAATCAGTTACTGACCCACGTGTCGTCTAAGGATAAGATCTGCAGGTTGTAGCTGTTTCAGAACTCAAACTCATCTCAGTTAGAGTGGCCTAGCTGACTCTGACAGAGTAGGTAACAAGATAGACCTACTTTACCAAACTGACCTCATTCACTTGCTTTTTGTCGAGATGGAACACTTGGCCAGAACTTGTAGAGGCGATTTCTTCATAGACTTTGTATCCAATATGGTTCCTGTCGTCACAGTCTCCGGTGAGCACAAATACCACCTGAGATTCGTAAAAGTAGAAGAGAGTTTAATAGATTTCCAGAAATCAATATATATTTATTAGCACCTGTTATATGCTATATAATGCAAATGAATACGGTAATTATTAACCTTATCTTCTGTTTAACCACAGGCCTGTGCAGAAACAGTTACTTAGATTTCAGAGCGAGTTTGGCTATGGAAGTGAGACCACAGCTATGTTAGCTTACCCAGTGGCCTCAATTCCTCATCTTATCGTATATCCATGCACATTGCAAAGAAGTTTGAAGACCTTACTAAAGAGGTATTGTCTATATTGTTATCTTTGGATCTGAGTTTGGTCATCTGGAAGAATCATTCTGTAAATTCTCTCTTTCTGCTCAAGACACCTTTTGGATTTCTGTTCAATCTCCGGTGTTTCCGCCATGGCCACAGAAGGGCATGCCTACATTGACCTGCTACATCTTAAAAGAAAAGCCAATAAACCAAAAGCACCTAAACATTCCTAGACCTAAACATTCCTAGGCAAGCATTAGTGGCTTAGGTTAGCTAACGTGTGCAAACATAGGAAAGTAAAATGCTGTTTTTAACTGTTGAGTTTTGCTACATGGCAGTAATTAACTAATAATGCTGAATAAATAATTCAGGAAAGACTATCCATAAAAAGTGGCATTTCAAATATAGACCTAACATATAGGGTAAGGTGTTAATAAGTACTTTAATTAATCTGCAAGCATTTCTTCTTTGTAGTCAAAACCAAAGTATCAATATGCTATTGACAAGTATGAATTTCCTACATTAGAATTAGACGACATGTACCTACTATGTTGGTAGATATGCAGTTAAATGATTATGACTTTTGATATTTATCACACACAGAGTCATCAAAAGGGATAAGCAACCTTCCACAAGCAGGTCTAGGGACGATGCCTACTTACTTGGGATTGTTTCTGCTGAATCAGCTGCAGCACCTCATGGGTGAGCCGGTAATCCTTGGATCGTGCATCAGTGAAAACATAGATGAAGGAACCAGGAAGGGAAATTTCCAAGGCAATTTTTATAGCGCCAATACTCATTTCTGGACAGTCACCGCCACCCTGTTGAACAGAAAGCAAGATGAAATCATTTCATGAAGAAATGGGTATTTCTGTCCTAAGTGACTTTAGGAATTTAAAGGTCAAACAATTACTCTTTACTTTTATTTTTCTGACAGTTTGCTACCAGATGAATCACTTTTGTGAGGAGAGGATGAGAAAAGATATAAATTGATACAGACCTGGAAAAACTCTGTACTTAGGGGAAAATTTTATTCTTCCTGAGGTTACAATAACATGACCTCCCCTCTTTCAAACTTGCTCTTTGGGATTAGCTGGCCTAGTCACTCTTCAGATACACTCCGAATGCTTTGTGTTTTAAGGGTTCTTGAAATATTTTCTTTCTTACAACCTTTGAGTAGTTCTTATTACAATAAATAACCTTGAATGAGTGTATACTTGGGAAGTGAGAACTAGTCACTACTTGTAACTGATATCTGAGATATTAACTGGTATCAGAAAACAGGAAGAGTATTCTCTCTGTAGGCCAAGCATCAGAGCTCCAGGGAAAGGAAAATGTTTCTGTAAGAACTAGCAGACAATCTCAGGGAAGTCGGGAAAGTTAGGAATACCGAGTAAAAAGGAAATATTTGAGTAACATATGTTGGAATGTACAATAGTTTATTTTTTCTGCCCTAGATGTAAGCGCACTTTTATAATTCAAATGACAGTTTCTCTAACTTTCATATTTCCACACACCAATTATAGCTGCATTAATTTTATAAAGTTTATAATAAAATAAAAGAAAGTTTTGTCTTAAATCAAAAGGTAGATAGATGAATTTTACTTTTAACCAACTTCTAATACAATAAATCATTTCAAATTTTGAATTAAAAATTATCAGTAATTGTCTGTGTATGTTTTCTGGACTCATGGAACTGATGGGAGGGAAAGTTGACACTATGAATTGCAGTGATAAGTGCTAAAAATTGCTTAAATGTTTCCAGCATCTCAATGTTTTAAACGCCTTTGTAGACACCTATGCCTTTTATTGAATTCTTTAAAAAATAACATAACCTTGTCAAAAAAATGCAGCACAAGAAAATATAGACACACCAAAAAGAATTTGTAGCATGGAACTTGATCTATGAAAAGCTACATTAATTTAAAAAATCCTTTTATTTGTAATAATACTCTCTACTTATATTAATGCAATACCTACTCTGAATTAAGTACTGAGACAATATTAGTATATATACTATATAGCTTACTCTTTATATAAATTAACATTTTTATTGTTGTTAACATATTTGATTGACAAAACACTAAATGGTGAAAAATCCTTCCCAAGTGACAGAGTTATCAAGTGAAGAAGTGGAGACTGAGCCCCATTCTGCCTGGGAGGAGACTTTTGCTGACTTCTGTTCTACAGAGTAGAGGCTTGCCTAAGATATGATCAAAACAGAGAAAGAAAATTCTCATTGTTCAGGCTGCTCCACCAAATACTGTTCCTGCTTAGATTGTGGTCTTGTTGAGTTTAATTATGACGCACACTCCCTTCCCTTTTCCCCGCAGAACAAAGCAGTGCTCTGCTGTCGTCTGAAGAATGGAAGCATGAGTGGATGGATGTGAGTGAGCAAACATGCAGATGGTGTTGTGAAAGGCAGCTGACACAATCTAGGTACACGTGCTGCATTCCCTCCGCACTCCCTTCTAACTCAGCCTCTCTCACTTCAAGTGATAGCATCCTAGAGCTGAAGGAACCCTCTAAAAGCACAAGGACCAAAGCGGCTCTTTAACCACGAATAGGCAAACAAAATATAGAAACATATATGTACGTATGTATACATATATAGAAATATACATGTAAGTACATGTATGCGTATATATTTCTACACATGTTTATTATAAGTAGTATATGAAACTTCTTCCATCTTTGCTCTTTCTCACTCTCTCTTCTTCCTTACTCTTTCCTCTCTCCCTCTTTTCTGCCCCCCCCCCCGTTTTCCCTCTTTGTATGCGGTGAGGTTTTTTTTTTAAACAGGAGAAAATAATCATGATTGTGTACCTAAAGATATCAACAAAATCACAGAAACATGCACCTACACAAATTAAAGATAGCATAAAGATGAGCGACATAATACAACAACTTCAGCAATTGCCAAAGCAAGTAATAGGGAGGGTCTGATTTGATAAACTTTGGAGTTTTTCTTTGAACTTTGCATATCAGTATCAGTATCAATAAAATATCAGTATCAGTAGGAACATTCTTGCCCAGTCTTCTGATCCTCATTTTGTTTTTATAATTCTACAGAGAGCTACAGTTTGCTAAGTTGTGGAAGATACTTCAAATGTAAAAACATTTACTGAAAAAAAAAATAGAAGCATGTGACCTTTCAACAGTAAACGCTGCTTCTGGAATAAACTTTGCACATGCTGCAGCCTCAGAGCTACAGTTACGTCCAATAATGAATTCCTGGAAAGCGAGATTATCCAATGAATGGAAATCTTATCAGTGGAGGAAGCAATAAAACACAGATTGTCTTGCTGTCTCTTCTAAATACAAGACAGGGTGGGAAGAAGCTGGAATAAACTGAACCCTTGAACTCTGAGGAGTTAGAGAAATTTGAGGACTCTCTCCAAACCCTAAAGGGAAGATGTTATCAAAGGAAAGGTCAAGGAAGGAGGCCAGCCAGCCGCAGAGCAGCCGCTCTCCCATACTGCATTGCTCCTCAGCAGCCCACTTCATTCTTCCTTGAGTTTATTTTCGGTGACCCAGGCCTCGATTTTCTTTCTTTCTTTTTCTATCTAACTCAAAGCTGTCAAAACCTGACAAATCCCAAACTAATTCATTTTTCAGACAAGAGTCTTGCTATATGGCTCCAGCTATCCTCTAACTCGTAGTCTTTCTGCCTGGGCCTCTGTGATATTTGGATTTCCAGTCCTATGTCACCATGCTCCACTCTAAGAACTCTGTATAGGAATTACAATGCTTACCGTTAGTTTAACATGATTGGGTTCTGCTGAATTTTGAGTCTTGTCTCAAAGTCAGGCTAGAGTCGCCTGGCACAGAATGGACATGCTGAAAATGTCTTAGTTGTGCAGTTTGTACTTTACAGAGAAATTGGATGTGAAACCCAGTTTCAATTAATCAATATTTTACAACCTTCAGTTATGGATATCACCAGCGACTCTCGACCATGAGACCATAATGCACATGTGGAAATGATCGGGTTATATTAAACCTCATTCTAAACTGTGTTCAAAGCAAGGCTAAAATAAATCAGCCCAATGGCAGAGTTCACAGGCACAAGTGCTGCCCTTCATCCCGGGTAGGAGTCCCCAGATCATGCTAATGCATGTCACATACCCAGGAACGTCACATACCCAAGACTGTCACCTTTGTAATATGCTACCTTTGCTACAAAGAAATGGTGAAGTAAGTTTTCATAAGGTGGGCTTCAAATTAAAGCCTCAGTGGCCGATCTTTATGTTGGATGCTGTAAACAGCAACAGTCATTCCCATGCTTTTTGGTTATCAACTGTCAGTCAAGAAGGTAACTCATCAGCAAGTGACCTGCCAACGTGTTGGCACTTTTATAGTAAGTGAAGCTTTGTTGAGTCCCAGAAGAGGATCCACTGATTACAATTCAAATATTCATAGGGAATATATGATGTTTCATGCAGCTGATACGTTAAACGGGAATTAAGAAAAGTAAGTACTATAATGGTCCCATAATCCAGGAGTCTCTTCTTGTTTCACAAGAGGTGTAACAGAAAGCAGCCCATTGAAGAAGGCAATGGGATGAAGGCCAGCAAGTGTAACGTATGTGCCACCTGACACCACCTCACTCCGAAGGCATGCAGAGGTACGCAGGCTAAACTACAGGCAAAATGTGAAACTGATTGTATGGTAATCCCAGTTTCATCCTGGTGGCACTGTCTCTTCCCGGCTATATCTACTTAGTATAGAACGTCTTCCTTTGTTCTTCAAGGGCTCTGTGCTGTTTCACTGTTAACTCTTTTCTCATCAAATTAAGACAAGAGTCCTTCTCTAGAGGGTGTGGATCTTTGATCATGCTTCCTAGATGGCCCTGTTTGCTCAGAAGACAAGACCCAGAAGGCAGCCAGGCGGGACCAATGCTGTCCTTGCAGCCGTTATTGCTGCACTAAACACTAGGTATTCATACTGTCAAAATCTGCTCCAGGCAGCCCAGTTTCCCCCAGCCCCTGCTCCCCGCTTGTTCCTCCCTGCTACTTCTAGCTGTCTATCCAAGTCTCTCTTCTTTATGCTTCAACGCTCACATGCACATTTTTAATGCTTTGTGGTACATTTGATGATGTTTTTATTACAGATGAGTCCATGAAGAATGTAATATTGACTATTTACTCTAATATGATAAAATATATATTTATACTACACACTTTTATGACTTTGTAAAAGTGGATTAGTACAATTCATTTTACTAATAAAACTAATTTTGAAAGCTTATAATTTATGAAGATGTTCCCATGAGGAAGTTTTATATAGACAGGGTTCCTGGTCATTAACTAACCAATAAAACAATCTGCTAAAATGGGGACTGCATATACAATACAGTAGACAAATGAGGATTATTAAAAATCAACACGTACAAAGAAAGATGGAGCCTTGGTTTAAAAGTTTATATGCAGAAACCCAAGGGACTTAGCTGATGACTAGACCACTATGCACTAATGTGATGTGTCTGCCAACAAGAGCAGATACAGGGCTCCAGCATCAGCAGATGTTGGCGCCCAGATGTTACTGTGTGCAGGTCCCAGGTGTCATCTTCGGACAAAAACCAGGACTGAAATTTCTAGTTAGAGCTGTTTGGCTCTTGAGTACTGATAGCGCCCTGGGAAGGATCCAAGCATCTGACAGTTAATTGCAAAGACAACATTCAAAGTCACTTTCAATTCCAAGGCTCCACAACTAATCTTCCATTTTTCACAAGACCCAAGAAGTAAAACTAAAGGTCTCTTGGAGAAATAAGTGCTTCTGACCTATTTAGACTGAGAAGAAACCTCTCAATTTTCCTTTCTATTGATTTGATTAGAAGAAACGTAGTCACTTTACTCTAGTAAACCTCCCTTTGGCAAGGAAGCATTCTGACTTCCAACCACCATCTAAAAGCAGACAGAACCAGATCTGTTCATTACTGTGGGGAACGGACAGCCCCTTGGTGGGTTAAGTAGCAGATAGGGACTGAATCATGCATCATATGCTAGCAAACTGTTTCTCACCAGGAGCCTCAAGTGTTAATTTTGCAGAGCGTTATGTATTTATCCTTAAAAATCAGTCTCACACAGGTGCATTTTGAAAGAAACATCGAGAAACTTCCCATTCCCATCCACACCTATTCTGCTCTAGCCATCTGTATATTCGGCTTTCCAAACAAACAGAATATGCTTCTATAATCTTTGTCTTTGGACATTCCCCCAAAGGGTCATTTTAAAAGATCAATCATTCCTTTAGTTCCGGATACGGCACCAGAAAGGGTAGCTGAAAATGAGGCACGCATTTCCACAGGTGTCCTCCACTCTCAAGTCTCTCTTATTTACCTTTGAGGACACAGGGTAGCCCTCAAGGGACTTTTACTCTTTCAGAAACTCTAACAAACCTCTCAGAAGCAAACTAGTTGTCAAGATGTTTCATTGGCCACCGATCAGTTATCATACTAAAGCTTCCATCATCATCATCATCATCATCCAACTACATAAAAAGTACCTGTAGTCACTCTTAAATAAACGTGGCCCCTCTAATTTAGTAGAAATTTTCTAAGGAGAGAGAGTAACTTTCTAATTACAATTAACTTCACCATTTTCTGCTCGGCAATTTTAGGTGAGCTCTTGAGTAATTACTCAAGAGCTGTTGGGAAGAAAGAATAGAGGTAAAACATAATTGAGAAATAAATTCATTTTGATAAGGATAAAGTCAGCCCTAGACTCCAGCTGCCTTTGATTATCTACTTTCCTGCTTTGAACTAAAAATAAAGGAGAAATTTTGTAAGTAAATATGTTAATTTGATTATATTAACAAGGTCACTTAAAGCATTAGTTGGAAGAAAACTAACAGAGCAATAAAGGGGCTGATTCAGGCACGAAAAGCCCCCAGTTTTGTTTGGTTTGATTAATAATTTTTTTGAGATTATAATATAATTATATTACTTCTCCTTCCTCTTCCTCTCTCCATGGCTTCCCATGAACCTCCAGCTTACTCTCATTTTAAATTCATGACCTCTTTTTCTTTAATTGTTGTTACATACATATATACATGGATATATAAATGTATGTATATAAACACACATGAAAACATACACATGTGTGTATGTGTGTATAAATGTATATTGAGTGTGTGTGTGCGAGACAGAGAAAGAGAGAGACTATATGAATGTGGTCAGTCTTGGTGCTCAAAATTTGGGGAACTAAGTGAGATATGCCACGTAATATCTCAACACTGGTATTTAATCATTTGTGAGAAGACATAGCAATGTTTTGGAAGTTTTAAACTGAAATAATGCTTTGACCTAGAAACACTTGCAAAACTTACCCTCGGGCACACATTCCATAACTAACACAAATGAATGTCTTAAGTAGGTGGAGAGTGTGTCCCTTCAAGAAACAGTACAAGGAGCAGCGGCAGTAGCCGCCACTTCCAGCTTTGGATCAGATGCCACAATTCACTCCTGAAGGCTGCACATGCATTACAAATTAGACTTTTCAATCAAAGTATTTTCCCCAAGTTAAACAATTAAGTACACGTCATTCTTTTAGAGTCTATATTTTGTAACTACAGATAGATGTAAATATATGGATGTATTTTATATATAGTAAATATAAATAAGAAGCGTAAGTCATATATATGTTAAAAGGAAAATCTTTTTAATATAAAAACATGTGAACTACAGCACCAAATGTAAAAATAAAATCTTCTAAACATTTACATAACATTTACATCCATGGTGATGTATAACCCATTCTCTTTTGGTTTTGCATCAGGTTTTATTTTATTTGGTTTCTTTGTTTGGCATCTTACTATAGAAGTAAGGAGTGCACTTGCTCCAGCTGTGTGACTCAGAACAAAAGAAGTTACATAAAGCACTTCCTGTCTGCCACTGCAAATTCTTCTAAAGCTGGCATTATCTTGGCTTCCATTTGTGAACACTGTTTGCCAGCTTAGCCATAGTGTCTCACGGTCTCTGTTGGCGGAGAATTTCAGTGTCAACCATTCTTCTGGGACAGTCAAACATCTCCCCCACACATCCATCCACTGCATGTACACCCTGTGCTCCTCCCTCTGCTTCTGTTAAGGACGGAGAGAAATCAGACCCCACCCTGATCTTCTTATACTCTGTCCTCCTGCTATGGGAACATAGCTGTCCCACATACATCTGGGTTTTTAAAAAGTCTATTCCATTAAATGTTACAAAAGAAAGTAAGTTCTGTGGGAACTGAGGGAGGATCAACAGTATATACAAAAGCTGTGAGTGCTATTTAATTATGTAGAAATCTCTTGATTATTATTTTCTGTGGAATTTTCTCTTGCTATTTCCAATGTTTGACTAATGCACTTTTTGTTCTTTAAAACATTTGGATAAAATACTTAAAAGCGTAACAGTGCCAATAATATTTTCTAAAACTCAACAGGCTTTATAATTTCTTACAAAGAATGTGACCCCAGGCAGCACTCTTCCCTGAATATTTACAGCGTTATTAATTGCCAAGCCATGTGCACTCTGAACACCATTTGTTGTCCTTTGGCCTTCCCTCCTTGTCCCCAGAGAGAAAGTTCATTTGCCTTTAAACTCACTTCTCTGTCAACAAGATGAAAAGGAATAAAACACAATTAATGCAATAAACATAACGATTTAAATGTAGTAACTTTTGTCCTTTTTTTCTTGGAAATGTTTAGATTGGTTTTCTTATTCCATTTCTCTATGGGAAAATAAACTAAGATGGATGCGGTGTTAATGGAGAAGTATTTAATGTACTTCAAACTGAATCCCCTTTTCTTATTTTCAAAATCAAGTTAGATGTGAAAAGAATGTTTTCAGATGTTTGCTCTTCCACAAATCCAAGGTTTAAAAATGTAGCAATTCTTACTTTGCTCAATGCCAGTGATTGGGCAGGGGGAGGAGAGGTCCAGAAATTATACCCCAAATAAAATCTACTATCCTACACAAAAATTTTATAAAATATATAACATACTTAGTTTTTCATACTAATTTTTGAAACAATAAAATATTTTCCACAAAAGAACAAAGAGAAAACCTATTTCTTAGATTAAACACGAAGTACTAGTACAGTCTAGAGTTGCTGGACTGTTTTTTTTTTAATCTGACCCTTACTTAATACAATTTTTTGCCTTAATTAGGAAAAAAAAAGAAGCATTTGCTAGAAATTTTCAAATTAAAATACTCCCGTGGTATTCTTTTTTTTTTTCTTTTTTCTTTTTTTTTTTTTTTTTTTTGGTTTTTCAAGACAGGGTTTTTCTGTATAGCCACAGCCATTATGAAACTCACTTTAACTCACTTTGTAGAGCAGGCTTGCCTCGAACTTATAAAGATCTGCCTACATCAGCCTCCCAAGGACTGGGATTAAAGGTGTGAGCCCCACTGTCCAACTCTAAACACTTTCTTATATCTCACAGATTACAGATATTTAAACTGCAAATAATTCAACCAATCCATATATCTTTTTTAAATTTCATAATAAAACATGAAATGACCCAAAGATGCACTAATGTAAATAAACCATGTCTATTTAAAGTCATAAGACTTTACAAGATTTTTGTTTCCCTTCCTTACTCAGTCACCAAAGTTATTTAAATAGCATACTATATGACTTTGATGTGCCTTGCTCTCCTGCAGAAAAAAGAAAGGCCAGTTTGCAATTGTCATCGTGAATACAAAGCACAACCCAAATGCTCCATGGGAGTTCTTTCAAAGGAATTCATATCCCCCTTATGCCTTTCCTTTCACAGCCCCGACACCATCAGTTCAGGCTAGGAATGCGTGAGGAACCGGGTAAGTATATAAAGCATCATAGACACTGTCTGTATACTTATCCTAGGTCACAGAACAGTCCTCAAATAAAACATCCTTTCTTTTAACTCTTCCATCGCCTCTTTACTATGGAAAAATAAGAAGCAAAAATTAGATTGTCCATGGCATTCTTATTTATGTTGAACCATAGAAAAAATTGATTTTTATTCTACCATTGGTGTGTGCCTTTTCTAAACAAAACACTTTAGAAAGCAATCTTTTAAAATTCATTATATAAAAAATATGAAAGGGTGTATCCAGATTGCTGAGTCTATGTAAAAAAGAGCTCATTCAAACAGCACTTGCTTCAGCACCGCTCTTGTTCTGACTTCCTTTTGCCCTCTCATGAGCTGACTCTCCAACAGTGATGCACTGCTCACTAGCTGTTTCAGTCCTAGATGTCACACATGGGTGACAGCTTTCTCTCCATTAAAATCTGTCTTTTCCATTACAGTGCCAATTAAAAAGAAAGAAAGGCACTAAATGGGGAAGATGGCTAATCTCCCTCAAGCCACATGGAGTTTAAATGCATTTTTCAGATACTTTAAAAGTAGGCACAGTAAGTGTGGTAGTTAAGGGCCCTTGTAAACCAGAAGCAGATATGCAAGAAATAGATTCGGTTTGGTTAGCTCTGACAGAGTTGAACTTGATAGTTTATTTTAGCTTCTAATCAAAATAGCATCAGCTAAATGAACAGATTTATTTCTTTTCCTGTTTGTTTTGGTCCTGTTAAAACCATGCAACTCACTGGCCAATTTCTCCTCAAACAACATTTCTTTGTCCCTTCTAAGAAATATTCCTCCAGGTATTTAAGTCAACTACATCCTGTGTTGAGATGGCTCTTCTTTCTTTCTTTCTTTCTTTCTTTCTTTCTTTCTTTCTTTCTTTCTTTCTTTGTTTCTTTCATTTGTTTGTTGGTTTGGTATGTACGCGTGCGTGCATGTGTGCGTGAGTGTGCATGCATGTCTCAATAAGATGGATTACTGAGGGGTATCCATTCTATTTTCTGCATTTTATGAGCTTGGATAAGGTCAGGATTGTCTCTATGAGGAACTGTGGGATAAACTTTCCTGTTCAAACTTACTTTTCAAAGGCAGTGCGTTCTGCTCCCTCTCGGGAACCTCATTACCATTACAGATATGTGGCTGCAGTTCCTAACACAAGCTTCAAACAGTTCTCAGAAACAAGACACAAAACCCAGAAGCAAGGCAGAGGCTCATTTTGCAGGGCTTCTCCTTCTAAACCACATGTTCTCCACTCCCCATCTCCTCTGCCCCCCACTTGTTACTCACACAGAAGGGTGTGTATGCTTCCCTGTTGTTGTATTTAGCCTAAACGAGACGCTGATGAGAACAGTCACGTCCTCCCACCATTTTTGATGAATACTATGCACTATGTATACTTTAGATGTCATTATGAAAAAATCCACATGTTCATAAGACTAAGGTCAATGGATACTTTTAATAATAAAATTAATGATTTTAATTTTTGTTCTAACTAAACAAATGGAAACACAATGTACATGTGGTTTTATTTAACCATATTAGTAACCAATAAAATCTTTCCCAGGTGCCTGGAACATGTGTTCCTAAAACAATCACTCAAGCATACGTCAACCTGAACACAACAGCGGAACAAGGGAAGTATTACACTGGCACTGGGTGGATATTGCTTTCTGATGTGTTTGTGGATATGGACATAGTATCTATATCATTTTCATGTATGAGCTCTGAGCTTTGCGCTTTAGTTTTGACATTTAATTAGGTGAATTCAAAGAAGGGTTGCTGGAAACGTTTCCACATCATCTCCACACATTTCCTGTCACCTTCTAGAATGTGAAAGCTGTCTCTGATACGTTTTCAAACTCCAGAGAAAACACTTGTTTCTACTCATTTTCAAGGTCAGCAGTAAGGTTAAATTTTGAAACGGCATCCAAAGTGAAATTCAGAGTAGAGAGGAACAAAATGGCGGATACCTCACTTCACATCTCTAATTATCCAAAACCCCGAACATTTCTCGTAATTAAGCTCATAGTCAAGAGAGCTGCTCGACATTCTAGTCAAAAGTAGCTGTTGGCCAAAAGAACAGGAAACAGCTGTGCCAAATGCTTTAGCAAAGTTTATAGGTTCTCTGGTCTAAGTAATGAACTCAGGGAAAGAGAGTGCCGACCCAACAGGGAAAACTAAAGCCAGATGATCTCTAACCTGTGAGGCATTTTGTTGCCAGGCTGTTGGACTTTCCATAGAATGTCACTTCATTTTTCTCACTGTAGTTATTTCCTTGAAGTACCTAGTGAGATCACTTCCGCATGGCCCATCGGACCTTCTTCAGTGGTGGCAGAGGAAATGTGGTCTTTAAAGAAAGGTCCCAGTACATGGTACGGTGAGGAGAGGGGATCATCCTGTCTGCTGCCCATAACAGAACCCATGGACCTGTCCAGTCCAGCCCGTGATGCACTTCCAGCCCTTCACCTCGCTTCTCCTACAGATTCTCCATAGCTTGGCGCCTGTTCCTGTCCTCTCGGTGGCTGCACCTACAGGCATCCACTCCAGGAGACTGTGGGCGACTGAGTTTTATTCTTTCCAGAGTTCCCGAGACAACCTAGCTCAAATGGTGATGAAAGGAATGCATGCATCAGAGTGCATAGGACAAAATAACCCCTCCATCTGAATTATTTTTATCACTATCATTGATGCTATCATTCTTTAAATAGTTAAATTCTTCACCTTTTAACAGTTTTATTAACTTTTATTAGCTATGATAGAGAGTAAAGCAAATTTTAATGTGAAGTAACTGTGTGAGTTTAAGGGTCTTGCAGGATTCTTCTGCAGCTCGGGGTCTGTTCCTCTTTAAGCATTTATCTGGGAAGATGATGCTTCCCAAGTGGCATTGTCCTTCTGATGACTCCGTAGGATAAGAGTGTCATCCAAGCAAAGTGTGGCTGTTCTCTTGAACAAAGGAGAAACCACTGTCTTTAAAGACTGCCAGACCGGATGACTGTTTCCATCTCCATGGGATCCTATGTACCTCACTACAAACACTCCTCATTTTCTTTCGTCTTTAGAATAGTCCTATGAGGCAATCAATGGCTGTGCCCTGTTCACAGGAGGGTCCATAGTCCCAGAATGTTGCAGAAAGTTTTTCATAGAGGTGTTCTTCTAAGCCAGAGGCAGAGAGGTCATTCAAATTCAGGTCCTTCTGGATCTAAAGCCCCAGAGTTTCCAATGCTGCCTTTGATCTCTCACCCCAGATGCAACACACACAATATATATTTCTTTGGTTTGGGACATACCACTTTAAAAATAATATTACTAGAATATTTAAACTAGAATGCATCACTAAATAAAAAGAAAGCTAGTTAATATTTATACATCTTAAACTGAAGCTCCTATAATGTAATATTAATGCTATTTTCTCGTTTTACAGCTACAAATACAATTGAAACATAGAAAACTGCATAACTTGCTTAAGGTCTCATGCCTGAGGTTTGAACAATGGTCAGGAACCTGCTACACAGGACTTGTTGGTTCTGCATCTTTGTCCCTCCAGAGCGGCTGTTTACCCATTTCCATGCCCTGGGATGCTTATCTTAAGCTCTGCTTCAACAGGACCCCAGAATTCTGCACTCCAGTGATATTTAGGGAAATATAAAAGGGTTTGATACTTAGCCACAGGGCTTCAGTTTGCCTATCCCAAGCCAAAGTTCTTCATAAGTCTTTAGTCTGCGTTTTGCTGGGTACTGTTATGAGCTTCTCCTCCTCTTCAAGCTCAGGGAGAATATAGATAGACACTCCTTACTACATCCTTAATGTTCCATTGTTCCTTGATGGCCGCCTTTAGGCCTGCCCAAACTGTGGCATACTGTCATTCGTTAAACAACCTTTGGTCCGTTTGAGTAAATCATATGCCCTCTGCTGTGATGGCTACTGATAACCCTGTCAGTAAGATAGAACATCTGCAGGAATGCTAACTCTTACTAAAATGAGAGAAGCCCACCAGGCTGAGATGTCCAGGAAGAAGTTTTTAATGGGGATGAGATGGTAGAGGTTATGCCTGTGGGAATGTGGAGAAAGGTTTGGGAGCTCAGGACAGGTGAATGACCTAATTGACAATGTATTCTTCATGCGTACCTCCCTGACACAGAATACAGCCTTTGACCCTTTTTATATCAAAGCCAGCATTAAATAGAAGGATAACCACCAAGCTTCCAAGTAAATGGAATGGCACAGTGAAGCTTGGTCGCTGTTCTGTCTTCAAAGGTGAACTAAGATGTGTATCTTAACCTGTGTTTTCAAGACACAAAAACCACCACACGGTGATTTAGAGGTCACTGGTACTCAGCCAAATAATTTCTCTTTGGGTTTCCTTTTATGTTAAATATAGGTGAAAGACACCTAGATCCTCCACATATCCCTCCTAAAAGGTCAGAAAATGAAAACTTCAAATGAACCAAAGCTCTCCTCCCACCAGGTTCTTAGACTGATTCAGTAAGTTATGAAGACAAATGCACAACACTCTTAAGTTTCCTTTAAAATGAGTACATGAAATTTTCTCATGAATAAAGCGTAAGGACTTACTGTCTGAGTTTTGTGTTCTTAAATGAGTACATATCATGAAGTCATCTATTTCCCTATGAATTCATAGCACTTGTGGAATAAAAGAATTTAAAACAATTGAAAAAGAAAAATCTCTAAATTATTATCCCAAACTTTTGTGAGTCCTATTTGGCCAATGCTACAACGCTTCCTATTAACAAACCTTCCATTCTGGTGACTTTCTTTATTGGATATATTGATTGAGACAATTTCAGCACACCTTTGTAATATCTTCACTCATAAACCAGAAAAATGAAAATTTCCAGTTTTTCCTGGCTCCTCCCACTCAGGGCTCTTTCCAGCTGTCACTTCTCCAGCACAGATGGTGGCATAATGCCCTCGGGGGTAAAGGCAAAACAGCACCACAAGGTTAGAGCCCCTTGTCTTAGTCACTGTCCTTCTGCTGTGAAGAGACATTATGACTAAGGCAACTCTTATAAAAGGAAGCATTCAGTTGAGGACTGATTTATAGTTTCAGGAGTTTAGCCCAATATCATCATGATGTGGAATATGGAGGCGTGCACAGAGCTGGAGCAGTAGCTGAGAGCTTCACATCTACAGGCAGAGGGGGAGAACTGGACCTAGCATGGGCTTTTGAAATCTCAAAGCCCGTGACACACCTACTCCAACAAGGCCACACCTCCCAAGTCTTCTCAAACAAGGCCACACCCCCCCAATGACTAAGCATTCAAATAAATGAGCCAGTGGGGGTCACTGCAATATCAGTGAGCATTTAGTCATCACATAGCCTGCCCAGTACCTTGTACAGAACATTCCACCTGCATTCTCTTTTAATATTATGGACACCCCTGAAATAGAAATTCTATTATCTCCATTTACTGAAGAAGGCAGCTAGCCTTCACAGAGCCCATGCCACAAAGAAATATGACATTTCTGGGTTCATCCACTTTTATGTAACTGGCTACTCACTTGGCTTAAGAAAAGCATCATTTCCCTAACTACAGACACTTAGCACTAAAATGAATTAGGAGATTGAACCCCGAGACTGGGCTTTCTTAGTTGTTCAGTATCCTTTACAGTTGTTTGATTGGTAGACTTGTATCAAGCTGCTGGCATCAGATCAGGATTCAGGAGTATGCACTATAAGACCCAGGAGCAGAGATTTTCCCCAAGTCACCCCTAGTCAAAATGCCTTTGTGTTGAAGATTACCACGTTGGGCGCCACTCTGTTTATGGAATGACAGGCTACATCCTGCCACCCGGCTAGCTTTACCTGAAATAATTACATGGAAACTTTATTTTTTAAATCACTGCTTGGTCCATTAGTTCTAGCCTCTTATTGGCTAATTTTTACAATTTGATTTAACCCATATTTAATAATCTGTGTAGCATCACGAGATGCGGCTTACCAGAAAAGATCTTAACCTGCATCTGTGTCCAGTGGGAGAATCATGGCGACTGGCCTGACTTGGCTTCTTTCTCCCAGAATTCTGTTCGATCTACTCTGCCTACCTAATTTTTTGTCCTATTAAAGGCCAAGGCAGTTTCTTTATTAACCAATAGACATATGACACTCCTCCGTCACCTTTGAATCTCATTGGTCCACGATAAAAGAGACATCACACCCTTTCCTGAAGGAGACTGGAGGGACACAGATTGACAGAGAAGACAAGGCTCCTACTTGCTCCTATCAAACTCTATTTTACAATTAATAAATACATAAAAATGGAAATTTTAATATTTAATTTGAGAAATTAGGATCACCTCTCACAGTCTCATCAAGCCTTAAGCTGCTGTGTCCTCACTGAAACCTGAGAGGCTGATCCAACTC
>NW_026068018.1:663691-858711 GCF_014885135.2 Alexandromys fortis | reverse complement strand
ATTTTTTGGTTTTTCAAGACAGGGTTTCTCTGTGGTTTTGGAGCCTGTCCTGGAACTAGCTCTTGTAGACCAGGCTGGTCTCGAACTCATAGAGATCTGCCTGCCTCTGCCTCCTGAGTGCTGGAATTAAAGGCGTGCGCCACCACTGCCCAGCTCCCGTGGTATTCTTGATGCTTGTAATAGCGCCCAGGCCTGAATGAAATGAAAAACTAAATATCTAATTTCTTTCTCAACAAGATATTCTAATTGACCCCTTGTGGATCTTATGACAACACAAGTCAAATCAAAGCAGCAATAAATAATATTAATAAGATGTGCCTCACCCAGAGCAAATCTCCAGAGACATGGACACCAACTCCAATTCTGAGAGATTATTCTTTTTTAATTGGAGGTAAAAATCAAACCACCCTAGATATTGACGGCATCAGATTCAATTCCAGAGGGTGCTAAACTGAGCTTTGCCAAGAGAGTCAATGGGTGTGAGTCAGGAAGCAGGTCTTTCACCCTGGAGACAAATGGCTCAGGGAGGATATGGACACTCCCTGAAGATCCTTCAAAATGCAAACAGGGAGCGGCAGGAAACAGCAGTGCGGTGCCAGGTCTTATTTGGAATGCGGCTATTTGCAGTCTGTTCAGATGTTTGTGAGTACAGTTCTGCTGCCTTCTTACAGAGGCGAAGGCGAATTCAATCTGTTCCTAATAGGTCCTCAGCTCGAAAGTTCCCTTCCCTGACCTTTCTGGGTCTCTACAACATCCTGAAAACTGGGATTGGGTTTTTAAGATATCTTTGTGCCAGTGAGTTCAAATCATTTTGATATAATGTTGCTGCTAACAAACATTTTTTCAAAAGAACTGTCATTCATCCGTGCAAGAGCTATGTAAACTACACCCCACTACCCTGAATCACCGCCCAGAAGGTGCCCAGGCTGCACCGAGAACTCTTATCATCGAGTTGACAGCAGAACGAGAGAGTGTGGAGACTGAGACCACCTAGAAAATGGAGTTCCTCAAGTCACAACCCCTTAACAGGATAACAATTCCATCAAGACTTTCCCCCACACTCCCCTGGAGAATCTCAACCTCTAAAGATTTTTCTATTCTAAGGCCTCTAGAAAAAAGAAAAGTGACTAGAAATGAAGTAGTAGGTTAATGACTATTGTAGCAATGTGCCATCAGGTCGGGGGGACAGAGGGTCACTGATAGGAAAGGTGACAAGAAGAAAATTCATCAAAAACAAGAGCACTCAAGAGGTGATTGTGCAAGTTCACACACACACACACACACACACACACACACATATATATATGTTAGCAATAACTCACTCAGTTTGGTGTGCACATCAAGACAGGCACAAAACAGAGTGACCTTTGCGGTCCCAATCAAGCTCTTCACCTAACACTGCACCTAATCAAACATTAACACTGTAAAATGTGCTCTGACCTGGGCTCGTATGCATAGTCTGCCATGTCTATTCATCATCTCACTCACGTTCCTATGTGAGCATGCTCTACATGTCACGCATGTTCCTATGTGAGCATGCTCTACATGTCACGCATTTCTTTGGATAATAATGTATGATGTTTAATGATGCCATACATGTTCCTTCGATGTAAATATGGCATCTGCTCTATGACAGAGAGGTAGTTAGACAAGAACAAGCCAGAGGAAAGAGCAGGAGTCTCCGAAGAAATCACATCCAAGATAAGACTTTTTTTATGTGATGAAGCCCTAACAGGGGTCAAAGTTCAGAGACGTGTTCTGAGACTTTCATCTACAGAAAAGCAAAAACCAGAGCAAACTCAAAAACATCACGCAGGTGCTTTTCTCCATAGTTCAGTAAAGTCACTAGGATGCACAATGTGTCAGGAGAGAGAAACTCAATGGATTTTTAAAGACATCTATGAAGTTTAAAAGCAGACCTTACTGACGTTAGCAGAAGAGGTAGGTTAGAGGTGTATTAACAATGAATCAAATATTTGGGCGACTAATCACAATACCATAACATTTGCAAAGCTGGCAAGCAGGAGACAAAGACCAAGATGAAGGGCCAGGTTTGGACAACCATACAAGGAACTTCCATGAATCTTATTTTAGAGAGACACCTTGACATCCAAGAGACTAAAATGAGGATCTGTCCCTCAAAAGAAACTAAGGCTCAAAACAAATGCGATTGCATACAATTTTACTAAAGGAGGGACCGTAAAATGAGGAGAAAGTGGAATCTAGTTCCCAAAGCTTGAGAAACCCCCATGTCTGCTGTTCAATTTCAAGCCAGACGAGTTCCCAAGAAGGTGCCCAGGAAAAGGGAGCAGAAAAATAGGAGAATGGATGAGAGGAAAGGAAGTATGAAGGAGTAGGAAAGGGACAGTATTAAGGACATTGAAGCTACCGGCTTTATTCCTGCGCCTGCACATGAAATTGAAGTCTGTCACTTGCTCTGAGTCATTTGCTGAAACAGCTGTTATAGGATGTATAAGAGTTGTCAGTAAAAGGAGCGGGAGGCTGAGATGACTTAGGAAACACGGTAGAACTGTGAGAATGGCGGAAGGGTGGTTATGGGTCATAGTGCCTCTTGCTGGGCTTCATCACATACTCCCTGGGGGTTGCAATGTCTGAGACCCCACTACCTCTCATCCCTTTCTGGGGCCACTCTGTCCCCAAGCTCTGTGTTCTGCCTCAAGGAACTGGCATAAATTCTCCCATCACTGTTCCTCGCTCTTCTGGGGTTTTTGCCTATGCTATTCTTTGCTCAGGAAGTTCCTGTCCAAATCTTCTCTTCTGCACTCCCTTAGCAGAATTTACAATCTTTAAAATACTCAAAGTCTTATCTTGAATGGGATTTCTTCCGGGAGTCCTGCTCTGTCCTCCAGACTGATCCGTGGCTCACTACCTCCTTATCACAGGGCAGGTGGTGTACCGTGCTGTGTTGCAAGACTTCCACAGCCCTTGGCAGCTGGTGGAGACGCATGAACAACACAGAGAGTCAAGTCACTTAGAAATGAGGGGTTGCCTCTGGAACAGAAAAACACTGCGCGGAGAAGACAAAACAATGTTTTAAAATGATAAATCTCTGAACTAGATGGGCGGAGAGTGAAACGCTGAAGGCTGTAATGGCCTGGGAGAAAGCCTATGAGCCACTTGACTACAGTTTCTGGTGGATGTAAAAAAAAATAAAAGCAGCAACAAGTGTAAATTTTTGAATAGAATAAATAAATGAATAAATAAAATAAGCAGCATAGGAAGCTGCATCAGCATCTCCGATGCCGTGTGCTGAAGGAGATTGAGATGTCTGAATTAGTTATTGAGGAAAGGGAAGACTTGAAATAGTGGCGAGGTTCAGGATGTTTGTGGTAATTCAGGGCTAAAAAGTGCAGTTAGAGTCCGCTGAGATCGGCTAGCAGGTCAAGGAGTAAGGAGGTGCTGTTTAAGTGGAATACGACACAACACACGTGGACGTCGCTGGAAATGGCAAGAGTTCTGAGGGGAACTATGAACAATGAGTCCAGATGGATGCTGGAAAGAGGCACAAATGTCTAGAGATGAGAGCAGGAGAAGCCACCAAGGAAGTGTAGTAAAGCAAGTAAAGCAGCCGCACAGAGGCGAATTCTTTTTAATGAATGGATTTAGGGATAATCTCAATGCAGCATGAAGGGGCCAATACTCATTCTCCAAGTACTGCTTTCGGAATGATCCTGAAGTGAACGCTACTGGCCTTTCCTGTTAACCATATGTAATTTATACCCCAAAATTCTATATGGGCAATTTAGAGGAAGGAGATTCACAGTCACCTTGGTTACATTTTTTTATGTTGTAAGAAAGATTAACCATTTCTTGTGTATCAAAGGCAAGGGACCTTCCTAGGACAGGGTTTAGCAAATGGTTTCTGTAAAGAAGACAAATCGCCTCTGTCACAACTTCTCAGCTCCATTGTTACAGGGCAAAGGTGGCTGTCGGTGCAGCACAAATGAACTTACAATATCATATTCTACATCTGTTGATTCAGTCTAGACATGGGGGGGGGCATGACATGTCTTGAGTCCCCTGAGGGAATAATTACTTCCTTCAGATTTTAAAAGTGAGGAAAGTCAGCCAAAGATACACGGTTTTCCATTTCACTCACCTGAACATAGAGTTCTCTGAGTTCATATTGAAACTTTTTGGGATCTGTGGTAATTGTCACTGGACCAATTTCTGTGAAGATAAAAAAAATAGCATAGATTAATAAACAGTAATCAATAGCATTAAATACTTTACTATGTTTGTAAACATCTTTTTTCCATTAAATAATTATTAAATATTAAATAACAATAAATAATTATTGACTAATAAGCAAAGTACCAAAGACTCATTTTATAGCTACCAGAGATAGTTCATAATTTACTATGGATTTTATACAGCTAAAACAGTATTTTTTAACTTTAGGAAATACAAGAGGGATAAGAACTGGCACAAAACCCAGTTCTTTTTAATTTCATCAGTCATAAAATACTGAGCACATATGTGACTGTTAATACCTAAATGGATTAATCACACCTCCAACCTGTAATTCAATTTCCTACATTATAGAGAAAAGGCCACCTTAGTTGATTCAAAATAAAGAAACTGCTAAATGGGGGGGGGGGGGGGAGGGAAGGGAAGGGAAGAGAAGGGAAGAGAACAGAAAAAAGAAAAATGAGCATTCACCACCCAGGCTGTAAGATTTCTAAATAACTTCAAGAGGCACAGATACAAAGGCATTGGCCATATAAGAAACAGTCCTTCCAACTTCTTTCCCTGTGACTGGGATAGCTGGGTCTCATTATCACCATTGCCCTAAGCTGGCTCAGTCACCTTCAGAGCTGTGTTCCCTCCAAGATTTCCTTGAGGGACAGAGCAAGCCACCACTTCTAACAGGAACAAGGCAGGACTACTTCTTCCCATGCAGTCATGACGTGTGGTTTAAGTCAAGTGAAAAGCAGCCATCCAGATACGAGCTTGTATTAAGATGATTACAAACACACATGCACACACATGCATGCACATGTGCATACACACATTACTTTTGGCAAATGTAACATGATTGTGACAAATACTTTTCAGTACTTAAAGCTTATTCTTAAAAAAAAACTTTTAAAATACATAGTTGAAAGTGCCATGCCCATGTGTAGATACCATTCACCTTTTGAGAAATCATCCGTGTCTTTGAGTAATAGTATTAAAATTCATCTATGTATCATGCAGAAATGCATAGCATTTAAGTTCCCAGAGCAGAAGGCAAGTTTTCTATTTCATGTAAAAAAAGATCTAGGATGCATTCAAAATTATAGTGTGCAATAGGAATACAATATTAGAAATATTCTTAATAATTAGCTTTTATAAAAGATATTCTAGCTTCAGAGGCATATTGGATGTTATACTTCAAAGGATAGGAGCTAATTAGCCAGGCCTTCTATAACATGCTACATATGGCTTGAAAGCAGATGTAGAATTTGAAAAGTAAATGAGATAAACTGGAAAAGAGCACAATTTCTCTGCCATGACCTGTGCAATTTTTCTTAGAAATGCCCCAAGAAAGAGTATCTTGAACCTTCCCTATAGATTAGACACCTTGCCATTTGCAAAAGGAATGGAGAGCTGATTGGCTAAAGCGTGTGAAAATGCAAACATCTGCATTCCATACAAAGCAGAGTGGCCATTAGCCACGTTCTGAGTGTATGGAAAAATGAGGGAAGCCGATTCCCCCAAGACTAAACAAAGGCATACTTTGCAAAGGAATTCAAAACAGTGACTGGGCATGCCAGACAGTTACACCCTGACAAACGAATTGTCAACAGCAGTGTCAAGCCAACCTTCTGTGTTCCTGCATGGCATACTACTCAAGTCTTTCTAGAATGGAGACAGGATGCAAAGAAGATGGGGGGGGGGCGTGGAACTATCTAAGAATAAAGGGAGAAAGGAGTAAGGAATGTAGCTTGCAAAAATGGCCCCTCTAATTGCGAAAACTAGAAGGATTTGCATATGTGTTTTTCTTTAAGAATCGGGGTCAGAGGTGCTGTTCGTGTAAGAGGACTGATTAGCCTTCCTTTAGTTACCCAGAGACTGTCAAATGTACACCTGTTTTCAACCAAGATCAGAATCTGCTCTAAAGCTCATTAATAAACATTTTTGCAAACTACTCTGGACAGCCGAGATAAATCTTTTATCATTTATGAGAAAGGCTCAGGAGAGGTAACGGCTTGCCAAGCTGCCATATTCCTCCAGCTGGAAGCATCCTGTCCAACTTTTAAAACACTGAATGATACGACTATTTGGCAAACCCAGCCCTCCTCCCTTACAGCACTTGCTTTCAT
Source organism: Alexandromys fortis (assembly GCF_014885135.2). Taxonomy (NCBI): domain Eukaryota; kingdom Metazoa; phylum Chordata; class Mammalia; order Rodentia; family Cricetidae; genus Alexandromys; species Alexandromys fortis. The sequence goes on along the minus strand of NW_026068018.1, from coordinate 852,382 downwards.
TCCAGCCTTTCTCTTTACTTAACAGAGCCCTGCATCTGTGTGTCACTGGCAATTTCCTCTTCCTTTTCACTCATGATGGTTTCATTTCCTGCCAAACTTGCAGTGATGTTCAGCAGGTACAATTTTGTCCTCTCTTCCTGCCCAAATGTGGTCCTTTCCTAGTCACAAAATGTCATGGGCGCTCTCAGAGAAAACCCAAGCTCTTCTTTCTGGGGATTCAAATTTCAAACTTTGCTAGCATCCCTTAGCAGGAGTTTTTTGAGGTTCTCACCATCCCCAAGGTCTTCCCCTGACCTTCATCTACTTGAGGATTTTTCTATATAAGGCCTCATTTAAATCCAGTCTCTTGAATGTTTTGCCTTTTCGCTAATGTCCTTTAACGTTATCTCAATCATTTGATTGTAATAAAAACAACGGAGGACTAAAAGTGAGTATTTAGCAGAATGGATTACTCTGTAATGGTTTATAGTGAAAATTCAAACCCAACAAAAATTACACATCAAATAACCATCAATCTCACTGGAGAATTACAGAGCAAGGAGAGGGGTGAAAATCCCTCGGTTTCATCTTTGTATCTTACAAACAAGACATTTCAAACAAGACACTTCTGCAGAGAAGATGAAACTGAAAATCTTGGATGCCAATAAAAGAGGAAAAGGCAGCTAATATTTCCTATACTGATGAACCTATGCAGCTCACCAGCTTTCCCACTTTTGCAAAGCATGCGTTCTATGAATGATTGTACCACTGCTAATATTGTGTTCCTTTACTCTGAACCATAAATGGAATGAACCCTAACTGGAATGCCAATCCAATCCCTAATTGGATGCCTAGAATTCTTTATTATTGCAAGCCATGATATTTTCTTAATAAACAGTAGAAAACTATCTCTGTTGCCTAGTAAATGCTGTAATCAAACGTAAAACAAAAAAACACGGAAAAGATGTCTCACTGGAAAACCGCTTCTCAAATCTACTTCAAACACCATCAGAGCCGACAAACAGATTTGGCCCTCAAAATCTTCACAATCAAGCAGGAAAAGTAAAATGTAGAATTATAACTATACTATAATGTAGCAAGTACACAAAAAGAATTATGAGAAAGATCATGTAGGAGCTCTAACTGATTTTTGAAAATTACTTTATTTGACAAAGAACTAAGAGAATTGAGTGTGACGGCATATGCTTATAATCTCAGCACTTGGGAGGTTGAAGAAAGAGGATTTCAAGTTTGAGGATAGTCTGAGCTACATAGTAAGACCATGCCTTGTCCACCAAAAAAAAAAAAAAAAAAAAAAGCAAAACACACACACACAACTAAGGGATATTTCATCCAGAACATGAAAACTTGTACAGGCCAAATAAGATCCTTTTTAATGTGAGTTTCTTTCTAAGTCCATACATCAAATTTTCAATGCATTCCTATATTGAGTCATGTAAGTTACTACCTAGGGCTGTGTTTGCAAGGATAATCACAGGAGACCATAACATAGACTATCTCCCTTGGAACCCTACAACAGCCTCCTGACATAGGCAGAGCAGATTAAGGATAGAGACAAGTGAAGTTTAGGCGACAAAACAGCCACCCAATCTCTTGAAGGGCCATAATACCCTGCATCTGCAATAGCATCTGCCCCATGAGTCTGGTTGGTAAACCATTTTTATGTACCCCTTGTCTTAACCATCAGCACTTAGAAAGGATGAACTCAGTGAACATCTTAGTAGACTGTCAAAAGTATTGAAAGACAAGAGAAGGGAAAGGAGAGGAAATAATAAAGGTTAAACCAAGGTTTGGAGGCCTAACTTTCACATTTGCACTGTAAGTCCATCAGGGGGCTCCTTGCTAAGCTAAGATCAGTGATACCAGATTCATCAACTGAAGATTTCTCATGTCCAACATAACCACAATGCTTTGTCCACTGAGTAAATGAATGGTATACCCAATATTTTAATTACCACACGATTTATTTAAAAAAAAACCGTCTTGGTAGTATGTGTAAAAATGTAAGATACATGTCACAATTTTAATGCCCCCTTTTGATTAAAAAAAAAAAACTTAAACCCTAAGAAGCACTTGCTTTGTCTCAATAAATTTGCTATTTCCTGTTTCCAGGGGCTTTATCAGAGGCATTGGATTTTGTCCCAGCATCTCAGCCATTGTTCTCCTAATCTGAGTTGCTGGACCTACTTGAGAAAATAATGGAAAGAAATTCACAATGTAATATTTTCTTACATTGCTTCATTTGGCAAGATCAATATCCAGCTTCTCGCTTCCTTTTTCCTTTCCACACACAGTTTGCTGCCCTGGCAGTGTTTCCACCTTGCTCAGAGCCGTCTCTTGATAATGAGAACCTCTTCCTCACTGCTGCCTTCTGGGGGACTTCACGGCTACACTCATGCTTTGTGTTTTTTCTCTCAAATATGTTGATAGTTGCAAATAAGAAGGTGAAAGTGACGAATAGCATTCAAGCATTATAGAAGAATCAAAGCGATATGCGCCAAACAGGGCCTGGCAAATTAAAAGTCGGATTCCAGTTGACGTTTACAATAATAACAAGCATCTTAAAAGAAGTCTGAACTAGCAACCGAAAAGGGCCAAGTGAATAACGCGCAGAACGGCAGGAAATGCTCTCCGTATCTGAGAGAGACAGAGAGAGACCCTAGAACTCCAGGGGAACTCTCAGGGGAGGCACCAGGAAGGGACCTGGTTTTAGCGGCAACCTGAAGAGACTGCCAGGTTAACAGACGGACAGACAGCAGAGGGCTGGGCCTCCAGAGACAGCCGCCTCATATTTCCTCTCAGCCTAGACAGAACTTGATCTGCTTTCAAAAAACTGTATTCTCAATGTAAGACAAATCAATTCTAAATGATCTTCTGTGCAAACGGCCAGTATAATATACACATTCAAAGCATTCAACGTGTTTTCTGAATAAAAAATAAACCATGTTTCCTGTTGGGAGATGCAGCAGAAATCGGATTAATGATTATACTCAGCTTAACCACGGTATTCTCTTTCCAGGTTCCCCCACCACTGTCCTGAGCCATTTTAAAACAATCTGCATCAAATCACCCAGAGCAGATAGGATACGGGAGTTTGAGCTGAGTTAGCGCCAAGTACATTTCAGGACTTGTGGGGTTGCGTGTATTCCTCCTCACATTAGAAGAGGCACCTGTAAGGACCACTGAACAACCCTTAATGAATGTTTTGGCCACATTTGCATTTTATAAAACTGGACTCAGAGATGAATTCATGAGAAACAGGTTATCTAACATTGACTAAACATTGACTAAATAGCATTCTGTTCCACTTTCCAAAAGGAGCACCCATTGAACAAATGGGTTGTGTGATAGCCTTCAGGATAAGCATTCTACAGACCGACAGTGTGCATGTAGTGCCCAGATGTGCTCAGCTCGTTTATCCTGTGCTGCCGAACAGGATGTAGAAAAAAAAAAAAGTTCAATGAATTCAGCAACGTTACACAGTGTTTTAGAACAGGAAGCAAAGAAGAATGCCTTCATAATAGCCATGGAAGATGAGGTATGCAGAGCAGGTTGTTATCGCTTAGACTGGATTCTGGCCAGGGCATCAGCAAATACCTTTGTATAGACAGCCGGGGGATTTTTTTTTAAGAGAAACAAAATTCAGACTTTCAGTTTTGTATATATTTCTAAACAAAAAAAAATAGACTTTTGGCTTGAATATGTCTGTGTGTTAATAAGGAAAGACGGGAGAACATAAGATAGTCTAAATTCATCTATTTAATAAGATTTAATTGAACAGTTTTTCTAATACAGTCAAGGTACTATGAAAGAAAAAATTAAAACAAATGTCATTTCCAAGAATACTTTTCAAATTTAAATAATTATATTATTATATAGAAATGTTCCTTAAATTTTAGAATTAAAATTTTGAAATCTTTTGTATGAGTGTGTATGACTCTGTGTGTGTATGAGTAAGTGTGTGTGCTAAAAGTGAGTCCTGTGTCTGTGAGTGAGTGTATATGTGTGTGTCAGTGAGTGTGTGTGTGTATGTATGCATGAGTGACTGCGTGTGTATGGATGTATGGGTTCATGAGTGAGTATGTATGTAAGTATGTATGTTATGTTAGTGTGTGTATGTATGAATGACTGTGTGTGTATGAGTGTGTGCTAAAAGTGTCTATGAGTGAGTGTATGTGTGTATGTATGTGCATGAGTGACTTCATGTTTACGGGCGTGTGTTCATGAGTAAGTATTATATGTTTGTTCTGTTACTGTGTGTATGCGTGAGTGACTGTGTGTGTATGAGTATGTGTGTCACAAAAATATGCTTTCATGTGGATTATTTAAACATGCTTAGTGTTAACCACCCAGACTATCCTCTGCCATATGTTCTCATCTTCTCTTTAAGCCTCCCTCTCCATTAGTCAGCTTTCCCATTTTGTATCACCTGTATATTCACATAAAAGGGTTTAATTGGAGTTATCCTGTACAGAGGATGATGCTCATCCCAGAAGTCATAGGTTGCCAAATAAAAAGCCCAGTGCCAGGTGTGGGTGATTATGCCTTGAGTTGTTGGTTGGGAGTATCATATAGACACCCCCTAAACAAACAGGCTACTGCCACTGAGTTTGGTTGCCCACCAGAACTTTAGGGTAAAACACCATTGCTTAAGACATTATACACTTTGGTCACGGGACATGAGAGATCAACTTGGTACTGACCAGGAAGTTTCCTTCATGTGACTTGTTTGCACAGCACCAGTGCTGGGAGGGTTAGTTGAAAAAAAATGTTATTAGCATTCTTACCCATCTATTAACCCTATGAACTTCAGTAATAACGAACAAGGCATCATGCCAACGTGCCCACAGGAACAATAGTGGCAAAAGCAGTCTGATGTTAACCAAACACTTGCTGATTGGATTTAAGGCACACTTTTATTATTCTTCCAAGTGGACATAGTATCAAACTCCAAATTTGTATCTTTTATGTATAGATTACTGCAGATCTCAGAACTCATCAGGGAAACTTCCTTGTGCAGTGGACCGTGGTTAGTGTGGGGACTCACTACTGGCCTCACTGAAGAGAATGCCAGTGGAATGCTCACCCTCAAATGGGATATATATCTCACACATCCAAGGCTCAGGAATTATTGTGGAAGAGGGGGCAGAAAGGTTATAAAAGCCAGAGGCCAGAAAGGACCAGGGTATAAGAGTGTGTTCTCAACATTGTAGGACCTCGGCACTCATGAACTCAAAGCAGCTGTGTTGCCCACACAAGAGCAAGCCATTCACCCTCTAGCATTGATCTGGGAAGGGGGTCAAACGCCTCTACCCCGAACTGAGGAGTAACAGCTGACAGCTTCCAGGAGGTCAACTATACTCCTGTAAATGGCCCCATGTTTTTAAGTATATAGGCAGCACAGGTAGAAGTCAGTGGGTTTAAAATGAAGAAGAAGAAAAGTTTTAGGGGATGGGGAGTAGTTAGGAGAAAGAGAAGATGACTATGATTAAACTACGTTGAAATTCTCAAAAATAAATGCTGAGAATATAAGCATGTGTCAGCACACACGGCAAGACCATGATCTTAATTCTTTGGGGGCAGACCCCTAGAAGTAGGCTGAAGCTTGAGAATCTTAACTTTGAGCATAGCCTGGGCTACATAGCAAGGCTCAAGACCCTGTCTCAGAGCTAGAAGAAAATAAGGAAGGAAAGAAGGGAGGGAGAAGAAAGAAAGAAAGAAAGAAAGAAAGAAAGAAAGAAAGAAAGAAAGGAAAGAAAGAAGGNGAGAGAAAGAGATAGAGAGAGAGAGAGAGAGAGAGAGAGAGAGAGAGAGAGAGAGAGAGAAAGGAAGAAAGAAAGAAAGAAAGAAAGAAAGAAAGAAAGAAAGAAAGAAAGAAAGAAAGAAAGGAAAGGAAAGGAAAGGAAAGGAAAGGAAAGGAAAGGAAAGGAAAGGAAAGGAAAGGAAAGGAAAGGAAAGGAAAGAAGAAAGAGTGAGAGAGCGAGCCAGGCAGTGGTATCTCAAGTCTTTTTAATCCTAGCACTCAGGAATGAGAGGTGGGTGGATCTCTGGGAAATGCTTTCAGCCCGGTCTACAAAGCAAGTTACAGGGTAGCCAAGACTGTTACACAGAGAAATCCTGTTTTGAAAAAAAAATATAAAAGTAGAAAAGAAAGAAAAGAGATGGGAAATTTCCTAAAACGAGGTGGGACTGCTGAGTCACATGGTAATTCTATTTTTGCTTGTTTTTCAAAGTGCTATACTGTTTTCCTCTATGCTATCAAGTTTTACATTTTATCAGTTGTACATAAATTTTCTAGTTTCTCCAAATCTGTTCATAATTTATTATTTTTCATTTTTGTTGTTATTCTATATATTAGCCATTCTAATGTGTGGTGGTATCTTACAATATTTGATTTTCCCCACGATTAAACGTTGAGGACATTTTTTATATACTCACTGGACATTAGCACATTTTAATATTTTAAATTTTAAACATTTTAATATTTCCTCGGGTATTCTGCACATCTTTGAAACAAGCTGTTTGACCTGTTGCTGAGTTTCAGGGACTCATGCAGACCCTGCATTTGAATCTGCTGCCCCACATAGGATATAGTGCTCTCCACAAAGGTCGTCTCTTTCCTGTCAAGAGTTTCTTTGGATACATAAAATTTCATTGAGGACAAACTTTTTGCAAAAATGACTGGATTTCATTTTAAAGTTAGGAGATTCACTCACAGCAGGTTCTAGGGCAGAGAGAATAAGCGACTGTGGGGTGCCTAGTCATCCATGAACGTCCGTATCATCCTCCTTCCCTTAGAGTACAGGGATCATCATGAAAGAAGCCATGGAAAGAAAGCAAGAGCCAGAGCTAGTAAAGGGCAGATGTGAAACGGGGTCCTGCAACCACAAGAGGAATGTTTTATTATCACACTGGCTGTGACTGCCTTCATAAGATTGGAATAACCACAAGCCAGTCAAAATCCCAGCATGAAGGGGGAAGTGCTCACAAAGTCCCACCTCTTGTTGAGGAGCTATGGGCAACTGATGACTGATGGATGTGGGAAGTCAGAAGAGCTTGGATGAGGATATGATAGGTTGCTCATGTTCCAATGGCTAGCCCCTCATCCCTGTACCTATTGGCAGCCCTAAATGAACTCAGTGGCCTTAATTAGTACTGTAGCTGGAAGAGAAAAGTGGTAGGGGGTGCAGAAGAAGTTGGAAGGTAAGAAGTGAGGATGACTTTGATCAAAACACATATTTGCATATGAAATTCTCAAAACTAGTATTTTTAAGAGAAAATGTAACAATAATTGCTATGTTAGACAATTCTTTAACATTTACATCCTTTCAAAGAAATATACAGGTAAGTTCAAGCTAAATGAAAAGGAAAATTATTAAGAAAAAAAAGAGTCCTCAGTTAAGAATAAAAACTACGCATTTTCAAGGCTTTACAAAAGAATCTACTATTGTTAAGATTTCCACATGTTGGGAGAATAGACTAGACTTCAGTCTTGATTGCTTCCATAACAATCAAGCAAATGTATGCAGTCTTCCGATTGTGTTTTCAAGAAAAAAAATGTAATTAGAGATCCAGACCCATATTTGCAAGTATTTTATTTAAAAAATACAGGAGATACGTTAGCATATGATGGGTGTGTAAATGATTTTCTCTAAATGCTCATATCAATTCAAGTAATAGGAACAACAACCTTGAGGATGGCTCAGCTGTCAGGCAAAAGCGCAAGCAAACAAATGATTTAAAGGAAGTCTTGATTAGAAGGCTCAGAAATATCTGGGTGTGTCTAGGCAGCTGCATGGATTTATGTCCAGTGCATTTGTGCACAGCCCGGCTCCGAACAGAGCCCCGCCCTAGAATTTAATGCTTTACAGTCACTGCTCTGAAATTACTTTTGTCTTTGGACTCGTTTTACAAATGAAGTTTGATAGAATAATGGACTTAGACGATAGGGCTTTGAGCCCTGGTTGTCTGGCTTCCCACCGTCTTCCAGAGCAGGTTGTCAGCCTCAGACTCTTCTACTTGAGATTATGTCGCCCGATCAACTCAGGGCAGCTGTCATTTCAAAGCCACCAGGACCAGGATGAGCATAAGCCTCAGGGCCCTCAAACACCCAGCACCACCAAGGAGCAGCGCATGGGGAATGTAAAACTTGCTCTGAATCGGTAGAACTCCAGCGGAGGCTGAGGGTAAGCTGTTAAGTCCCTCAAGCCTTTCACATACTCCGGATCTAAACATACTCTGGTGCCCAGGTTTAAAGACTGCTCTGAGTTGCCTCTTTATCAAAGGCTGGGACTCTTGGGAAAGACCTCTGCCTCAGCTTTCCTCACTGTACATATGAGGTACAGAACATGGGTCTCAAGGCTTGCAAGAGGGGTAACCTCACATGGCAGACCTGCCATGGGTCAAGTGCATCCCATGATAAAGAACCTTCTAGTGGTCATATGATGCTTCACTTAACTTAGAAGTACCCGTGTGCACCAGGTTGCTGGTGCAGGATCTATGCCCAAAGGTACAGGCTTTCTTTTTTTTTTTCTTTTTTGCTTCCAACCCTCTAAAATCTGGTTTCAATTATTAGCATGGGTTTTTTACCATCCATCTTTATTTTGTGGAATAAATGCAAATATCAGAGCATTTAACTGGTATGCAGATTTACTCAAATTACACAATTCATATTTTGTGGCCGATCCCAGATGTCGTCTGCAGCTATCCAAAAGAGACAAACACAAGCCAGCTTAAGGAATGCTGAGGACGAAACCATTTATAATCCTAGCAATAGTATGAGCATTCCAGGTTTATCATGAAATTATGTTAAGTGGAACTCCCAGTGAAAAGGCATAAACCATTTTTAATAAAGAGGAAAACATAAAAGAAAGATAAATATTAACGTATGTGTACTCTGAAGTTACTTATTGATTTAATATATTATTAAATATATATTCTTAAGAACTTTGTGCTGTATTTGAGAAAATCACTATGTTATTCTTAAATTTACTTTTAAAACAGAAAGGCAATTAGATCAATGAAACCAACAAAGAAAACAGCAAAGGACATCACACCTGCCAACAAGTGAGAAGATAGAAGGGCTGCGTTCAAATAACTATGGAATAGGGTGGATATGCTTACAAGAAAATGCACATACAAAGATAAAATAAGTCTTCACTTTCAAAATATCTAACTTTGGACTTGTGAGAAGGCTCAGAGCATAAGGGAGCTTTCAAGAAAGCTTGGCCACCCAGAACCTGAAACCCCAACTCAGCAGGAAAGAACCAACTCCTGGAAGTTGTCTTCTGAGCATAAACCTGCCATGGCAGGTGTATTTTTGATACACACACGCATGCATGCACACACACACACACACCACAAATATATAATAAAGAAAATTGTTCTAAATCCCAACTTTTATTTATATTTTGAAGTATATAGCAAAATAATCTATAAATTAATTAGCTGGGTAAATATAGCCATTATATTTTAGATTATGAGCCTAGCCTTTAAATGGCTGAGCAATCTCTCTAGCCCAATAATCATTATAATTATTTAACCAAATCTAAATTAGAATGTATAATTAGGATACATATCTAGATTCTACATACATGAATATGAAAAATCGCATTCTCTTTTGTAAGCAATATAATAAATTAAGGAGAAATAATTATAGATATGCATACCTGAAAAATAAATGAATTTTAAAAACCAAAATAAGATATGGAAATAAAATTTGGAAACAATCTTTCTACTAGTTGAAATAAGTTAGACTCTACACTGCAGAAAGTGTTCAAATTGATAAAAGGAAGCATGTGGAAGGAGGACTTGCTTAAGAGTGAAGACATGAACAACACTGCCATGCAATGAGTGTGAACGGGCCGCAAACTGCTGCGTCTGAAACACACCATGCAAGAGGGGAGACGTTTTTTTAAATTATTACGCAAACCAGTGTCATGATGAACTTGGAATGTTTGTACTTTTGGTAATATTATGTATAGTTACCATCGCTCTGTTGTGTGTATTAGAGGTATTATAAGTCATCAAGGTGCTTGTAACAAACTCATTTTCCTGTTATAGCTCACGGGAAATAAAAAGACACTGAGATTATCAGGGTATGAATGAGCAGGGTCAAAAATTGAGAAGTGATTAAACTGCACAGTTTTCTAAAGAATGTCGACAGTAACTACATATTGTTGCATGAGGAAGCACAAGTCAATGTTTATCTATGAAATTTAAAAAGGCAATAGAATTGCTCATGTTAATTGAAATTATTTGCAAAAACACAGAGACATAAGGATAAATTCTGAAAGGTAACACCAACAAAACAGATGCTTGGAATTGATAGGATAATAAATATTTTTACTTTTCAAATTTTTCTAATCGGGGCTGGAAAATGGCTCGTGTAAGAACGCTTATCATGCAAGCGTGAGGACATGAATTTAAATTGCTGGCACCCATGTAAAAGCTGGGCATGACTACTCGGGCCTAGAGCCCCAGGAAGACTTCCCTGTCTCTGGAAGGCAGAGACAGGAAGACAACTTTCTGGCCAATTAGACCAGTCAAAACAGTGTGCCACTGGTTCAGTCAGAGACCCTGACTCAAGAAAACAAGGTGGAAAACAGCATCTGCCTGTCTCTACCTTCCAGTGCTAGGGTCACAGGTCCAAGTAGCTCTGGCCTCAGCATGCACAGACATAAATGCATGCACTGCATACTCACATGCATGCACATAGACACTTGCATCAAACACCCAACACACACACACACACATACACACACATTAAATGTTTTCTAATTATTGTACTCACAACATAAGAAGGCAGAGATTTCACTTTACTGTCTACAAGCTGAGGTCATGTTTATGACTATTAGCTGTGTGAATTTATTAATTTGTTTATAATGATTTATGGAAACGTTCAAAGATATTTCTCAGCATTAGGCAAGATAACAAAGAAAGCATTAATTTGAGGCATCATCTGTTAAAGTTGTATGTATATAGAAGTTTCTGTCCTGCCCAGTCCCACAGCAATTCAGTGTGAAAGAAACACACAAAGGCTTATATTAATTAGAAACTGTTTGGCCTATTAGCTCAGGCTTATTATTAACTAGCTCTTACAACTTAACCCATAATCCTTGTCTATGTTTAGCCACGTGGCTTGGTACCTTTTCTCAGTGAGGCATTCTCATCTTGCTGTCTCTGTGTCCAGCTGGCAGACTGCATCTCTGCCTTTCCTCTTCCCAGAATTCTCTTAGTCTGGCCGCTCCACCTATACTTCCTGCCTGGCTATTGGCCAACCAGCTTTTTATTAAACTAATATGACTGACAAATCCTCACAGTGTACAAGAGCTTTATCCTACAGTAGTAGTGAGTTTAAACCTTCTAAATATTTAGAATTCAATGAGAACAATCATTTTCAAGCTACAGTGTTCTCTCCCAATCCCCTCACTTCTCTCCTTTGTCTCTTTAAGGGCACACCTGTCTGCAATGTTACCTTCTTAGTCTTTGGTCATAATACAAAGAATTTCTGTTGATAGAATGACATAAAACACTACTCAGGTTTATAACACCAAAATCCAAACACAGCCCAATTTGAGCTCTTTTCCTTCATGTTATCTTTTTTGCATATTCTTGCAGTTACATGTGTCTATTTATAAGCAGATGTTTTACTTTTGTATCTTCATTGAATAGTTAATATTAAATAGGTGAAATAATTGTAAAAACTGACTAAAAACAGAATTGTTTATATGAGCACCCATGTTAAATTTAAATATTTCTTCTAACATGAAGAGGTTCCTAATATTTATCTTAGCAGATTTGAAACAGCCCCCATTTGGAAGTTGCCTAAGTCTCTTCAAGGTCAGTAAGCTAATTACTTTGTTCCTTTTTACTCTCCATTGTCTCAGTTTGAATCTTTTCCAAAGGCGGTCAGTCTAAGATAAACTGAGCGTCACTGTGATGGGATAATGAGAACACATCCACTAGGTCCTCTTAAACCACCAAAAAACACCCTGCTACAATGGCAGAGAGAGGCCTGCGTGTCCCCACAGATGCCAGTGGCAAATATCCAAGGCTTTTCACAAGCTCTAGAGAGGAAACAAGGGGCACTCTGTGCCTTTCTCTCCTATCACAGCCATCGGTCCTCTGCTACCAAACGATATGAACGAACACGAAGGTTTCAATACCTCTGCTCCCAGTTCCCACACTTCTCTCCTTCGCGCCAAAGAGCATTCCCACTAACTGATGCTATCAAGCCATCCCTTTACAACCTGTGCTCCGAAAAGCAAAAGATGCTTTTTTTTCCTTATACACTCTGTACTCAAACAAAACTCTGGTAACTTACATGTGCATTCCAGGCGTCCATTAATAACAATTAACAGAGACACCAAAAGAGCGAGTGGGCCAAAAAGGCTCCCAACCAAACTGAAAAATGTGGCTTAGACTGCTGCTGATGCACAATCTGGCGGGAAACCGACTGAACCCAGACGAAAAAGCTCGCACGATTTGCCGCAATCTCTCACAGGCCTCCTCCTCCCCCGCCCCTCGTTTGCTAAATAGTTAAGCTAAGATATTGATTATCCTTTCATTGGAATCTAAGCAACTTCAGTAGAAATCAAGACCCCGCACAAAGTAATTTTGCTTCAGAGTTTTGTCAAATTTCTTCTAGTTTCCCTACCTGAGAATGGCTGCATCTACACAACAAGCGCTAGTGAGGAGAGCCTGGCGCAGTGACGAGATAGGCTGCGCGCATGCGCATGGTGGAAGCGCGGCTGCGGCTGCTGTAGCTTCCAGTAGTTTCCACAGGAAGCAGTAGTTTCCACAAGAAGGAGTTGTGATGGTGTTATAGCTCCTGAGTAACTGTCTACAGCATATGGGCGGGGGGGGGGGGACCTTAACTTCTGGAGCTAGAAAAATTGTCACCTAATGCCTGAGAGCATTTACTGAATTACAATTTCCAACTCAGAAAGGAGGTCGGAAAATTATATTCTTATTTTACATGTTTACGTTTTTACTGTACATTAGAGGGGGAAAGTGCAGACTGTGATCAACTGGCGCTATTAGAATAATGAAACTGTGCTTCTTGCTTTCATAAAAATGAATTCTGTTAAGCAGTAAATCATCTTCCAGCCTGTCACTGAATCAGATCTTCTAATTTCACATTAGATGATAAGACATTTCACAACTATGGCTTGATCTTTCATTTATACTTTATATTTGTAAATATCATAAATACTCAAGCATGAAGGAAGTAAAACCATGTAGCAAAAATCAGCATCTGATTTGAGTTTGCTAATTAGTGTTTTCGCTGTGCACAAGGAGAGCAGAATTAGAAACTCCATGGGAATTTGCAGTTGTGTCTTAAATGCCCTGTAGAAAATGGCTGCCTCCTTACTTTTGTTTAAAATATTCTTGCTGTACAGGCTGCTTTTCTCGTTTACCCACCAAACTTTCCATTATGATTCAACTCATAACCCATCTTTGTGTGAAACCCCCAGATTGACTCATTTCTCCGAACTGAAGATCATTCTTCTGAATTAATTCTGAGCTACTTGCAGAGGATTTCCTAGGTGCGGTTAGCAGCGCCTAAAATGGTCTCCAGCAGTTCCCACCTCCGTGGATACATGGATACCATGGGTAATTTGCTTCCGCTAGTTTTGGGCTGGATCTGAATGTCTGTTTCTAATGGACTAGGACAAAGTGATGCCATAGCCAACACCAGGGTACTGAAAGATCATGGGTTCTGTCTTGTATTCCCTCTCTGACCCTCTGATGGAAACCAGACCTGAGAAATAGCTATGCGAGCCACCCTCTTACCCACTCAGAGAAAGTCACATGACATAGACTGAAGGCAGTTTCTACCCAACAGCCAGTGCGTGCGTGAGGTACGCAGTCCAGCAGCTCACAGACCACTCAGTCCTATCAGCAGGAAGATGAGAAATCGGGATGTGGTCCATTATTCTGTCAAGTTTTGTTATGACTGCAGGCCCAGGGAGCAACTTTCCTGTAGACTTATGAGAAACGCTGAGCCAGAGGACCCACGAAGTTATGCTGACATCCTCACCTCACAAAATCTATCCAGTAATAATTGTTTTCTCCTCTTAAAGAGTACTGATTGGAAATTATTTTAGGAAATGTATTGAAATACAAAACGATGTGCAGCAGGAGATGACCTCATTCATATCTGCGCAGTCTCCGGCCGTGGGTTACTAAGGGCTCAGGTGAAAGCAACAGTGACATTTTGACTCCAGAAGTGGCCCTCAGTGATAAACTCCCAGACACAGACAACTGTATTAAACAGCATACACAAATCACTGCTTTAAGGTAGTCGTTGTAGCAATTTAGAAAGGAACCATACTATAACTTACAAATGGAGAAAATATGTGTGTACATATGATCATATGGGTGTATGTAATTGATCACTATAATAGGAAGATACAGACACATAAGTAATGTCTTTAGAAGTGAACATTAAAGAAATAAAGAAGTGAAAACTGGTATGTGGTGAAATTAGAAATCATTGTTATAGCCATATTAAAAGAATAACTTGGAAACTACAAACACAGAAGACCTCTTACAATGTGCCAGTTACTTAATCCCAAAACTATTAAGAGAAATAGAGAATATTAATTGGATACTGAAGTCATTCATATAGTATCTAATGGGCCCTACGCATCTCATCATGCTAGTTAAGTTTAAAAATCAAAGACGCAGATGAAAGAAACGAAGGAAGTTCAAAGCAATTGGAACTGCATTCCCAACTCTGAAGAAGTTATTAATGAAGCTCTATGCCCTGCCAAAGAAAAATGAAAAATTGACATCTCTAATGGCAAACATTCTTCTTCCAATACTTTTAATTCAATAAACCACTTCCAAATCCCTATGAGGTAATTGTGTCCTGCGCTTGAAGCTGGTGAAAGCCTCAAGATGGTTCATACTGCATGCAGCCCAGTTCCTTGGTGAATGTGTTTGTTGTTGATTCTGTAATATCAATCCATCTGTGGAGCTCAGTAAGTAAATTTGTTTGATCTTCGTGGATAATTTTTTTTGCTTTCTTTTTATTTTTCTTTGTGTCTTTCACAACATGCTTCCAATCCCACCCAGGACAAAAACAAAATAAAATTTAAGAGAAAAAAAGAAAGAAAAAAAAAAGGGAGAAAGGGGAAACCTCATCATGGAAGCTGCAGTGTGACACAGCTGGTCATGCAATAAACCCCTTATCCATACATTTTTATATGCAGGCATTCATCACAGAGAATCATGGTCTAGTTCAAGGCCCCTGGTCCCTGCTACACCATTGACGCTGTGCCCTCACTGGGACTCTTCCTGGACATCCTGTTGTTGCCCTGTGTCTTGGAAATCCTGCATCCCTGGGTCTGTAGGATGTACTACACACACACACATTCTAACAGATCACACATAACCTTGGTTCTGGGCCTGGGTAGTTGCAGGGTTGGTCAGCCCTCCAGAACTCCCATCTTCACGATCAGGGTGAGCTCTCCAGCCTTGTCCTGGCTAGTTCATCTCTTGAGTGAGGGATAGGGTCAATTCCCCTACTTTCACATCCTCAGGGTGGGTTGTCCCACACCTACACTTTTGTGGGCCAATTCTACTGTGTTGCCCAGGTGAAGTATAAGGGCAGTTTAAGATTTAAGACCTACTTCACAAAAAATAAATGTATATTTGACACCATTATCAAACCAGGAACTATAGCCTAAACAGATCATACACCATAGATGAGAGCCTACTACCATTATCTTGCTAGACAGGCACAGTATTAAACCAGCTCCTAATAACTTATC
This sequence comes from Alexandromys fortis, assembly GCF_014885135.2. Taxonomy (NCBI): domain Eukaryota; kingdom Metazoa; phylum Chordata; class Mammalia; order Rodentia; family Cricetidae; genus Alexandromys; species Alexandromys fortis. The sequence goes on along the minus strand of NW_026068018.1, from coordinate 836,600 downwards.
ATAGTCATAAACTAATACACCTCTCAGCCTCATCAGAGTAGCTTCGGCTTGCAATAGATATTAAATAACACAAAGACCCACAACTGGCCAAGTTACAGAAAAGAAAAGATTGCAGAGTACTCATCCCCACATGAAAAATACACCCTGCAGCCCTTCCTCCCGAGGCTCCGGGATCATTGAAGAAGAGACTGGGAAGTCCCTAAGAACCAGAGGCAGTGGAGGACTATGAGGCAGCTGTATTTTCTGGATACAGCAGGGAAGCTGTACGTATGGACACACAAAGTCACAACCAAGTGAGGCCAGATCCCAGCTTGCAAGGGAAATCAAAACTAAAATCCCATCCCTAGTTGTGGAACTGTTGGCAACTGTTAGTTGCTGGGAGAGGAAAGGTCAGTTTTATCTGATAACGTAGGCACGGCAAATTGACCGTGCCCCAACCACATATCCAAAAATATTTGGGCCACATATACAAAAATAATTGGGCCTTGCAAATTGAAATTGGTTTTAATGGAGAGAGAGAGAGAGAGAGATATCAAGTTGGTTGTGGGAAAACAGGGTGGATATGGAAGAGATGGGAAAGAAGAAATGAAGGTGATCAAAGTTCATTGTATAAAAACCCCAAAGGATTCATTCAAAAATTTAAAGAAATAAGTTGACTATCAATTCCAATTGACTATCAGTTCCAATTGACAAGCCACTGTTGCATATGACACAGACAAGGCAGACATGCCATCTTACTTCCTTTGTGTAAAATACATGTGCAGAACCTTTTCTTAGTTTTGTTATATCATAGTGTTGAAGACTTAAATATAGTAAGTAGGTTAGTTTTTATGCCCAGTGTAGAAGGGAAAAAAAGAGAAAGGAATCTCCATGGTGTTTCTTATAGTGATTTTGGCTGTGAAGAAATGGTTTTCTTTTATGCAGTAAGACTTAGCTAGTTTCTGCGGTCCCTGGTTTTAATCACAGTTAGAAAGCGTTTCTTCATGATAACACTGAAAAGAATTTTCTGTGATGTCTTCTAGTGGTTTTTATGGCTTATGTTTTACATATTCATTTATGTCCCATTTGGAAATTATACTAGTGTAAAGTCTGAGGTATGGATCTATATTTTCAAGACAGCTTGCTGGCTGACACCGTCTTGAAAAATCACATTTTCCCATGCATATTACAGGCTACTTTGATTCACATATGCATTCTATATTTTATCCCACTAATCTTCACTTCATGCCCAGACTAAATCCTCTTAATAACTCCGAGTTAACAGTATGTTTTAATATCCGGTGGAGCTAGCCCCCCATCTTGACTCTCCTTTTGATGATTTTTCCTGGCCACTCATGTGTGCATATTTTTCCATATTAACTTAAAAGCAGCCTATCTAGATCCAAAATTTTCCTGATGGTATAAATTTATATAAAGAATTAAGAGACGCTGACAACATGCTGAAAATGCCCATGGTGCATTATTTCAGTGATTACAGAATTCTTTGGTGAAATTTAGAGCTTTTCCAAGGTTTTCGGTTGCTTTTACATATATGATTTTGCACATTTATTGGTAGGTTTAATGATAACTGCTTTCTCTTTTTTATAGAGATGGTAGAGCTTTGTCTTCTGGATGTCTTTTTGTATATGTTAAAGCTACTGATCTTTTATCTTTTTTTTCATCCACCACTATCCAGAGCTCTATCTGCAAGATATTTCAGCTGATGTTTCTGTCTTCATGATATATGATCGTGGAAGCTACAATTATTACCTTGTGTTTTTAAGTGTGTTTATTATTTGAGAATTTCGTGCAAAGGTGCAATTTATTTTTATTAGATCCACCCCTCCTTCCCTCCCTTCAACTTCCACATCCTCTCATACACAACTTCATAGTCTCTTCTTTGTTTATATATCACCTACTGACACCGCTTAAGGCTGTCCCAATGTATGCAATGTCCTCCCCCCCAGCCCTCCCCCCCTCTAATTGCATTGGTTAGTACTTTGCAACAATGTTTTATATTAATGGTGATAATGGGTGCCTTTGCTTGTTTTCGGTTGGGGGATGAGTCCACACTCCTTATCAGGTTACAAAGACATTCACCTATTAATACTGCATTGGCAACTTCCTATTCAAATCAAGTATAAACTTTAAATTTTGTTAAATGCCTTTTATATACCTTAATAGATTCACTTGTTCTTCTTAAGTATATTTAACAGATTTCTTTGTATTGAACAATTATTTAAGATCCTGGAACAAACACCCTTAATCGGGATGTTTCATTTTTTTTAATATGTGTTATACTCTGTTGGTCAATATTTTACTTAGGATTTCAGAAGTTATTTGCATGAATATGAATATGAATGACCTAAAATTTTCTCTTTTTCATTAATTTTTTTAAGTTAGCATTAAAAGTAGTGAATTTCTTTATGGCATGTTCATACTTATGAATCATTATCTGTCCCTTTTAGCTTAATTTTCAACTTGACAGAGCTTAGAATCATCTGAGAAAAAAGCCACAGCTGAGGAATTGCCTAGATCAGATTGGCATGTGAACATGTCTGACAGCGGGATTTACTTGATGTAGGAGGGCCCAGCTCAGTATTAGTTAAGACCATACAAGGGCAGGTCATCTTCAGCATAGAAAATCAATGGTCACAAAGGAAAGATCAGTTCTCCCCATTGGAGTCTCACTGGCTATATTAACCATACTTTGGGGAACACTTTATGCCCACGGATAGTTAGAAAACCCAACGCAAACTCAATGGTATTTTTGTGGGCTTTCTGTAATGTTTTGTATTGTTTGGGCTTTTTTTTTTTTTTTGGTCTTGCTGATCTTTTGCTTGTTTATTTTTATTTTCATCTTTGTGATTTTTGTTGGGGGAGGGCTATTTCTTTTTTTGCTATTGTTGGTGTTTGTTTTAAAGAGAAAGAGAAAAATATAAAGTTAGGTGAGTAGGGGGGTAGGGGATCTGGGAAGAATTGGGGAGGAGGAGACATAATCAAGATATATCACACCAAAATTTATTTTTCAAAATGAATTGTAAAAATATAAAAAAGCAAGCAAGCTAGGTAAGTATGAGCCCAGGAGAGCAAGCCAGCAAGCAACATTCCTCCATGGGTTCTACTTCAAGTTCTTGCTTGAGTCCTACCCTGGTTCCCCTCAGTGATGGACTATACCAAAGGAGACTGAAGCTCTTTCCTCACCATTTGTTGCAGTCAGAGTGTTTATTGGAGCAACATGGATGAAACTAGAACACCCATTCTGCACTGCTGTCCCTCTCTTGCTTCTCCCCTTTATGTCCATAAAAAGTTCCCATTTCCTCAATGTCACACAAATTCTATTACCCTCTCCTTCACCCTTCCCAGAGGATCTCTTCCTTTCCTTTCACAATGCCTGTTTTTACATTGTGTACGCGTGCACACATGCACACACAAATACACACACTTTTACATTTAAGTTTTACATATAAAAGAAAACATGTATTACTTCTTTAATGCATCTGGCTTGTTTGGGTTAGCATAATGCTTCCTAACTGCAACCAGTTTCCTGCAGATGTTATTATTTTACTTTTCTTTATGACTGTATGAAATTCCATTGTATATATAGACCACAGTTTCTATCACTCATCTAAGCTGGTTTCATTTCCTGGCCATCAAATCATGTAACAGTAAAGACGGATGTGCAAGTATCTCCAGAACGTGTTGACTTAGGGTCTTAGGCATATACACAGAGTAGCAGGGATGCATTATATGGTACTTTGTGTGGTTTTGTATAAATATTTATTTCAATTGTGTATGTGTGTGGCTCCATATGAAAGTACATGCAATTGAATGCAGGTGCCTACAGACACCAGAGGAAAGCATCAGATCACAGGAGCTGGCATTCCAGTTCTGCTGCAAGAGCACTCCCAGCGCTGGACCACTGAGCCATCTCTTGAGCCTCGATTTTCAAGTCCATACTCATTCCCTAGCCAGCTGTGGCTGGACCATCTGGCGATGGCTCTAGAGGTATGTTCCAAGATAACAGCAATTTTTCTCATGATGTTTAACATTGTGCTTTTTGTTTTGCATTTCCTCAACAGATAAACAGGGTGTCTGTGCAGGAGCAAGTGTGTGTTGGAGGAAGTGTGTGTGTGTGTGTGTGTGTGTGTGTGTGTGTCCGTCCACTACAGTGGGATCTGGCTGCTGGTTGAAATGCTGACCCACATTTCCACATTATCAACTCCTTCATCACTGCTAGAAGCAAAGCAGGTCTAAGAAAGCCGCTCTGGGGTATATTCCATTTGCCGTTTTAGGAACAGAAAGCTCAGACACTGCTCCTATGTCCCTCATGTTGAAAATGGCTCTCTCCGCTGGAGCTGCTAAATCAGCTCTGTCTCCATGTCCTAAGCTACTATAGCCACAACTTGGGGCAGTCATTCTGCCTTCTGGGGAGGCTGAGACTTAGCAGCTAAGTTTCCCCAAACACCATTATTCACCTTGTGTGTGACATTTCACCTCGTTGGCTGTGATTATTTTTGGAGAGAGGATGGGATAATGTGGCCTTAAACTATCTCATTCACTATGGAAGTCCTTCCCTGAACTCTCATTTCTAACCTTAGTTGAATATTTTAAAGCACACATGCCTTCTTTGTGTTTGAAGTTAGAAGCTGAGCTGGAAGCACCAGGGAATACCATTCACCACCTACTTGGTGTCCAGCTCTGCACACACCATACTATCTATGATCTTACTGCACCTTGTTCAGGACAGCCAAGCACCTTGGCTGTTACTCTCTTCATCTTGCAATCGGACAACGAAAAGCACAACTCAGATGTTCACACAAATTGCTCTGAGTCTGAGGCTTAGGATCTTCACTCTGAATCACACTCAAGCAGATTCCTGTTCTCCAAAGATAATTTTTAAATGTTTAGTTGTTGTGGAAACAAAATAATTCCTAATTGATTACACTATGGGGTTATTTCTTTGTTTTGGAGTCTAGCTTTTTTTTTGTCTTCTCCAAATATTTTTTTTAAACCACTAGTTCCATATAGAAGGAAACTTTGAGAACAAAAATGGTTGCATGCTATTAAACAAAGACTGGACTTCCTAAACTGTAAAACCGCAAAGCCCGACATAACACAACCAATATGCTGTTTGCTTCTGTCCCCTAAGCAACTGACCAAACACTACTATAAATTTGCCTGCCAATGAACTTGACAAAGATTAAGAATGCTGATACATCCTCTACCTAAAACAAAATAAATAAATAAACTTTGAATAAACACAACATAAAGAACAAATATGTGAATTCAAGTTACAAATTTAAGCAAGATTACAAATAAATGCTTTGCTTAAGGCACAATTAATTTTAATTGTTTCATGCACACGCTGAACTGGTTGTATATACAAAAAGTCCAAACACACTGTGCATTTCTGAGAGTTATAGATAGAAATGAGCAATTGCTACCACACTTTTCTTAGCATTCAAAACAAAGTAAGCCCTACACTCATACTCTCTTCACTCAAGATAAGGTCTTATTAAAATTTCACAGATAAGCTCTAAAGGTAGCACTGGAGCAAGTTGTAACAGAACGAGTATTGCATTCTAATTAAGATTTGTGTTTTGTGTTCCACTCGCACATTATTGATAGTATAGATTTGGAGATGTTACTTAATTCTCATGTCTGTAACATATGTCCCTGGGTAGGGATCCCCCCTCATTTTTGTGCAGCTAATACCTGCATAAAATTAGTTCCACATTTCCTAATATATGCAAAGTTATCATCTTTCTGTTGCATTGAGTTCCTCACTGAACAGTGGTAATGAAACTAGCGCTTTTTCTCAAGGGTGCACTGGCCACTGTAGTTAGACTTAAATGTCAGAGCCCTGTGAGTTTTCCTCTCTTTGGTGGTCATGTAAAAGCAAGAGGTAGCTGGAGAGTACGTTAGAAAACTTTCTGTGCTACTTCAGTGCTTTAACAAAGACCTCTGATGGAATAAAAACATCGGGAAGCAAAGCCGGTCTCTACCTCTTTTGGAACAAAGCAAACGTAAATATCGATCCTGGCTTTCCCATGCACTAACTACAAGAAGATATTCTGTATTTTGGAGTCTGCTAGCCTTTATTTGCAATAATCTGACAGACTAGGTAGAATCAAATGGGAAGAAATAAATAAAACAACATATATAGGAGGCTTTCCATTTAAAATTCCATGTATCTTTCCAGCTCTACTTATGCTTATAGTTAGTATATACGTCCTCTCACCCCCAGGCCTGAGCAGGGCCTAGCCTACAGTAGGAATTGATGCACAAGTATTTATGACCTCCTACTAAAAGACACCACACAGCGTCCGAGGCTTCTCTCTTTAAAAAAAAAAAAAAAAAAAAAAAAAAAAAAAAAAAAAAAAAAAAAAAAACCTTTGTGGGCTTCTTCAAGTAGTAATCCAGCTGCATCATAAAGTCCAATGTCGAGGACATATGTGTTATTGTATTGATAGCATCATGAACGTCAGCTAAGTCTCTCACAAAACACAGGATAGATCTATATACACAGATTCTTTTTACAGGAAAAATATTCTGCCCCAATTTCCCACAGGAGACTGACTATGGTAGTCAAACAAATAAAATGTATTTTATTTGCAATTAGTTTCAAGGTGTTCAGATATGTTTGGGAGAAATAAAAAGACAGAAATAGTAGCATAGTAAAAGCAATAAAAATAAAACAACACACTAGACTGAACCATGAACTTAGGTAATCTAATTACTATGTCTAGAAGTCTGGATTGGTTCCATTTTAAATTCAAAATACTGCTTCTTGCTTACATTTTAGCTTTCAGTCAAAAACAGAAAGAAATAAGAAAAGACACACAAGGCCTTCGGGTGACCTATTTTTCCAGAACAGGATATTTTATTTCAGTTCTATCTTCTGGCATTCTGTCATGTCAAGAGCTCAATGGCGCTCACTTGGATTTCACTAAAAGCACAAAGCCAAGAGATGGACCCCTGGAGACTTGTGACCCATCGGTCATAAGAATAAGAATCCTTGCCAGAAAGCTGTAGAAACTTCAGATTCAAGGCAGCATCAAAATTGCAGTCAATTGAGGAAACTAGAGCAAAGAAAAAAATCTCAGGAAATATTTATGATTTATGACTTTGGAATTCACACTAAACATCATTTACACTGCATCTTGAATTCCACTCTGACACTTGTTTGCCTTGGATATGACAAAAAGATTATGGAAAGATCAGTATATTGACTTGAATTTTCGCTAATATCGATGGGAAAATAGCTATCTTTTCCCATAAAATAGTGTCCCTGAAGATGAGAATACATGCTTCCAAAATAATCATATCTAATCAAAATTTTACTTAAGACAAAAATTCTGGGGATGGAGAGATGGCTCAGTGGCTAGCAGCATTCTCTGTCCTTACAGAGGATCTAGGTTCAGTTCCCAGCACGCACACCGGAGAGTCCTCAACAGGCTGTAACTCCAGCCCCAGGGCATCCAGGGCTCACTTCTGGTCTTCACAGGCACCTTCAATTTTATACACATACCCATGGACGCACACACACATACATGTAATTAAAAATTAAAATAAATTTTAAAATATTTTTAATGTTGAAAAAATGATGTGTTGGTCCACGTGTATTATTTTTGTTAAAGTTTAGAAGGATGTAAATGCCTTATGAAAATTTTTAAGGTACAATATATTTTTAAAAAATTAAAATATGAAATAAACTATCCAAGATAATCACCATTTGACACAAGGAAAAATGAGATGGATGATGGGGGAGGGACTAAATTTTTTAGCAGTGAGACTGTTAGAAATTTGTTCATTTGGGTTTGTTCTTCCCACTTTTATAAAATATCCTAGTTTTCTACCTACGTATAAATTGCTTCCATTAGCACACGAAATTTCTTAAATCTAAGTATTCTTTTGCTTTTCTTAATCAAGAAAAATTTCCACAAATTCTTATAAAATTAAGTCATAAGTGGGAAGGACTATGTTCTCATCAAGAAAACTGTTCCCCTGGATGCATTAATACCACGCCATTGACTCTCTCTGAGACCAGTGTAGAATGATCCCCAAAAGCCATCTTAAATCTTTGACCCTTTAGACCCAAACACTTACTGACAGAAAGAATGTACTCTTGGATAGCAAACCCAATTGCATACATCAATGTAGCTATGTGGAAGAGTCAATTCATTCACCCTGGATATTACCAAATACCTCTGCCTTGCGAGGGAATGCTCTTTGGTCAGGTGGGAGCTACAGAGAGGTCTTGAATGCCTCACAAAGCCAGCGGCTTGATCTCCACTGAGGTATATTGGGAAATTATGGGACCTTTAGAAAGCATGGACTAGTAGAAAGTGTTCAGATGCCTGGGACTTAAACTAAAGAATGCAGTGGGACTCCCCTTCCTGCTTCCCTTTGGTATGGCAGCCACGAGTGAGCATCCCTGCTTTGCAATGCCCTCCTACCCCTACAGATCCACAGCAGGGAAGTCACACCATCAGGACCTGGAGCCTCTGAGACTTCACTATTCTCTGCAAACAGAGGACCTCGTGTGTTTGCTATAGCAGTGATGGGAAGGCAAATAATAACCCAGTCTCTATACATCTAGGCTTCCTACTTCCCTGGCCGGATGGAAAACATGTTTGTTTTATTTCTAAGACAATTTTTAGCTCGTTCGAGTTTACAGGAAAGAGACCAATAATTCCACTGCACGTCTTTTCTCACACATGCCCAGCTTCATTAATTACCAACATCCTCCATGGTGCTCTTTTCAGAACTGAGAAACCTGCATTGATTCGTCATAACCATACAGAGTTTATTGTTTCCCATAGGGCTTACATATAATGTACATCTATGAGTTTTGACAAGTGTGTAATGAGAAGGATCCATCAGCATTGTACAGGCTATTGTCACTGCCTTAAGAGTCCCCTGTCCTCCACCTCGGTCCACTGGCAATCATCACTCTTTATTACTTTCTCTCTCGTTTTGGCTTTTCCTAAATAGTACGTATCTTTTACTTAATAGTATGCACTAACGATCTCTAAACATGCAACTTTTCTTAACAGCAAATCAACAAGTACACAACAGCTCTGCCTGCAGAGCAGGGCGCACTACTCTTAGCCCTGCAGAGTCACGTAGGTCTCGCCAGGCGTTTTTCTCACTGCCTGTCTTTCTTAGTTTTCCAGATCCTTCTTCAAGCTCAAGTTGGCCAACCAAAGGGGGATCATGATGAGGCCCTGCTTCTAAAACATTCTCATTAGCACGAAGAATAAAAATACAACAAAGTTGGCCCAAAGGCTCCCAGGAAGGCGGAAAAAGCTGAAACAGACCAGAACTGAAATGTAGTGCGTAATCAGACATGGAGTAGAATTGTCATCAGGTTTTCACACATTTGATAAATGAATTGCTTTCTAGAAAGTTAGTTTGCTTGCAAATTACATGTACTAATCCCGGAGAACAAAATCGTCCCTGGCTGTTGACAAGTCAGTGTGGCTAGCAGTAGGCTGCCCTTAGCTTGATTAGATTGACACATGACACAGTGAGTATACATGTTTTGCAAACCTTTGTATTCATAAAATAAGCTGTTTTCTAAGATCCAGCAAATGTCAATGACATATGGTTGCTATGCATTTAAACGAGACAAAACAAAACTTGAAGCTAACTTTTTCATAATCCCTTCCATTATGTGCATATTTAATTAGCTTACACCAAAGGGTGCAGCCTTTAGATTGGTGAACACTGCATGCAATACATAAATCTCAAAAAGATACACAAAAATAAATGCATGCAGAAATTTATGTGTGTATCAATTTATTTCAATTACTCATAATTTGGAGTGGGTTTTCATATTGATTTGATGTGTGTGTGTGTGTGTGTGTTTGTACAATTTGCAGGAGTCTGTTCTTTCCTCTCACTACCATGGGACTTTCAGAGGACCGAACTGAGAGGATCAGCTGTGGCAGCAGTACCCTTACTTACTGAGCCATCTCGCCAGCCCAATTTTTATGTTTTAAGCTAACAATGTATTGGGAAAAATAGCATATATGTGAATCATGAGTTCATATACTTTTATTCTAGGCTTACATTCAATATAATATCAATTAGGTTATTTGATTTTTATAAAGATAAAATTTGTCAATCAGGGGTAATGAAGAAAATGTTTACATAAAATATTTACAAGTAAAAGTCAGCATTTACCTAAGCAAGTATATTTATCCAGCTGAAGGCTATAAATGGTTCGTTTCAATCAAAATTTATGGCAACTGCTCCACAGCCAGCAAGAAACCACTGTTGAGGATTGAAATGTTATATATCTTACTGACATTATTTCCTACAAGGCATTCGCTGGCAGTTCAGGAGGTTTGCACCACGTGTTTTTATTTTCATCTGAGTCATAACCATTCCATAAACTGTAGCTGCAAAGATTATCAGTCGTAATTTTAAATATTTTCTTCAGATTATGCTTTAAAATTGACTTTTATAGACTTAATGGACTCCTAAAAATAACTATTTTAATCTGGGCTGGGGGCGGGGGATAGATGATTTCTGTGAAACTGAAGTCATGGGAACCAAGTCTGTCATCCATCCTGACTAGTCTGGTGCAGACAGGTCATACTTTCTACCAGCTAAGGATATCTACTATTTGGGGATCTCTCTGCTTCCTGGTTGCAAACCCAAGATTAGAGAAAGCAAAGGAAGAATGTCTTAAGTAATGAAAGTATTCTGAACTCCGGTGAGGTCCAGGCAAAGTGTCGAGGAAGGTGACTATAACTTGGGATTCATGCCTCCAAACTCCTTTTGTTTCTTGGAGGATAAGGATTAAGTGACTTGAGTGATGACCTCAGCACTCTCCCTTGTTCAGTTTCCAATCAAGACTAGTTAGCATGTGCACATCGCTGGGGAATTGGTTCAGGAGCACTGCGCCCATCATTGGGGACTTGATTTAGGAGTGCTGTGCACATCACTGGGGACTTGGTTTAGGAGCGCTGTGCACACCACTGGGGACTTGGTTTAGGAGCGCTGTGCACATCACTGGGGACTTAGTTTAGGAGCGCTGTGCACATCATTGGGGACTGATTTAGGAGTGCTGTGCACATCGCTGGGGACTTGGTTTGGGAGTGCTGTGCACATCGCTGGGGACTTGGTTTGGCAGTGCTGTGCACATCGCTGGGGACTTGGTTTGGGAGCACTGTAGTGTGATTATTCTTTCTAAGAAATCCTTTATCTACTTCCACCCCTTTCTGTTTTGTTTCTCACTGTGCCTAGAAACATTTTTAAGAGGTCATGTTAAACACGATATGAGGCATGGTATACTCATTAATAACATTCGGAAACTAAAACTAGATTTCAGCATGTTGGCTCACGATCAGAGTGCTGAGCTGTTTGATCTTGTCAAGGTGGTGCAGCGGGGCCCCTTTCTTGTGGATTTCTCTAGTCTTGAAATATATGGAGCAATTCTTTATAAAGTTGCTCCATTTCCCACTTCTTTCCAAGCAACAAAGTAAGAATATTCTCAGAATGAATTGTTGAAGACAATTACAAAAGCTATAAGAAAATCATCAGAAAGTTAGGTCTTTTAAAATGCATTTAAAAGACAGGATGAAACACCAGCTAATTTGAGTCAGATAATTTTTCTGCATTTTTTTGCTTTTGTTTTTCTTTGATACAGGGTTTTTCTGTAGCTTTGGAGTCTGCCCTGGAACTTGCTCCGTAGACCAGGCTGACCTTGAGCCCAGAGAGAGCCCCCTCCCGGCTACAATTTCTTACTGAACCATATTTTAGCTCCTAAACAGATACTGAAGGGCACATATTTATGTAATACTGGATATCTGGTAGAACACATATAGAGAGCTAGTATAAGAGATATAGATAAAGGTAGATATGAAAATGTGATTTTCCCAAAGGAGTTAAGGGTACATATGGGAAAATATGAGAGAATTGGTAAACTTAATTTTAAACTCAATAGGATGCCTAGTTTGGACTATTTATATATATAAAAAAAGATGTGGGTGCATGTGAATAAAACCCAAAAATACGTCAAATTAGCAATGTATCTCTTTCCAACATGACCCCCTTGGAGCAAGATCATGGAGTCACATGAAGTAACTTGATTTGGGAGGAAAAAAAGAAAGTTTTTTTGTGCTGAGACTGAGAAATTTTAGCCTAATGAGAGGTTTTTAAAACTGTAATTTTGTTAGGGTTAGTGCATATTTTACATTTCGGTTTCCAAAAGTATAGGGACGGTGATTCGTTGCTATTATTTCAGATATATTCAATCACATTTAGAAATTCACAGTCAATTATACATTTTGAGAAAGGTTTGTAGTGATATTTCACTTGTATTTAAATGATTAAAGCTTGCCTAAAGATTAGAGAGTAAAACAGCCACACTGGTCAGTCATACAGACCAGGCAGTGGTAACACACACTTTTAATCCCAGTAGCCATAGTAGCTCGCCATAGAAACTGGGCAGTAATGGCGCATGCCTTTAATCCCAGCCCTAGAGATGAATATGATGGGAGGAGACAGCTCTCACTCAGCTCAGTCTCATTCTGAGATTCCTCGAGGCAGAATCGCCATTTCAGTCTGAGATAGTGGTAAGAGCCATTGGCTGGCTGCTTTGCTTTTCCAATGTTCAGGTTGAACCCAAATATGTATGTTTGTGTTTTTATTATTCAGGCTATAGAAGTTAAGTGCTCAATGGAGTAGAGCCATAGAAAAAGCACTAGTAGGTCTTGAAGTATCTTGATCTGCAAGCCAGTACTCATATGAAAATCACCAATAAAGTAACTATGTGTAAACAGTCATGACATCTCAAAGGAAAAGAACAGAAGGCACACTGGGTTAAAGAAAGAAAAAGAACTCAATGCAATACGATAAATCATTTTCTAACATTTGATAATCCTATGATGAGCCCACCCTCTGTCCCTCCAAATACATATGGGAATTTAGGGAATCAGTTTCACCAGTGCTATAGAGACATGCAATGGCTGAAATGATTGCTCATTTCCTATGATAAAAGATAACTACCATACCCTGAAAGAATCATGAATAGCCAGGTGCAGATGGGATTTTGCCCTGGCCGAGAGTCAGGGAGTTGAAGGAAGGTTTCTGTAAAGTCCCAGGTAATGAACACATGGTTGGAGTTCTGAAGAAAACACTAGATGGAGACGGACCCATGATAGAGAAGGGACAGGGAAAACGTGTAAGATCTTTACAGGACAAACGTGAAAGAAAGTGTCAGCTACAAGAGACTAGCAGTTTTAAAGCTGGCTAAATTTTCCTTCCAACTTCTGAGATTCTGGGAGCCAAAACGACTTCGATGTTCATGGCATAGACTGGCCATGAATACTTTTTAAATCTTCCCTTGCATGTTACAAAAGCTAAATGAAAAATTACTAATAAAAACCTGCATGTTGGCAAACAAACGAAGGGCGAGGACCCTTCTTAGACTTCTCTGTAAAACATGTATAGAACATTACGTATTCCCTTGTGAATTTTAATTGAAACAATCAAATCAGCAATTTCTAAGTAATATAACATGCAAAGAAGCCAAAATCAGGATCCTTTAATATTTCAGAGTTGGCTACTATTCAGACTCTTGTGTATGTGCAAACTACTATTTCTCTGTAAAATCACTGCTGGCTAAAAGATAATCTGCCTTATAGATCAGTCCTGATTCTCATATCAACGTTCTCTCCTACCATGTTCCCCTCACATACCTTACCCCAAGTCCACCCTCTCTACTTGTTTTATAATTACGTCCCAACATTACACACACACACACACACACACACACACACACCACAATGCTATTATAGACCATATTCCTTAAAATCTAAGCTAGGTTTCATTAGCTCTGGGGATCGCTATTGGTTGAGTCGAGTCCACCCCCCAACTAGAAGGACTTCAAGTGCAATGTGAATCCACAGCCCTTGGGAATATTCTGCTATAAATTTTATACACATACATGTCTTCCCTGTTGGAATCTGTCTGGCTAAGTAGAGTCTTTCATTGGTATTTTCCTCCCCATCACACTTAGTAAAACACTTTGTACAGAGCAGTCTTTCTGAAAATTCATCTCAATAATGTATTCACAAATTTACCGAGCTTCTACTGTTTACTATTCACTATCCTAGACATTGAAAATCCAGGATACACAAACACACACACACACACACACATACACATACATACACATACACACAGAGAACAAAAATATAAAATAAAATAAGATGACAACAGCAGTCTTCCCCTGTGACTCCTCCCTCCTCCATGTGGAATGAAAGGTTTCAGCAAGAGACCAGAAAGGGACTCAGCCTACAGCAGCATGAGAAAGACAGCCTGCAGCATTCGCTCTCGGCAGCCTCTGCTTAAACCTTATGGTGTCAGCACCGAAGTCCCCTCTACTTTTCACTTTTTGTCTCTTGGCCTTTCCCCAGCTAAAACCAATTCCATGTGCTTGCTCTAGTGACGCTTCCAAAAATCCTAAGACAAGACGTACTTGAGTACTTCAACCCACACACCAGGGTAGTGGTCCTGACTCACTCCTGCTAGGATGTTACCCAATGCTGACCACTGGTTTTTCCACCTCATGGTCCAAGCTGCCTTTAATGCTAATGAGACACAGATGATATGAGCATCCTAGTCATACATCACTATCTAAAACTTCTGCTATGATGGACAAAGTAAAGATGAATAAACCGTTTTAATCTCTTAGCCTGGATCCAGCTAACCGACATGCATCAGAAGCTACCAGGAGACGTACACTATCACGGCTTGAAAGCTGGGATGCAGACCCAGGAATATGAAATTCTGGTTAGCTTTTTGTCAATTAATACATAACGAGCATCTCTACAGGGGCTGAAATAGGCAGCCAAGTGCTTCAACGTGCAATGACTGCTCTTTAAATGTTAACGTGGCAGAAGACAACACTGTCCACTTTACAAAGGCAGCTGAGCGTGTGGATTGATGGACGCTTCTCAGAGCTACCCGAACTCTGCCCTTCTTTCCAGTCCTTCAGCCTTCCTCTCTGACCAGTAACTCATCCCACGAAGATGGGAAATAAGTCATATTTTCTGGATATGTCAATATCCAGAACTTTTCTTGATGAACTTCCAAGTTCATCAAGAAAAGAAAAATGAAAATAAAAGAGTCATTTGTAATGTTTTGGAATTCCACTTATAACCCAAAGTAAAATATACAGTCCATTTCAAGGTGAACAAAATGCACTGTCAAGATCCCTCCCGATCTGTGTGGAATACACCCATTATGGGTCATGTTTCCTCCAAGCCAAGTCTAACCTTGGCTTTGCAGGAATACCAACTACAGCTCCTGGTGTGTCTTATTAGTATTCACTGAAAGAAAATAAAACATACTCCGGTAAAGATATACCTTATGTATATAATAACAGAGCGAAGTCTAGAAACAAATGCAAAAGACAAAAAGGCATTCCCATTTCCTATTAAATATCAAATGATTGTTATTGTACATGTGCAAGTTAATGGACATGCTTTATAGCGTGATATGCAAATTCTCTTGTAAAATTATTGATAGAATTTCGGTTTTACCCAATGAGCCCACCCTCTGGAAAACAGCATTTCTGACTCAGTACTGGAACGCAGTGCCACCTGCTGGTACCTCTATATCCATGTTATAAACCTTTCCCAGGCCAGCTAGTCTTACTAAACTGTGTTTATTCAAAAGCCACTTCGAGAAGTATTCTTTCCAGAAACAATTAAGAGTTGTTTTTTTAATCTTTTAAAGTAAAATTATGTGAAAATCTGATATTGAACGCAATTTCACTTCTATAAGAGTTCATCACAAACTCTAATTTTGCATTGACTAACTAGAAAATTTTAAGGAATAGCAATGTAAAGAGTTTCTATTTTTATCTTTTAACGATACAATCAAATAAAACACCAGAAATTCATTTACCCTACCCATTAAACTCTTTTAATTTTAATAAATGAATTAAAGCTACATAAGTAGGTATGTAGTCACCTCTTCATCTTCCGCTCCCAAATATCAGCTAAGAACCTACTCTGGGTCGAGTTCCACGCTGGGCTTGGGGAAGTGGAGCTGACAGGGCCGATGCAGTGTTTCTAGTGTAGTTATGGAGAGAAGTTGAACACGTGCCTACTCAGGTTGTTGCTATAAACTTCAATCAGATGCAGCGAGGAAGTCATCAGGAAATGCTCTCATGAGAAAAGCATTTGGAAATTGCACTCATGGACATTTATGGAGGAAATGTGCAATACTGGGACCTGTGAAACCGCACTCTTGCAAGCGTGGAAACTTAACCGCTATACACTTTCTTACATTAAAAGGGAGGAGACTTCACCTTTTTGATCGTGATTCCCACTAATGAAGAGAATATGGACATGTGGGTTTGTGAATCTATGTATTTAGATTCCAAGCAAATGTCAAGTCGGGGATAATTAAGAACCTAGAAGCAATTCCTTGGACAGCTAAATTGCCAAAGTCATGTTCAATGCTTTTCCCCTCAGCTATTTAGTGAGCTGTTTCAATGTTCCTATTTTATATAAAAAAAATAGCACTTTTCCCAAAAACCCAATATCTGCATTAAATATTTAACTTTAAACGCTCACAAAATGAGCCGTGTCTCAGGAGTGGTGCTCTTGAGAGCACGAAGGCCTGAGTTCCAGCCCAGCACTCCAACACAGCCAGAGCTCCCCATGTGGCTCTCTTGGCCAATGCAAAACAGATCAAACAGTTTTTACTTCTAGGATCGCAAATACTATGTGTCATATAATCAACAGACAACCAAAGAGCATGACGACATAAAGGCTATTTCCAATAAATCATTCTCACTCTCCTTGGAGTTGCATACAGCGAGTCCCTTTTCCTTGGTTAATGAGACAGTACCAGTGAGCTAGGATACACTCCTTTCCCCCAGACAACCAGCTTTCTAGATGATCCAGTGTTTTATGCGTTCTCATTGATTGGAGTACATGAGTGTATTCTTGTGCTAAGTTTTTCAAAACACATCAAATGGAACACGGACATTAGTGTTGCAGTAACAAGATGTTTATTGAGAGGAAATTAGTCAAACAGCCTAGACAAAGTGCAGCAAGTTGTTTCTGTTTTTCATCACAATTTCTCCCTAAAAATTAGTGTGTCTAAGTAAATTAACTTTATTATGCACTCTGGGTATATCCAACCTCCCTCCTGATGTTCCTGAACTCCCCCCAACACATCCTCTTCCCAACTTCAAGTCATTTTGTTGTTTTATTTTGGGTTTTTTGTTTGTTGGTTAGTTTTTAACCCACTAATTGTATCATTAGTGTGCCTGCATGTGCATGAGAGTGAGGCCATCCACTGATGTATAAGCAACCCACCAGGGGCCACACCCTGAAGAAAAATGACTCCTCCTTTCCCAGTAGCCATCAATTGTGACTATGCTCTCCGCGAGGAGTAAGGTCTCACATGCCTGCCCCTTCTCCATCAATGCCAGAGCGCCAACCCACTTGATCTTGTGCAGGCCTTGGGCAAGTAAACAGAACTGCTGTGAGTTCGTGAGTGTGATGACTCTGTCACATCCAGACAACAGATGTCTCACAGCAGTCCCCCACGACCTCTGACTCCTATCCCTCTTCCATCACCACTCCCTTGGTGTCCCTGAGCCTCGGGGAGAGATGTGATAAGGATGTACCAGTTATGGCTGAACACCCCACGGCCACTTCTTATCCGCATGCTGTCCATCTTTGAGTCTCAATATTCATTGCTTCCCACCACACACAGAAGCTTCTCTGCTGAGGCCTGAAATTTGCACTACAGATGTAAACTGCCTGCCTGCAACAACCGCATGCAACGCGGGTGCTGATTCTCTTTGCTACTGGCTAAATTCTATGAAGACCTAGTCAACAGGGTTCACCTTAAAAGAAAGGGGATGGCCTTTATGAGCATACCTGATGCTTACATCTAGTCTTCTGCTTCACACTTTTCAATGAAATGCCCTAGAAAGTACTTAGTGCCATTAACTAAGGCACTTCAAGATATTCAGTGATTAAAATGAAGAACGACAAAAGAATGCCAAGAAGAACTTAGACAAAAGTTAAAACAAGTTAGTCAAGACACAAACATACATGCACCTGTATGTTTCTAAAGGAAGAACGAGCAGTGGCCTTCTCTCTAGCCAGTCATCTAGTTTTAATGAGAACACCAGGTTATACAAGCCCATGTTCGTATACTTCTACCAAAAACATGCTTCTCCACTTCAAGCAGACTGGGGTGTAGAGTGTACCATATGCTGTGCACTGAATAAATGCATTGAGTTCAGTTGCTGGAGCACCTTCAGGAGGACAGAGGATACACACTTCTTGGTATGGCTATAAAGCATGGTCGCTCCAGTTTCTCTAATAGCCTCTTCAAACTGAAACTCTAAGTGACTCTTTTTCTTTAGTTTTGTGAGGTTTAGTTAATGCTATAAGACTTTCCTATCTAAAGTCTTAGATGTCAGGACATGTGGAAACGAAATAAACTAATAAACTAAGCTCATACATATACAAGAATCTGGGATTGAATTTCATGACAATTGAAGAACATTCCTTGACAAACTAAACTTGTTTGAGAGATGGGGGCGTGGGGTGGATTTGTTTTTTAATAAACAAATGCAGATGTTGAGGGGAAAACGTTTAGATTTTTGACACTGCTCTTTGCTAACCCAATTGCCAAATGTTTTCCATAAGCGAACAATGTTGAAATGTCTGAATATTTTTTCATTAAATCACCACCCAGATGAACTTTGAAAACTGGAATTTACCAGTCTACTGTTAATGAATTTATGTATTGATATTTCTGATCAATGTATCTATTACATTTTTATTTCTTTCCCATATGTTTTTATTTAAATAGTTATGGGAAGAATTCATGATCTTTCCATGTTGTGTATATCTGAAATATACACATACAATTGGGATTTATTCAATTGTCATCATTCTTTAGCAGTATAAAGTTTCATGTAAACTAATTATGGATGCAATAGTCTATCTTACTATGTACAATAGTCTGGGTCCATCTTTATATAATTAACAAAATGCAAAATTGATCTGCCATGCTTGATAGTACACATTTGTAACCCAGCATTTGACAGGCTGTCACAAGAGAATTGCTATGAATTCTAGAACAGCCTGGAACTGTTCACTTGCTAAGGGATAATAATCTAAATTTCATTTGACAAAGTTAATCTTTGTATTAGGAAGAGATAAGTGATCTCATCATGATAGATGAGAAGGGTTCATGTATAAAAGTTTAACTGTAGAGTGTGTCTCTTTTTTATTTAGCAGTAAGATCAAGGCTCAACTATATCTGGTCCTTTCTCTTGAATAAAGTGTACAATATAGTGTAAAGTGTCAAAATACTTTGCCAATTGATCATCCCTGTAAACAGTGCCACCGTGCTTGCCTGGTCCAGTTATGATTTCCTTGCTGTTCATCTTCTCACTAGAGAGAACTATCTGTAAGTAGAGCCAGAGGAATCCCAGATTGCAAACAAAATGCTGATACCAAACAGGATAACTCCATAAAGAGGACCTAAATTCTGCAACAAGAACCTTCAAGTTTCTGACAGATAGAGATGGGTGTTGGAATTGAAGAAGTATCATAACCTTCATGGGTAATCAGTAGTAAAAGTACTTCACTAAATCTTGTAGATGCAGCTAGTCTCTGGGCAGCTCTAAATGCTTCATGCCTGGATGACCCTACAATTCAAATACCAAAAATTAACCTGTGTTCTACTTATTATGACCTCCAGAATTGTCGCCTAAGAATGAGAAAAGTTCATCTTCTTACTGACATTATCTTCCTGCCTTCATCAACCCACAAAATAAAGGTGGACAGACAAATGAAATTATGAAAAATATGCATATATGTAAAATGGTCTTGTGATTATAATTACATTTCTCCTTTTCCTTTCCTCCCTCCCATGCCCCACATACATCTTTTTGCTTTCCTTCACTAATTGTTATTGCATTAATATATGTATATACATATGTGTTCCTAAAATTAGCCTGCTCAGTGTATATAATGTTTCAGTACATAGTTCTTAGATATTTATAGAGGTTATGTGTGTACAATCTCATATGTATTTATTTTATTTTCATTCAGTGTATCAAAATAAAAAATTATATTTTTAATTATGAGTATTTTAAAGATTTTTATTAATAAATTATGTTAGAACAAAGTCTTTCAAACTAAAATGATTTGGAGAAACTCTCAAAAATTTTTCCAGAATATAGTTTAGTACTCATTGCACTGTCTAGAAAATGGGGGTTTTCCTATGGTAAATGAAAATACTTGGCTCCTACCTCCTTTTTAAACATATATTAAAAATAAGAGACATAATAATAAAGTACATTTATGCCTCTTGGGATAAAATTCTATACTGTAAGGTAAATCAAAACATAATTGGACAAGAGGTAATTACCCCTTAGAATCCTTTGGCTCTGGGTCACAGAGGAAGGTCGGTAAAAACCTTGAACACGTGGTCTGGTATAAATTAATAGCTCTCCATTCCAAAGAGCTGATCCATTACATCCTGCCTGTTGCTATTTCCCTTCTGAATTCTTCTGAGTCTTGTGAGAGTTGCCCACAGGTCCATGCTGGTCGCCATCACATCATTAACAGTCAAAGAGAGAAATATTGATCTGCCAAGGAAATGGAATAGCTAACCTCTCATATCATGCCGATGCCTGGGGAGCAGGGAAAATGGAATATCTTTAAAGAAATCCTTATTTCATGGAGTTTATCAAGTTATAAAGATCAAACTAAAGTATGAAACACAGTCATAGATTTATTCCCACAAAAGAAAATTCTGTGTGAAACTCCACAACCCATTCAAAAAAAATTCACACTTTATAACAATACGAGAAGGAAGGGAACTCAGAGATAATTTGGCAGGCTTCATGCTATTTTTAATTAAATATTTTTATAATTATTTGGAAATTTCAACACCAAGCAGGAACTATGTCTCTCCACCCAAAATTAAATCAGGAAGTTTCATGTCTTAAATGTTTTTAAAGGACGATATTTTTTCACTTGCTTTACTGAACATAATGTTTCCAAAATATTTCCATTTTAGAAAGTTAGTAAGCTATACCACTTAATTTGTTATCTCTTATCTTTCAGATTGCGCAGAAAAGAAATCTTCTTGTCATAAAAGAATTTTCAGAAAGAATCCAATGTAGAAATATATCATTTATAAATAGTCAGGATGTGATCCTAGGAGCAGGAATGCATGCCTCATTATGACAAGTTATAAATAATGTCAAAAGTTTCTTTTCAAGAAGTTCAACACCAAACCAAAATTGGCCAAAGGAAGCTGTGAGCCAGAACTGGTCTGTCTAAAAAATGTGTGTATTTGAGTACATGAGTAGTGTGTGCGTGTGTATACTGTATGAGTGTGTGAGTGTGGGTGTGTGTACGGTAACAACCTACATGTGTACAGATGTGTTTTCACACATGTCCACAAGCTCATAAGTGAAGCTACTAGCTTTCTTTCCTCAATCATATTTTTCCTGAATGTTCTATTAATTTTACTGAGTTACACATTTTTCTCTGTTCCCCTCCCAACCTCTCCCCTCCCCTTCAACCTTCTTGCATGGTCCCCATGCTCCCAGTTTACTCAGATCTTATCTTTTTCTACTTCCCATGTAGATTAGATCCATGTATGTCTCTCTTAGGGTCCTCATTATTGTCTAGGTTCTCTGGAATTGTGATTTATGGGCTGGTTTTCTTTGCTTTATGTTTAAAAGCCACTTATGAGTGAGTACATATTATAATTGTCTTTCTGAGTCTGGGTTACCTCACTCAAAATGATGTTTTCCAGCGCTATTTATTTTCCTGCAAATTTCAAGATGTCATTTTTTTTCTGTTGTGTAGTACACCATTGTGTAAATGTACCACATTTTCCTTATCCATTTTTCGGTCAAGGGGCATTTTGGTTGTTTCCAGGTTCTGACTATGACAAACAAAACTGCTGTGAACATAATTGAGCACATATCCTTGTGGCACGATTGAGCATCCTTTGGATATATACCAAAAAGTGGTATTACTGGGTCTTGAGGAAGGTTGTTTCCTAATTTTCTGAGAAATCTCCACGTTGATATCCAAAGAGGCCCTACCAGTTTGCATTCCCACCAGCAACGCAGGAGTGTTCCCTTTTCCCCCACATCCTCTCCAGCATGAGCTGTCATCAGTGTTTTTGATCTTGGCCATTCTTACAGGCGCAAGATGGAATCTCAGAGTTGTTTTGAATTGCATTTCTCTGATGGCTAAGGATGTTGAGCATTTCCTAAGTGTCTTTCAGTCAATTTAGATTCCTCTGTGGAGAGTTCTCTGTTTAGGTCTGTACTCTACTTTTTAAATGGATTATTTGTTCTTTTGATGACCAATTTCTTGAGTTCTTTGTATATTTTGGAGATCAGAACTCTGTCTGTTGTGGGGTTAGTGAAGATCTTTTTCCATTGTTTAGGCTGTCATTTTGTCTTGTTGACCATGTCCTTTACTTTGCAGAAGCTTTTCAGTTTCAGAAGGTCCCATTTATTAATTGTTTCTCTCAGTGTCTGTGCTACTGGGGTTGTATTTAGGAAGTGGTCTTCTGCATGTTCTAAGAACTGCCTATTAAATGGTGAAGAATGTGTTGCAGAGTCAAAACACTATATAATGTGGCATTCAAAAGTCTGACACTTTGAGCCCAAAATATGACTTCTGATTTTTTTTCAAGATTTATATAGCTTTTGACATGGAAAATCATGCTTAAATGTGAAATGTTTTCCTATCATTCAAGATTTTTTGAATATTCTTAAATAGACTAAAGACTCCAAAAGGAAATAGGCTTTATTTTTAAATTACCAACATAAAAGCAGCTCAACCTTTTGATAACTGCTGTGACAATCATATTTCAAGAACACTAATAATGTAAAGAGTATAATTTTAAATATTTTCAATAACTGAGAAATGCTCTATCTTGATCACTGACGAATGAAGAAAAAATGTTTCTAAAACAAGAAATGAGACTGGTATACACCTCAGAACCAGGCTCATTAAACCTTCTCAGTGTGTCACTTACATTCAGTTGCATTAAATAAATTAAACACCACCCAAACACAGTGGGCAATTTACACCTGCTCTCATGATATTAGATCAATACAAATAGTTACAGTGTGTTACATTGAATTTTTAAATTCAAATGAAAAGATGCCCCCCCCAAAGGACATCTCTTTGTAAAACATTTGTAAGGATGCTCCTGGATAAAACTCCTCAAGCATGAGAGGCCAAGTGGAGAAAGGCCCTCTGCACTGGGGACAGGAGAGCTTCCTGCTTAAGAATGCGGGCTCTGGTGTTTGAGGGTTCAATTCTCTATCTTCTCGGTTGTCTAAGCATTTAACTCCTTAGTAACAGTTTCTTCATTAGTAAAATAAAAGCAACATCAGAACTACTTCATCAGATCATGGCACATTTAAATGCGTTAGCGAACAAAAGCATCTGGCGCTGTGACAGTTCTTTAATAAAAATCAATTCATTGCTAATACTATCAATATGTCACTGGTACACGCTTGGGTTCACTGTACAGTCAGCTCTTATTTTTCTCAGCTCGCATGCCTGCTCTAATGAGAAACATTTTCTCCAGGAAGAAAACGGATGGATCCTCTTTTGTTGACCCATTTTTAGTAGACTATGAGCCATGCCCCACGTATAAATGTATTCTCAAGTGGGATTGATCAGAGCTTGTGTTTTACCTGCCCCATAATCAATTGAAGTCCTGGTCCTACAGGAGCCTTTCAGGCAGAACACCGGCTGATGTGCTGTGCTACCCAGTAAATCTCCAGAAGAACTTATGCCTCAAAGATCGGTATTAGACATATGGTAAAGAGACAGAGACAGTGGCAGAGGGCGAAGGGGAGGGGGAGAGGAAGCGTGTGCTACAGCAATATCCTGCTTTCCAGAGTATATTTGCAAATATAAATAAATAAGTAAACAAACACTTAAAATATGTGTTCCATAAAAACAAGATTGCTTAAAGATTTTTTTGGAGGAAGACACAAAGTTTCTCCTTTGCCTACAATAAGGTTTAATAAGAGCTCTACATTATGTCCCACAAAATCCAGATGTCTCTATCAAATCCCAACCCTCACCAAACTCAGTACCTCTCACTTGCGAAAGGAGGGCTCTAACACTGAGCAAAATCCCAATCCCATCAGAATTTCATTTGACAGTAAAAAGGTGTCATTTCTACATAAATGTCATTGTGTGGTTATAAGTCCTTTGCTATTTCCATAAGGGAAATATTGGAACTTTGCAGCCTCTTCACCTGATAACTCATGGATTTAGGGCAAAACTTGGTACTCCTTTTATAAAGATTTTGGAATTCTATAGTATACAAAAATACTATAGAAATAATACAAAAGGGGATAAATCTCCCTATAATTATAAGTGTGAAAAGCATCTGAAGGTCTTCAGAATATAAAAGATGCAATTATATTTCAAAAGCATATCATGTCCCCTGTCTAAAGTGAACTGCATGAACCTTTAATAGGGGACCACCATAAACATGCAGAAAATCTGCCCTCAAATTAGTTAAAATGATGCAAGGTATGTTTCCTGCATCTTTCAACTGTGCCATCCTTCCCAAAGCAAATCTCATCCGTGTTCTAACCAAGCAGTTGCAACATGTCAAAAGGGAGACAGCAGCATTTATTGAGAAATCCACACTGTGTCCTTACAGTTTGCTTCAAAAGAAGGCACATTACAGCAGCAGTGATCATGGTCTCGCCAGGACCTTCTGAGCCCCTCTGAAGTTTAAAGGATGAGGATTTAGAAAGACTCTAAAGGGAATTGCTACAGTCATGACAGGAAACAATTAAGAATAAATAAGAGTCTCCACAGAAACGAGACAAATGAAGACATAGTTAAGAAAGTCCTGATGGTGTCAGAAACAGGCATATGTTTAGGTAATGGGTTTGGAGAAACGTGAGTGTTATCTGTAATGCATAAAAAGAAAAAAAGGCATTTCTTCTGATGATTTTTTTTTTTTAATTTGATGATGAAATACAGGTTGACCAAGTTGTATCTGTGTGGTTCGGTTGCTTGGTCTATGACAACTTGTATCACCTTGAATTTAAATTTAAAAGAAGAAAATGTATATTTGAATATGCAAAGGCTTTGACCTGAAAGCCCCAAAATTATTTCTAAAAACCTTAAAGATTCATAAAATTTCCTAAACATAGTGATGCGTGAGACTATTGATCACCCTAAGATTTTTGAACAGGTTCAAGTTCCATTGTGTAAATCTGAGGTAAATCGGGCTTTTTTTTCTTTCTTTCTTTCTTTCTTTGCTTCATTTAGTCAGTGAAGCACTAACTAGAGGTATGAAAGAAAGAGATTTAGGTTCCTGGCTTACAATCAATTGCTCTCTTCTCTGAACCAGTTCATACATCTGGGGCTCTAAGTGGATGCTCGAGAAATAAATACAGTATATTTTTGCTGACAACACAGAAATCCACAAGGATTCGCTTTGAGGACAGCAGGGTGACAACCAGCAAGCAAATGACCAAAGTTTACTGAATCCTTGAACTCTAAATCAGGAAGAAAATGTGAATACAATCTTTCTAATCACTTTGTCTTATACGCAGCAAAACTGGGGAGCTGATTTCTAGCAAGCCTACACAATTTACTCTTACGGGAGATAAGAAGAAAACTTTAATGGAGACCAAAGAGAAAAGCGCATATTAAAAGGTGATATCCAACATGTATATAAGGAGATTGAAAAAGAAAAAAAAAAAGCTAGCACTATGCTTGAGCGGACTCCCTCTTCCTAAGCAGGCAGCATTTTCCCAAACTGCTTCTCCATCTCATCCTATTTTATGTCCCATCCCCCTTTTTAATGCTGGAAGAACATTGTTCATTGGAGAGTTACATTTCAGTTCCATCTCCCTGCCACCACAAATCCTTTAGAAAGGTAAAACTGACTAGGACAGAAAAAAAAATGTTGTTAGACAAAACATAATGAATCTTTCTTCTTACATGACCACATGGGGGCCGAAAACCACAGATGAATACCCATGTTTGTGTCTATAGACTTGATTTACTAGGGGAGTTTATGAAGAGGCTGTAACTACTCAAGAGTCCAGAGAACTAAATTAAGATGTTTCTTGATGTGGGATTACCCTCTGTATGCTGTGAATGCCATTGGTTAATAAAGAAGCTGTTTGGGGGCTGCATAGAGCGGAATAGAGCTAATTTGGGGGGGGGGGGTAAACTGAATGCTGGAAGAAAGAAGAAAGAGTCATGGAGAAGCCATGGAGTTGCCAGAGGAGAAAGAAGCAAGCCACCAGCAGGAGCATTGCGGGTAGGTCACGAACCTCGTGGTAAAATATAAAATAATAAAAATGGGCTAATTTAAGATATAAGAGTGAGCTAGAAATATGCACAAGCTCATAGGTCAAACAATATTGTAAATAATAGTTTCTGTGTGAGTATTTCAAGACAGAGCTGCCCGGAACAAACGAGTGGCCTCCCAACTACAGTTTCTCACCCGTGTTTACTTCCCGAAGTCATAACCTCCTTGTTTTGACTTTGCTTCTGTGGATTTTAATGGAAACACTAATAAAGACTCTTTTTCATCAATAACAGTTATTGTGGAAGGGAGCCAAGAAGTTCACAGAAAATCCTGGCATCCCTCTCCTGACAGGTTGGTGCAAAGGAATAGTCGGAATCTAGGAAGCAAAGGGAAGGGCCAATTACACACCTGACCTTGGCACCTTGGTTTCCGATGACATGACCTCTCTACTGTGCACACTTACTCTTTTTAGTAGTTTTCAAATCCTTCCAGATTCTACAACCTAAAAACACGACAGCAGAACAACAGAACATCTCTTCCAACTCTTCTTTCCATCGCCCCTTCTCTTGTCTCCTCTTTGCACAAACATCAAACTATGTGTCTGTGATCAGCTCCTCTTCTTCCACATGGAAGTCTCAACTGGTGTCAAATCTGGCCTCGGCGCTCAACACTTTGCTAAAATGGCTTAGAGTCAGTCACGGGTGACCTTCCTGACACTACACCAAGCAAGAGCCATTCTGTCTCCATCTCTGATCTCCAGCAACATTTGGCACTAGACTCTCTTCCGGAAATGGTCTCTGTCCTTGCTGGTGCATGATCCTGGCTTCCTCCCTCCTCTTTTATGGTGGTGTCTGGGTCTCTCTATGGCTGACTCTTTCTTCCTCGCCGAGTCAATAAAGATCTTATAGTTCCTAGACGATCTTTCCCAGGCAACCTTAGTTGCCTTTTTCCGGTGTGAGTTCATCCTTGGCAGAGCCTTCAGTTAATAGTCACTACAATGGTAGACTTCATGTCCCACCATGGGGCCTCACACGTGTACACCTTTCATCTAAGACAGCTTCACTACGGTATCATTTGTCATGGTGTCTGGTCCATTTTTACTAACGTGTCCTGCGTTGTCTCCAATGGTACATCAAAACAAAAAGTGCATACTCTTACTCCTACCTTAGAATCTGGTTCTTTCTTACCTAGAACCTGTCAGTCATCTCTAAAAAGAGTATCTATGTCCATCCTGTTAGCCGAATTCAAAATGTCGGCAGTACCTATTCAACCTACATTCATCCACATTCCTCCCATACCCGAACTACCACCAAACCACACCCATCTTACCTACTAAATACTTTTAAAATATTTCCAGTGCCTTCTCATCTCTACCACTACAGCCTTGATCCTACCTCCATTTCCTCAGTTTCCAAAGAACCCAGACTATGGGAGGAGACTCTGATAGTCCCTCCTTAAGGCACTATAAAGTTCTCTTTAGTCGTTGCCCACTGAAAACAAAGTGGATGTAAGCACCATTACATCATAAACCAATTAGAGCCCTCCGATGTTAGGATAAAACTCCAAAGCACAGGCTACATTGGCCTACGCGGTCTGGTTTCCACGTTTAAAAACTCACTGTCTTATTTTCTTTTCCTTGGTTTGCACGTTCTTATCCCATAGGATCTTTTCTTTGTGCCTCTTTCTAAGCTGGTCTGTCCTTTGCCGTTCCCCTGATTAGTGTCTGTTTCTTCCGGGTTTTTAGTTTCGTCTTCCTTCCTTGGAAAGAAGCCTCGCCTGCCTCCCTCAACTAATTCATACTCTCCAAGCTACATTTTATATTTTCAACTGTTTAATTTGACTATTTAATCAATTTCTTTCTCCACAGACCGCTAGCCAAAGGGGAGAGGGACGACATCTGGTTTTCGTTTTCAGCCACCGCAGTGCCAAGTGAGTGCCTAGCACATTGCAGAAGTTCAGGATCTGCTGAATAAAGGAGCACGTGACAGAACTCAAAACTGGGAGTGCTGAGCCATTACAACAACCTACAGTTGTTGGAGACCCCGTGAAAGAAACAAAAGAAGAATGTATCCAGTCCTTTGAGCTGTTATTTTTCTAGAACATTTATTTTTCTTAGCACGCAAGTGATAATATCCTAGCCAATTGATTTTTTTCTCTGCTTCAGCACTCATCGCTAACATGAATCATTCTGAATTATTGACTAAGCCCTAACTATGAAAACCTTTCATAAGAGCAGTGCACAATTTTCTCCTGGCAAGGAGTATGTTATCCTACTTGGTAAAAAAGGAGGAAGAAAAGGAGAGAAAGAAGGAGAAGAGGAGGAAAAAGAGGTGCTATATAACTGAGCATATTTATATTCTTTGACATTGTCATAGATTTATTTTACTTTTAAATATATTTAAAAGTAACTCACCTTTTACCTTGTACAATTTTTTAAATCCCTCGAAGTTTAGAGCAATGACCCCAAAAGAGCAGCTATCATTTCTTAATAAAATCATTGGAAGCAGTCATTGGTTTTCCTAGCTGACACACAAGTGCGTATTTCTAAATACTTTCCACATAAACAAAACAGAAAAGCTGTTGTCAAATTGTTGTGTCTCATGTGTATCCTACGTACGCCCTATAGCATGAATTTGTTCTCTCTGTTCACAAAAGAATTCATGAATAGTCAATCTCATCCATAAACTGATTCATGATTAACACAATAACTGTAGATACAGAAATTTTATTAAAATATATAATCCATCTATAAGACAATTTAAACTAGGAATGATTGTGATTGTTTCACTGGTAATTATAATGACGAATTAGTAAATACATCCTATGTATTAGGTGTTTACCATGAGCCTTCGAAACAACCTGCAAAACATAACTTACACTTATTTAAGTTACAGAGTTGGACAGTGAAGCTTGAAAATGTGAAAGATTCAGCAGGTGGCTGGAATTAAAACAAGGCTTGAGGCCTTTTCTGTGCGGATCTTTGGAAAATGAACGTGGTGCAGTCACCTGATTTTTTTTCAGCAAAGGTGCTAAGAAGAGGCGTTGGAGAGAGAGCAGTCATGGGAGAGAGTAAGCAGTGCGGGCGACGCTGAACATCTCCAGGCACAGGATGATGCGGGACCCATCTTGCATTAGTTATAAAGAACAGCTAAAACAAAAAAAGGATTAGAAACATAGACGGATGAAGACCTGAAAGTATGAAAGCAACAGAAGAAAACATAGGAAGATTACTTGAGAACATTGGAATGCACAGGGGGGGTGAGGCCCCCCACCAAACACGGGAAACAAAGGCAGAAGCAGGCAAATAAGATTACACCAGACTAAAAAACACGACATAATCCCATTCAACCTGTACATGGGATTCAAAAGCTGATGTCACCAGGCATGGTGGTATATACCATTACTCCCTGCCCTTGGGAGGAAGAGGCAGGCAAATCTCTGAGAGTCCATGGCCAGTCTGGTGTATATAAAGAGTTCCAGGACATGCAGGGTCACATAGGGAAGCCCTGTCTCAAAAGTAGATAGATAGATAGATAGATAGATAGATAGATAGATAGATAGATAGATAGATAAGAGAGGTTGAAGTCATAGAAACTGTAGAATGACGCTTATCAGAGACCGAGGAGAGCAGGAGGCAGAGAGGAAGAGCGAGCACAGGTCAGTGGCTCATAACTGTAGTCAGAAGTAAGTTCTCGTGAACTGTTGCATTAAATAGTGTCTACAGAGCACAACAATGTTTGCGCATTCCAAAAAAGCTAGAAGAAAGGTGGTATTTTACAACTTCCCAGACAGATGATAAATATTTGCCGAGAGCATAGATGAATTTAGCCTGAATTAAACTGTGCAATGTAGGCAGGTGTCTGTGTACTCCAGTGGTGGGCCATGTTTTTTTCTGACTTTATTTATTGCTTAAAAGTAAGCTTAAATATAAAATAAAAAGGCAACATAGCCAGGACAAGCACCACAAATACTATTTAATTAATCAGCTTTTCTTTACTGAGTGTCTACTATGTGTTAGACTGTGGGATGCAGCACTGAACAACGCAGAAACAGCCGTTTACTGTCATTTACATCTTTTGAAACCCACAAGGGAATAAAGCAGCATCAACGTTTAAAAGGGAAACCCCATGGCTGATTCCTTAAGTAACTATCGTCTAGGATTAGTGGTTAAAAAAAAAATTCCTCTTTCTCATAGCCTGGACATGGTTCTCCTCATGACCTCCCAGTGTAAACAGATCACATCTGCTCCTGAGAAGGTTCAGCTCTCAGGACAAGTGTGTACATTCAGGACATTCCCTCGAGGAGTTGCTAAGTACAGTTTGGCACCAGAAGTCTCATCGCAATTCCTTGAGTTGCGTCCTTGGCAGGAGGGCACCAAGCTAGTGAGTTTCTACAAGGTCATTTCAACAGTCAGAAACTGATGAGTTGGGACCCACTTGACTCAACATACAACTCTTTGGCAGCGGGGGGTGGGGGAGACGGCATTTCTTGGGAAGAAATTTCAAAATGACTATTTTTTAGGACTTAGTGATTATATGAAATAATAATATAAAAATGTATATTTTTTGGACAGCTGAGCAACTGAAATATTTAAGTTGGCAACTGAGAGAAGTGAGTAAATCAAAGGGACGAGTGCTTCTGTCAACTATGCCAATTACTATGGGAAAGGAATCTAGTAAGCTGGACTATGACTGTCTTTAAAGACTAGCCCTTGAATCGACAACATAAGCCTCTTTTTGAAGTTCCACAATCCCCAGAGAACTCATTAAGGTTCTCACACAGGCTTGTGCACATATATACACATAAACACAAACAAACACACATGTACACACACACACACACACACATACATTCTTCCTTCTGTTCCTAGAAAGAGACAGGAGATCTTAATGAGGGGTAGAAACACTCTAAATATAGAGGCTCAAATTTTTATAAAATCTGTATTTTGCCAATATTGCTATGACCGTTTTTTAAACTAGTATCTTGCATCCATTCTATAACACTGAGCTAGCTGTGCAATTGGGGCCTAGGATGTGCTGCATTTATCCTCAGTGTGCATCTCTCCATTTCAGCAGTGTTGCTAAAGATATGTCTTTTCACACGGAGGAAGAAAAAGCAAAAGACGCAGTTAAGTAAAGGTCAGATACTGCATAATTAAGTGAGCTGTAACATTCCCCAGAGCTTCCTACTTGTCAAAGAGCCTCACAGAAATCAGGGACAGCCCTGGTGGTAAAGTCCGATATCAGTGGCATTTGAAAGAAAGGGGCATAGCCTACATCAACCCTTCGTGGACTGACCTCCTCATAGTTAACAAAGAATTCACTGGGCCAGAGATGCTCTTTATGTCTTGCACGCTTCACCTGCACAAGGCATCACAATCTCCCATACCGCTCACTGCAGGTAGATAATAATTCTGTCTTCCCAGATTGAGGGAGATGGCAATGCTGCTACCTTACCCCTCACAAAGAACACATGCAAAATTTCAGGGGCTCGTACTACTTCACAAATGTACCCTCTGAAGCCTGGGTGCTTTTCAAGATGGGGGGCTGTCTCCTGCTTCAGATATTTGGAAACACTGTATCTTTTGTGCACTTATCATTACTTAAAATGTTAGCTATAATAATGGAACTGTTAGTCACTGAAAGCACCTGGGAGTAGCAGACTATGAGCCCTCCCCCAGTACATCTACAACCAGGTCCCTCTCCCCCAGTAAATCCACATCCTGGTCTCCCTCCCCCAGTACATCCACAACCAGGTCCCCTTCCCCAGTACATCCACATTCAGGTCCCCCTCCCCCAGTACATCCACATTCTGGTTCCCCTCCCCCAGTACATCCTCAACCAGGTACTCCTCCCCCAGTACATCCACATCCAGGTTTCCATCTGCCCCCCTCCCCCCACCAGAAACAGACTAGGCGCCCTTGCCCAGAACATCCATACCACCCAGATCCCAGAAGTATTCTGAGATGGGAAGAATTGCCCAGACACTAGATTAATCACACAAAAAAATTTACAAAAGAAAGAAGGAAAGTCAGAGAGGGAAATAAACACAAAAGCAGAAGTTGGGGACAATGCAAAGAAGGGATCGTATCAAAACAATGCAACCTGGAAAGGAACCACAGCTGGAAAAGGCTAGGAGTGGATCCTGGCAGCTTCCAGAAAAAGGGTAGCTATTGTATTTGGACATGTTGATACTTGGACCTTAACTTTCAAAACAAATAGATAACAAATGACTGTTTTTTAGAACACTAAATTTGTGGCAGTTTGGCAATGCAGATAGGAAATAACCAAAATTAAGAAATCGAGCTCTGCCAGAATTTTCATGGAATCTATCAACTAGAAAGTAAGGGAAAAATTATGAAATTGTTACAAAATAATATGAGGGTGACGGTTTACTGATGATTTGTGGGCGGTAGCATGGCACCCTAACATGAATTAGTATGAAACAATATGAGATCCAGCCTGGGGGTGATCATGAGTTGATAGTGAGCTAGACAGAAAATTCTATTATCTTAGCTCATAAAATTACAGTCAGGGATTTCATTAAGAAAGAAGAACATTCCATAAGTGCATTCTTTAGTGAACATGATCATTTCTCAGAGTACATGCAAAGACGACTGAGGCTGGGTGGGTCCAGCTTATGCTTGACATGGTGTCCTCTGGTGCTGAGACGTGAGCATGAAACAGGTCATTCGTTTAAACAGCCCTGCACGTCCTGGGGAAACTATCTTCACTCAAAAGACACTGAACTCCCAGCGACAGCTTGCCAGATGACTGAACCAGCTTTCCTTGTAGTTCTAAGGATTCACCCTGTCCATCAAAATTCTCCCTCAGTATCTCACCCACCACAAGGCTGTGACTGGAGACACCGTTTATAGCTCTGGAATTCTCGAACGCTTTCCACTTTGTTCAAGAACAAATAATCCCATTAACTGGCTCATTGATGGCGCCTTCCAAAGCAAACCATTCCTTCTTATCCTTAACCCTCCCTCAGAGCCCCCTTCTACAATGTCCTGAGCATTGTTTATTGCAGCTGTGTCTAGTTCCTCCTCCAGATGGTTCATCTCTTGAGGACAATATTTGTTGTCTCCTCTATCTCTACATGCTGGCTGTTTCTTCAATTAGTCTACCTACACAGACCCTCGGTCTTATCTTGGCTCGTAAATGAGTGAAGCGAATCTTGCAGCAAAGACCAGGGAAATCACCTTTCACAAGCTCACAATCTGCCTGGGTTTATCCAAGTTGGTAGGGCTGTCCCACACATTTGAGACAGGCTAAAACTTGAATCATTTAACTTGAATGTGTTTACTGATTATAATCAATTCCAACCAGCAACTGAACACAGCAGTTTTTTTGTTTGTTTGGTAGACTTTTATTTATGTCTTTTTTGCTTGCTTTTTAATAAACAAAGTCAGAAATATACTCTTGGGCAAATCAATAAACTGAATAAAATCAAATAAAACATTAAGGGGAAAATGATCTCTTCAGGTTTTATGGCTTAGCTAAAAGATTATTTTTAAACAAAAATCCACCCATATAAAATGAGCAAGACTACACCAAAGTAAGCATCTTTTTTCCAACTTCCTGGGCCACAGAATAAGGAAACTACAAAGAGCTTTGGTCAGTGATTTGTCTTTGGCCAAATGATAGAGAACTTCTGAGAAAACAAATCATATTCCCGGCTCCTGACCCTCGGGAGATCTTCACTATCACTGACAGAGCAGTCTAAGACCAGAGGCACAGCAGCAGGTGTGCGCATGCTCTCCCTCCAGGAGCACAGAAAGCTGCCTACAGATCATGCAGATCATGCTGTGACTAGCACTAACTGCTGAGGTTAAAGTGAATGGAAAGAGCTGGATACAGTAGTGCAAGTCATCCCAAAGCTGGAAGGTGTGCACCCAGGAGATTAGTGCAAGTTTGGGACCAGCATAGTGACCTACATAGTGAGTTCCAGGTTAGCTAGGATTATGCACTGAGACCCTGTAAAGACAGCAACAAAATCCCAGCCTTGGTGGTACAAACCTTTAATCTCAGCACTTAGAAGGCAGAGGCAGGTGGATCTCTATGAGTTTTTGGCCAGCCTGATCTGCAGAGTAAGTTCCAGACCAGCCAAGGTGACAAAGTGAAAAGTTGTGTAACAAAAGGGGAGAGGGAATAAAGAGAAGGGAAAGAGAGAAATAGATAGAGGGAGGGAGAAAGGAAAAGAAGGAAGAAAAGAGGCAGGGAGGGAGGGACAGGGACAGAAGGAAGGGAGGGAGGGAGGAAGGGAGGGAGGGAGGGGAACTAGAGCATAAGAACAGAGTCATAAGACTGCTGAAAACAGTAGAAAGAGCCCTTCTAAACCTGGAGTTTGCTAGAAAGCAAATGAAATTCTCAACTTTCATCAGTTGTGCTGAGGTATAACTTGCTGTCTAGTCCTTGACTTTGCTCTTGTTGGGAATTCAATTCTGCATCCTTCCCCAATCCAAGTGTTCTGAAATTATTTTCAATAATCACAATCCTGTCACCTTTCAATCTCACTCTGGAGTTTTTGACCATCTTTTTAGCAGAAAGTTAAGTTGACTAAAACAAATGTTCTTTCTAACCTCAGGTGTCACCTGTGCAAACCCAGGCCATTTATTCTTTGTCAACTGTCCCTCGCTGTCTGCACAAGAGAGCACAGACTTTCGCCCCACGCATGAAGACTAAAATGTAACCACTGTTCTCTACAGTGTGGCAAGCAGACATAAAATGTTTCTACTTTCCTTCTACCTAAGTGTTTCCTTCCTTAACAATACCTTTCATCTTTCTTGTTTAAACAACAGCAAATATTTCTTGACAATCTACTATGTGTTACACACTGTTGTTGGCACAATCAAAATGGTAACCTTTCTTACATGTACTGAAAGGTAGACACGAAACACGGTGAATTGCAATGTGATAACCATGACTCAGACATCTAGGAGCTCATAGAGATGGTTTATACCTAGAAGCCCAGGGGTTGAGGTCTGAACTGATTCTGAAAGGTGACACGGAGCTTCTTTAAGTACTAAAATTTCATTTGAACAAAGCCCTGGAAGGGGGAAGAATTGTTTGGAAATATATGATTAAGGGCATAGAGAATGGGAGATGTGCACTTTGGGATGGGTTAACATAAACAACACCAGAATGAATACATCACATTGTTCTCTCAAAATAATAGCAATGATAAAGGATAAATGGCATCAGAGGAAAGGGGTATAACCCCCAGTTACCCCTGAAC
Source organism: Alexandromys fortis (assembly GCF_014885135.2). Lineage (NCBI taxonomy): Eukaryota > Metazoa > Chordata > Mammalia > Rodentia > Cricetidae > Alexandromys > Alexandromys fortis. Next base: position 801,026 of record NW_026068018.1, on the reverse strand, counting down.
ACAGGGCTGCGCCAGCCCTGTACAGAACATCCGGGAATGAATGTGTGCGTCAGTTTGGGGCAGACACAATGGAGGATGTAACCAGCAGTCAGTGCCCGCAGGTCAGGGATGCAGAACACCCTGCTGTGCCTGGGAGAGCCCTTCTTGGGAAGAACTGTCCCACCCCTATACTAACAAGGCTCCATTGAATAAAACACAGTGCTCTAGGCCTTGTGGCATCAAACACTTCCTCTCCATTCTTTTTGCAGTGTCTCACGAGCCAGAGACTCAGAGCTTCAGTAAGGTACTGTTTGCAGAAGGTGCAGGTCACAATTAGTTTCACACCAAGTCCAATTGCAAAGCCCTGATCCATCCATTGGATGGTTTTTATTCTTATTCTTATTATCACTGTTATTATATTGCTCAGAGGTGAAAGGGGAAAAAACAGAAATATAATAGATAAGAGTAATAGATAATAAATAAAGCAATACTTTGAAAATCTAGGCACAGAGATGACATTTTAGAAAGAACTAAGTGCTTAACACAGGCTGCCCAAAAAAAAAAAAAAAAAATTACTGGCCAATCACTGTGTGGGCCTGCAGCAACTGTATAAAAGTCATAGCTCCATCACCAGAAGTATACATGTAAGACTGGTTGTGTCTATAGATTACAAGTAGACTTAATACGTACTTCAAGTAAATTTGACAATGAATGGATGTATGTTGCTTTGATGAGACAGTTAAGTTTTTGAAGCAAATATGTATCCCTATTGTTTATGTCTATGTCAGAGATTATTTGAAGGGAGAAGCTGTATGGTGTGTGTGTGTGTGTGCGTGTGTGTGTGTGTGTGTGAGGAAGAGAGAACATGTGTGTGCATGTGAGTGTGCGTGTATGCATGTTTGTGCATGTGTGTATGTGCCTTTCACAAATAACGTGATAACTTCTTTGCAAGTACCAATCAAAACTGACTGAGGGAAAGTGTCTCAAAAGAATGGAAGGAGAACACACACTCGGGAAAGGAATCTGATGAATATTCAAGTGCTGAAGGTTTTTACACACCAAGACTCTGAGCAACTTCTCCCATTCTGCTCAGGTGAAGCTCAGAGAGGAGAGGAAAAGGATCACAGCCATCATGGCTGCTCCAAGATGCAGGAAGCTGACAGTCAGCTGTGACCCCGGCACAAAAAATCTGCATCTGAGCAAGAAGAACAAAGAAGCAATGACTACAGGAGCCTCTGACGGAAGTCAGGACAGAGGCACTTGAATTCTCAGAGATGTCACAAGGGCATTCTAGCACAGTCACAAAATGGGACTCATTCTCAGGAGAAGAGAGCCGTGTCCTCTGTCATTTCTCTGGGCCTACCATAATTTGTGGCAAAATGTAAGTAAAATTAATAAGAACATTTATGTTGCACAAAAGTGTCAGTGTGGTCAATATGTGACATGCTTCCTTAGCAACCCAACATTTGTTCTTTATTACATCACAGCAAGGCTGTGGTCTTTCCAAATGCTGTTGAGCTATTTGCCACGATTTCCATAGCATGCATGTCATGCTAACTTTGCTATGGGTCAATTGTTATACCCTTTAAAGATTTGTTTTTTGTACTTGTTTAATAAAGTGCTGATTGGCCAGTAGCCAGGTAGGAAATATAGGCGGGGCAACTGTTGCGGGAGATCCTTCCGCCCCTCCAACCAATAGCTGCTGTGATACCAGCCCATTGGGGCGTGGTCTCTCTCCCTTTAAAAAAGCAGCTACTTCCCTCCGCTCTCTCTCTTCACTTCCTGCTCTGGCCGGCGACTAGACTCCCTTCCTGGTTGTGCAGAGGGCTGTTGTCTGGGACGGTGATCTGTAAGTTTTTTCTTCTTTAAATAAATACCACCCTATTAATCATAATTCCAAACTGGGGTGGCATTGTTTGTGACTTACGCCTTCAGGCAACCAGACAGGAAGTAGAGGCAGGACAAGGAGAACAAGAGAATTCTGGGAGAGGAAAGGGTCAGTCTGTAGTCGTCACAGAGGAAGCCAGACATAGAGCAAGCAAGATGTGATAATATAAGTTATAACACTGAGACAATGGAGATGTTCTATCGAGAACTCACCAAGGCCAGCTGGCCTGGGTCTGAAAAAGCATGGGATAAAACCGGACTCGCTGAACATAGCAGACAATGAGGACTACTAAGAACTCAAGAACAATGGCAATGGGTTTTTGATCCTACTACATGTACTGGTTTTGTGGGAGCCTAGGCAGTTTGGATGCTCACCTTACTAGACCTGGATGGAGGTGGGTGGTCTTTGGACTTCCCACAGGGCAGGAAACCCTGATTGCTCTTTGGACTGACGAGGGAGGGGGACTTGATTGAGGGAGGCAGAGGGAAATGGAGGTGGCGGCGGGGAAGAGACAGAAATCTTTAATAAATAAATAAATTAATAATAATAATAATAACAAAAAGAATTTATAAGAAGCCTGAGTTACTAGGCCAACCAATTTATAATTAATATAGTAGACCACTGTGTATTTCTTTGGGATTGAATGGCTGTGTGACCAGACAGGACAGAAATCTCTGTCATCATAACTCTTTGGTTTGATTCACCAGTGTCTCAATGGTTCCTACTGAGCAACCACACAAACCACATGGACATGATGTGAGCCCAACAACACCATGTTTTCTCACACCCACTGTCTTCCACCCTGGTTGTCATTTGACCCAACTGTAGAAGCAAGGAACACTAAATGTTTATCAAGTCACATTCAACAAAGCCCCACTGTTTAAAAAAAATGCTTTATAGATATCAATGATGGTAAAGTTATAAAAACACTACACATGAATTTAAAATTTGTAAAAAGTAACAAAATAATTTTTAACAGAAACAAATGTAATTCATGTTTTCATATCTGTATCTCAAAACGCTTATTATACTTTATATATCATAAAAATTCTAGTGTTAGTAGCTTTTTAATCTGTTGCTTTGTTACATAGGTATTAATAACCAAGTAATAGTTAAATGTCTATGATTTTTTCAAAGTCATCATGAAACACCTCTACTGAAGAAATTTGTTTAAGATTTTTTTTTTCTGAATATTATTTTGAAAAAAATCACAGTGAAGAAAAATGACATTTAGGGACAGTGCTGTGTCATCACAAAATGAAATAAAGTCCCCTTCTTCTAAATGCAGGCTAGGAAATAGCAATGGACTGTTCAACAATCTCAGAAAGCATTTCAGAGGGATTCCATTGTCCCTTGAGACAGTTAACTTCAGCTCATAAAAACGCTAGTGTCTAAGGGCAGAAAATTACAATGGCTTCCTGTAAGAGCCTCCTCTCATCTCTTGGGCTAATTTAAACAATATGGAAAAACTCCAACCCAACCTCAAGCACAGATTTAAAAAGCCTATTATTTAAAGCCCAATCTACACATTTATCTGTCAATAGAACCTCCCTTCCTCTCTTCTATTTCTAGTCCCACATGTTTTATTGCCTGGAAAGAAACAAAAAGAAACTTTGATGTACTCTAATGCAATGCTATCCAAACCCCCACACCTTTCTCAGCGGTTTCTGCTTTGTCTCGGAAGACAGCAGGAGAAGGCTGAACACAACACCTTGCAGATACGTATGGGGATGTGTGAAACTGGTTGTGTTTGCAAAGCCACTTAATAAAAGTGCTGGTAAAACCACAGCCAGCCTCTTTTTGTGTCTGTTGTTTTGACATTAGAGAAATGTGAGAATATTGCAACAACCCTGATGTCTTTTTAAAACAAAAATTCTATTATAAAATAATATCCATGTTTCTCAGACATGCTAAACTGTTGTTCTGAAAATCAATTCAACTCACTATCAACTAACAGTTTTATACTATGGGGTAAAAGAAGCGAAAGTACATTTTATTTAGACAAATGGACTTCACTGAGTATCAGTATTTGGAAGTGGGCAGGTGGAAGAGAAAAATATAGTACACACTAATTCAAGCACATATCCCAAATCCTGACTCCCTTTTATCTGCTTATCTTATTTCTTACTTTGTTCTACTATTGGTAATATAATAAAAATAAATAATGTGTGAAAGTAAACATAAACACAAACTAAATATTACACATACATTGATATATTAATATAATAGAGGAAAAAGTAAATCTCTAAAACGACTCCCAAGGACAGAAAGAGAAGAGGCACTGAGAGGTGTCCCTTCCATCTCCCTCTCCAGAATTGCTCCTTGTACTTTGAGATGCAGAGCCATAACATATCCCAGCTCTTTACTAATTGAGGACTGCAGGAAGAAGAGACTTGGCAGGAAAAGCTGGGAAGTGATGATGGAAGTATTTCGGAGTTTTATGGGCATTTGTGCTCCTCATTCCCACAATGGTGACTCCCTTCCTCACACACTTTGCTGTGAACTCTCAGGCGACATAGCAATGGGTTTTGCAATGTTAGCACGCCTTCATCAACTGGCATCCCGAAGGCTTGACATGCTCCTGCCAACCTCTCCAGATTCTAATTCATTGCGGCTGCACTTGCTGGTTCTCATTCTCCCAACCCTTACCAAGCGCATTCTCTACTGTCAAGTCCAGCCTCATTCTAACCCCATCTGTTACTGGTAGAGAAGGAACTCCAAAAGGTATGTGTTTTCCATCTCTCTCATTGAATAATTCTTCATCACAAAAATTCATACTGTAGCACACTCAGTTTTCTGTCTCCCACTCTGCCACACACACACACACACGTGTATATCCACCCACACAAAACACATTTAACTCAACTTCAGATTTTAAATAACACACTTTAATTTGTTAAATTGCATGAAGATGGGAAAAGATGAATAAAAAGCATTAAGAGTTATCTCATACAACAGAAGACAAATATAAAACGTATGTCTCAAAAAAAAAAGTATGTCTCTTCACTGTTTATTTGGTTTAGAGCAAGCCTCAAGAGCAAAAAGGATCCTTATGCAATGTTGGCATGTAGTATAGAAAATAATGATGATAACTATAAATCAAATATCAGGCAATTTCCGTGGCCCAAACCTAGAGACTAAGGGAAACTCAAGAGTTTTAGTTTGGTTCTGCCATATTTATTTGTGTAAAAGTTCCATGTCGGCTTTGTAGCCTTGTGATAACTTCTCCTTCATAGAGTATTATTTTTATTCTCTAATGACTATTTCTTAAGAAATTGACGTTAGGATTACACAATATTCTTTACTTCTGTATTTTTATTGGTTAGTTTTTTCTTTGTTGTTCATTTCTACTTTGGGAGCTAATTAGGGATATGTGTCTTCAAATAGTTTTAACATTAATACTGCAGATTTAAATGTATGATTAAATGCATTTTAAGAGGGTATCTGTAGCTAGCAAGGGTTTGCATGACACCTTCTGGAACTTGGCTGAACCATAGAACAGATTCCCAAAGAAGTTAAAGAAAGGGAACCCAGTCAAGGCAAAGAGAGGCAAGGTGCTGTGTTTAATACAAAGCCCAGCCTCTCTTTGTCTAGATGTATTATCATCCTAAAAAAAATTTTTGTATTGTTTCTAAATACCCAAATAGTGAGAGTCCTCCAAAGATAAAAAAAAAAAAAAAGACAGAAGAAAGGGATAATCGACACAATTGGGTCGGGGAGGGGTGGAGATCAGGCTAAACACAAAGTTATGGGCGCACACAGAGAACATGGAAGAATGCACATTGTGCAAATGCTATGTTCCAAATGCTATTTCTGAATTTCCATGGGAAGCCTTCATGATAGGGAAAATTATTTCTGGGCCTTCAAATAGGAAACTAAAAGAGGCTTCCTTGGAGCTTGATAAATAACAACATCAACACGATGTTATAAAATCTAATTGTGTTCTTCTGAATTATCTCAGAATGTCTTACAGACATCCTTCTGTTGATCTGCAGAGATGCTCATGCAGCCTTTCACTGACTGCAGACTTGACTTAGAAAGAACAATGTCTTGTCAACTCTAAATGAGGAGACAGGACTACATGCTGGACCACCACCTTTATGCAACATGCCTCTATCCAAGGAGCAATGTTGTTCACAATAGAATCACTCAAAATCTCTTAGGAAGAATGAGCCTTATACACACCACTAGTGAGGATTTCTCAAAACTAAACCAAGATATGTTTATCTAATGAGAATTATGGCAAGTCTAACGATATAGGTCTCCTAAAAACTATAAATAGGATCCCATCATAGTTGTCAGAATCCCTAATTAGCTCCCCAAATAGAAATGAACAACAAAGCAAAACTAACCAATAAAAATACAGAAGTAAAGAATGTGGTGTAATTCTAACATCAATTTCTTAAGAAATAGTCATTAGATAATAAAAATAATACTCTATGAAGGAGAAGTTATCACAAGGCAGACCATATATATATATATATGGTCTATACTAGAATATATATATATATATATCAGAATATTAAAGAAAAGTGGATACGATTCCTAGATCTTCTATCAATATTCCCAGTTGCTTTTTTCAGAATCAGGCTAAGCAACATATCTAAAAATAGCCAAGTGATTGTGTTCCCAGGTATTAAACAAAAGAAATAAAAATATACATTCAAAAGAGATATTATACAAAAAATGTTCACAATAGTTAAAACCAAAAAGCAACCTACATACCCCCTCAACAGAAGAATACACAAATGAGACATGCTGATAAAATTATTAGTAGTAACTAAAAGAAATTAATTTAGGTAAAACACTGAGCTGAATGAGAGAAATCTGTCACAAAGAAATGTAAAGTCCATGACTCTGGTTAAATGCAAACCTAATCCTTGGGAATTGATATCAAGCAATGGGTCCTTGTATAGAGAAGATGTGTCAGAGAACAGAAATATTCTCTATCATCAGCTTGAGCTCCATGAGTGCACACATTTGTCAAATGTATCATACGTTAAAATGTGCAAATTTTGTTACATATAAATATATACAGTAGGTTAAAAGGGTGAGTAGACAGTCTAGGCAAAAGACATGGAAACTCTCAGAGAGTAGTAAATCTTTCCTTCTACCACAGTATGTCACGCGTTCAGACACTCGCACTGAGTCTATCCAACTCATCTTTTGCTGACAAGAAGGAAGCTAAGATGAGAAGGCAGAACTACTAAAATCAACCCACCAAACATCCAGCCATAAAGAGCAGTGATTTGAGAGATGGAAAAGGAACGTGAAAATCAGACAGGGGTACTGAAGAGAACATGCAGCCTTCAGCAGGAAATACACCACCGATCCCTGTGGCAGCCTCCACGCCTCTTCACAGGTTATGGACAAAACCCACGGTTTTCCCCTTGATGACAAAAACAAAAGCTTCCAGATAAATCACAGCACGTGAACACCTGGGGTTGGTTGCCTTTGAAAGCAGTGAACGTTCCAAAGCATCACCTTGATTCCAGCGAATTCCTGAAACCCACAGGAATAAGAAAGTCCCCCAAGTGAGTGCAGTATAAGACCCTCTTGCATGTTAATGGCTTCTGGATAAACAGAGGTGGTCCAACCACTGAAACCTATTTGACCTTCTGTTCTCCCCATCCACATGATGTCATCACAAACTAAAGCATATTGAATATCCAATGCATTGAGTCCTACAAGAAGGTTAAAGGCATGACAGACCTCAAAGCAGCTAGAGGCAAGAGTTCATCAATAATACCTTAGATGACAACGGAATTGCCTACATCTCACTTAAAATAGTACCCAGAAAAACATCGTCATGCTTCAGGATTTTTGTTAGTATGAATCCCAGTAAATTAATAATACAACTTTCCTATTGGGCCAGACATCTGAAGTTGCAGATTCTTTTGTAACATTATGACACATGGAACATAAGTGGTTAAGTATAACCAGTAAATGACTAATCCAAGTATTAGAAGTTTAAATATTCTGTGCTTATGTCTTTGAACAGACAGTGATGGAGGGGAATTAACAGAAAACATTATCATTTCTTCATTCTTGTATATTTCCTTACACAACTTACTGGTGGGAAAACAGAAAGGAGGGAAGGAAAGAGGTGCTGAAATTTTCAGCAGCTCCTGAACACTGAAAACCAAGCAGATAAGCTATGGTAGCTGTCTTAATTAGGATTACTGTTGCTTTGATGAAACTCCATTACCCAAAGCGGGATGGGGAGGAAAGGGTTTATTTGGCTTAGGCTTCCACATCATAGTTCATCGTTGAAGGAAGTAAGGACAGGTACTTAAACAGGGCCAGAATCTGGAGGCAGGAGCTGAGACCATGGAGAGGTGCTGCTTACTGGCTTGTTCCCCACACCTTACTCATTCTATTTTCTTATAGAACCCAAGACCACCAGCCCAGGGATGTTACCACACACAACGGACTGGGCCCTTCCACAAAATCACTAATCAAAAAAAAATACAGGCTTGCCTACAGCCCAGTCTTAGGGAGGCATTTTCTTAATTGAGGTTCCCTCCTCTCAGATGACCTAATATCACATTGACATTAAACTATCCAGCACAGTGACTAAGATGTCTGGTATTGATCCAGTGCTTTCACTTTTGCACGTAAATGGTTAAATACAAAGGGTAAAGCACACTGTGGCTATGTTCTTTTGTAGTGGCTGTTGTTTAGCTGAGTTCATTTCAAAGGCAATACAAAACTCAGTCTTAGCAAACAACTAGATGGAGCTCACCTAGCGAAACTAGCAGTCACTGAAAGAGAATCTGTACAATCATAAAGGGCATGAAAGAAAAATAATAACCCAAATAAACGATTGCCTAAATAGGCAAATCCAAAAGCAATGTGCCCTTCATGGTATGCCTGTTATGTATTCAAGCTTTCAGCTGTCATAAATTCAATGAAGCACCTATGGATGTTAAACACTTATGTATTTTCCCTCTCTCACAATGGCCCTATTTAGTTAACCAAGATTTCAAAACAGTTTATCACTGTCAGAAACCCAGTGAAGCAACTAACTTAGGGAGATTTTTAATTACAGAAAAAGGAAGTCATGAGAACATAATTGCTTTTTAAAAAAATGATTCATAGTTACTTGAACTTAGTCCACATCACTATGTGGTTATTTTCATTAATACTTCGCCCAGAGGAAAAAAGCCTATACAACCATTGTTGATAGTGAACATTAATCACCACCTGAAGTGTGTAAGGAAGCTCAACTACAACAAATGGCATTCATCCAAGAAGTAAAGGCCCCATAGAGCCCAAGTGAAGTAAAACAGAAAGACATCTATGTTCTTCCATAATTGAGCATGAGAGAAAACTTAAAACTTTGAAATCTCCAAGAAGAAAATGAGAATAATCTGATCATATATTTAAATAAGAAAATAGTAAACTAAAATATATAATCAATAATAATAAAATAATAAAAATGAACACCAATGGCTTATCACCCAGTAAACCTCATACTCTGAGCCGTGACTGGAGTCCCACATAAAAACAAACTCGGACTTCAGAGTGATACATTCCATATACAACTGTCAATCAAACCTCAAGTGAAAAACCACAACCTCTCTATCCATCGCTTCCTATTAGTGGCCATGTCACCTACCACATAGTACAGCAGTGGTTGAGAAGTATGGCTGATCTCTTTCAACAATGTTAGAGCTTTCTCCATCGCAGCCCAATAAACACATGTTCTCAATAACTCCCCCAATGAATAAGCCCCTTTCAAGAGAGAAGCAGGACTCACACGAACACTAACCTCTTGATTAAAACATCCCCTGGCTCAGTGGACTGTGAAGGTCTCCCCCAATACACATGCTTCGGGCTGCATTCACAATCAATTAGTTACATCAAACCCCCTTTTGTTTCCCTCCAGTGACTTTTTATCACCCTGTTATTTGACTCCTAAACAACTGCCTCACCTGGCTTCCTGCCAGATTCCCCACACGCATGGCCTTCCTAGAAGACAACAGCCAGTCATAGAGATTCTCCACAATACGGTGAATAGAGAAATGTCTATAGAATAACTCCCCAGGCCAACGAAGGCATTCATAAAACATTCACTTAATTGAGGGGGTTCGTTTTTCTTGCTCATTGCCTTTTGACAAAGTACTTTTTTTCACACATCTCAGAACTACATGATCAGCCCAGAACCAAAATATCCTGGTTCTAATCTATATAGCACTAAAATAACCATCTGACCCTAACATCTTTTCTTACCACCTCTGAAATATACATTCTCTCTTTACAGTGCTGGTTGCTAGTTCTCTTTTGCTGTAACGAATATCCTAAGTAAACAAAACTCATGGATGGTAAGCTCAACTGGACTCGGCTTCAGAGGCTTCAGTTCATGATGTCTTGGTCCTGCTGCTTGAGGCTGTGGTGATACAGAACATCATGATAGAAGATGGTCAACTCTCTATGGGTACCAGGAATTTGGGGAGGGCTGGCGTCCCAATGACTTCCAATGTTACACACCCAAATGAGTCAATATCTTTCCCCTACCTAATGAAGGTTCCACTATGTTCTAATATTACAGCAGGCAACTAATGCACAAAGGCCTTTGGGGATCATTTGGTACCCAAACCATAACAGTGGGTGATTTAAGTAATCCTGTCAACCTCAAATGGGACATACATATCAACAACAATACTCCCAAGGTTTGGGACCACCATGAAAGAAGGGACTGAAATAGCATCTGAGCCAGTGATCAAGATGGGTTGCAAGAAAATACTATCTTCTGAAAATGATAGGGCCATTGCACTTATAAACTCATAGCAATTGTGATTGCTTTCCCAAGACCTACACAAGATCAAAACAGTCAACATTTAGGATAGATACGAGTGGGGAAACTCACCAGGCACCACCTCTACCTGAGAAAAATTGGCAGCTGATGGCTACTGAGAAAGGGAAAGTAAGTTTTCTTCAAGGATGAGGCCTCTGTAGCTGGAGACTTCTCTTCCACCCACCAGTTCACAAATAACCATTCTGAGGCTTAATATTAATTACAAACTGTTTAGCCTATTAGCTCAGGCTTATTATTAACTAGCTCTTACAACTAAAATTAGCCCATTTTTATTATTCTATATTTTACCACAAGGCTTATTACTTCACATCTTGCTTCTCCAGCAGCTGCTGGCATCTCCCTGGCCCCACCTTCTTTCTCCCTGTATCTGTGTTTGGATTTCCTGCCTATCTGTATTCTGCCCTGCCATAGACTAAAGCAGCTTTTTTTTTAACAAATGGTAATTGAACATATTCACAGCATTCATAGAAGCAACCCACATCATCTCCACTTTTCTGACTAATTAAAAAGGAAGATTTTAACTTTAACATAGTAAAACTACGTATAACAAAACAATAAGCAAGCAAGAATTAGTTACAATAGTCTATTTGTATCTGACAAAATACAAATACTCAATCATCTATCATTTGTATTTGACAAAATAAAATACTCAATCACCTATTCTATCTTTGTGAGTCTAAAGTTTCATATCCAATTTACCTTTTATCATAACCAAAGATAACTATAACTATCTAGTCTTCAACTCCATCAAAGACCACAGAAAGATATACTATTACCTGAGTAAAGAGTAGGTGCATTGTAAGCAACCTCCAAAACTCTAGAAATGACAGAGATATATGGCTGCCTGGAAAGTAACCCAAAGTTCTTCTGTAATATTGGGGCATCCATATTCAACCAACAGACCTAGAGTGTCTGAGAGATTTCTCAGTGACACAAGAAATCTGAAGGGTTGTCCCACCTATTTTGGCATAATTTAATCAGTAACTTTCTTCTGCACCCTGCAGAATGTCTGACAAAATAATTCATAAAGAAGGAGCCCTTAAAGACTGTCCCACCTTGTTTTAGCAAGTTCAGCAGTCATTTTCCTGTGTGTCCTGCAGGTCAAGCTTATGTAGCATATTGTCAAGCAGTTCAGGTAAGATCAGTTTCTTGCCCAAATGGCTAGCCTTGCCACATTTAAAGCAAACTCCATAAGGAGTTTCTTCAATATCCATCATACTCTTGAAGGAATTGGTGCTGTTAAGAGCAGATGTGTCTCATGTTGAGAAAAGTCTAAGTAAAACATTTTAAATGCCAAATTCTGTAGGTCTTTGAAGTGTTTAAAGATCACCTATCCATTTGAAAATATCTCTGCATATCTAGAAAATCAAACATGACTATAAATTTGACTACTATAGATAACTATTAATTTGTATTTATAACTATATATTACAATTTTAAATAAGCTGCATAACACAATACCTTAAACAAGAGTAGAAATACACTTATATATGTATATAATAACAAAATTGACCTTAAATTTATATCAGTAAATCAAAATCCATACCAAAGTAAAGTATTAATTTCCATATCATATCCCCTGTTTCGCTTTAGAAAGAGATTAACTATGACCGTTAATCATTTATAATCAACCCCCTTTAAATGAAGACAAACATTCATAAACAATATTTGGGAAATTTGGGCATAATTTTCCATACTTCTTCCTGCTGATTGGGGGCACTGGTAATCTTATGGGGATCCCAAGAAAATTTATAATTTTGTGAGGCTACTTCATCTCAGCTAGTTGCCTTGATGCTCTTTTGGATACTGTATCACCTTGGCCATTGCTCCTATGGTAAACTTCCAGGGGTCTTAGAAGATCAAACCATATTAGCCTGGTAGGAATCCACAGCTTCTCATCTTCTGTGGAAACAAAAGCAGAATTTCTTTTCCAAAGAAACATCCCTAGACCCAAATTTTGAAGTCAAGATACCTTTATGTTAGTTAAGCTTAGCAGCCCCCACAATCAAATATCTCTCTATAGTTAGCTCAATGGTCAAAAAATTCAAGGAAAACACAATAGTATACATAATCCAGACTCTCTGTGTATTTTCCATCTCTATGTGGCTTTTTTTATATTAGTTTAACGTTCTCTTTAAATACTTTTTTTAACTATCTACTTCTTTTATAACTGCCTATACTCATTTTCTTTCTTAAGTCTATGTACATTTTTTAAAACACTGTGAACAATTTACAGGTTTCTTTTTACTGCATATCTGTAATCATTTTCTGGCCAGGAAAATTTTTAAAATGCTACATGGGCAAGGCTAGGATCAATGCTGTCATGGCTTTGACTGTTGGCTCTGCCCTATTCAGCTTTTCAACAAGTAGAGGTACATTCACTGCCAGCTCTGGGAGTCATGCTCACCACCCCAACTCTGGGATGCAGTACTAAGTAGTGTAAAGCTGTGCTCTTAGGCCTGAGGCTGTGTTCTTAAGCTCACAGGCAGTGTGTGAAAGAAGTCTCTTTGTACTGTGACCATGAGAGACCAATGGAGTCCACCATGCAGTGTGTAACTGTGCTCTCAAGCCCACAGCTCAAGTCCAAAGGCAGCAGCTGAGAAAACCTCTCTGTACCGAGGCCCTTTTAAGAGGCTGTGGGAATCTGCCATGCTACTTAGCTCATGGTATTTGGTGGCTGGCTCTATCTCATAGGCAGGTATCCAGAGAAGTGTCTCTGCATCTCAGTCAGCATGAGAGACTAAAAAACTGAGTGCAGCTTCATTTTTGTGTGTTTAGAATCTTTTAAAGCATTTTTATATCTTATGTGGACCCAGGCCCCATGTTGGGTGCCAAATATAGCTGGAGACTTCTCTCCCACCCACCAGTTCTGAATAACCATTCTGAGGCTTAATATTATTTACAAACTGTTTAGTTTATTAGCTCAGGCTTATTATTAACTAGCTCTTACAACTTAAGTTAGCACATATTTATTATTCTATATTTTACCATGAGGCTCATGTTTTGTTATCTCACATCTTGTTTCTCTGGCAGCTACTAGCATCTCCCTGATGCTGCCTTTTTTTCTTCCTGTGTCTCTGTTTTGATTTCCTGACCAGCTATATTCTGCCCTGCCATAGGCCAAAGCAGATTCTTTATTAACCAATGGTAATAAAACATATTCACAGCATACAGAGGGGCGTCCCACACCACGTTATCCACGGTCCAGTGTACCCTACATCTATGTATATATAGACAGAATTACTGGACTCAGTAGGTTATAAAGGACAAAAACAAGATATAAAGTTGGGAAGGGAGTGTGATAGGTTTTGGAAGAAGTGATGGCTTGGGGTAGGGGTAAATATGTTCAAATATATTGTATACGAACAAATAAAAATAATATTTAAATATATATTAATAACTATGAAAATCATGAGATAAGTGATTTGACACTCTAATCATACTTTGTTCAGTATTGCTATCATTTTAAGTGAGTTCTCAATCCCTACCCACACTTAGGCTTCCTTCCCCAAACAAGATTAAATGATGGCTAACGATCCACTCTAACTATCCAGTGTTCTCTTCAGTCTCCTGTTTCCAGATTACCTGAGTGTATTTTCCTGGCCATGTAGTGCTGAGTGATCTCTGCAGCCTTCTAACCAGTGCTTTCAGTAACTACCTTGTCAGTTCACCTTCTGCTTCCTGCCTCTTTTCAAATCCCAGCTAGAGTTAGCAAAACTGCCTATTTCCTTTAAAGGGTCTCTGAGCTTTTTGCCAGGGCAAAAATCACATAAATATTCTGATTAGTTCCATCACAAATTTATGAGATTCAACTCCAGCTGCTCAGCAACCCATTTATTTATCTCTCTCCTGTTCCTCTTTCAATTGCCTAAACATAATTATTCCAGCTTTGATCACTCACCCCAAGCACTAGACTCCCTGCTTTGGCATGCCTCCTCCTCAGCAGTCAACCCTCAGAAGAAAAGAAAGCCTCACGGTATGCAGCCCTCGGCTTCTCCTTTCTTTTATATCATATACATCCTTCCTGCCTTGCTGCCCACACTGTACAAAATGGTATTAGGATTGCCTCTTTCAAACGCTGCATCCTTTCGATGAATGCAGGCTTTCATGCCCTTCCAAACAGCCATCTTCAGTTGACTTCCCTTAGCAATGATGGTCTTCCACTATGTTGATCTGCTGCCCCTGACTCTTAGAGTCTCTGCTCAAGCTTCCTAAGTTTTTACACCACAAGCAAACTTTCTCACACTCAGCTTTCTCAGAGTTAGAGATATCCACAAAATGTAGTCAAGCGTGGATCCTTCAACATGTCAGCTTCCTCTCAGCCTCACAATTCAACAGCTATACTCTAATGTTCTGCTTTCCCTGCATTTCCCTCTTGCTCTCTCCCCTCTATCTGAATTAGAGTATCAGTGCCATGGCTATACCTATCAATGGGTGTATGCACTTCAAACACTTTATTTAGTGCTCATTTTGAATCAGAGTGACCTTCTCCAATAGGATGTCTTATGGTATAAGTGATAGGAAAACACTATGAATTCTGTTTCAGGCCATGTATGAATTTGCAGTTCCTCTAAGAAGAGCTAGAGCAGCTCATAAACACTATTCAGATGTGCATCAAAGCTCAGCGCCTTTTTCTCTTCCTTTTTCTTGGTTCTTTAGTCTGTATGTTTCTTTCATTCTCAAGATGGAACAATGGTTCTATGTGTCCATATTCAGAGATAGCATCAACCAAAGAAAGAAATGCACCACTTCCTTTAAGAGAAATTCCTTATAGAAGCCCCACTAATGTGAATCCATACTTATCTCCAAATTAAGTATTAATAAATAAAATGTGACTACTATAGTTACGGTATAGTAGGCTTTCTACACTTATAAACAATGACAGTTAGGGGAAGATAACTGTCATGGGGGTTATGCCATGCAACATAGATGTATAGAGACTTCCTGACCTCTTTGTATTACCTGCTAATAACATACCCTACTTGTAGAAATGAGAGTTTTTGCTATGGACTTAGACTCAGATGTAGGAATTTAATTCCCAGAGCAATAGGGTTGGGACAAAGGGCCTTTTCCAGGGGGTTGTTTAGGTCAAGAGAGCTTCATTCTCATGAATTGATTACAGTCCCTATAGAAGGAACTGCCAAATAGGAAGATGTTCTGTCTTCCTTTTCTGCCTTAGTGTGCAGTGTCTGTTCAAGCTCATCCTTCTGCTTTTTACCATGCGAGAAAACAGCAAGACATCACTCCCCAGATGCCAATACCTTGGCCTTAGACTTCCTAGCCTCCAACACTCTGAGAAAAGAAATGCCTGTTCTTATAAAGCACTCATTCTGTTTCATTCTGTTAAACAACACAAATGGACTTCTCTTAAGATCAGTAGTTAATACTGACTACTAAGCTGTCGAAACAAAAAGGATATTTATTCTTCTAGATTGTTATCAGTTAATTCTCTCTAAATCTAAGTCTCTAAATACTTCATGAGCCCTAAGATCTCTAGAGTCATCTTGATGCTTTTTTATTGCCTGTGACCAGACATCAACAGCTCTGACCAGCACAGTCTATAAAACATCCAGTGATTTTTATCTCTCCATCACCACTGTAGCCAGAATATCTGCAGTTCTTTGCATGATTCAGGGGCTACTACACTTGTGTACTTCTAGACACAGTGCAGCTTGCTCCAGACAGTTCTCCAGTATTAAACAGTGTGTGGAAGTGTCTGAGAATAGGAGATGCTGTAGGAATATCTCCAGACCTGAGAGATACAATCAAGAGATGCAACCAGATCGGAGAAACTAAGCCAAGGCAATGTGTCCAGAAGACAAATGGGGAATTTGTGAGGGCACACACGTGTGTGTGCAGGGACACACAGACACACAAATTGACAGGCCAGAGGAGAAACTGAATGCAAAATAAACAGGTCAAGGTGCATAGACCATCTGGGGAATGTCACTAACGGATGCATACTGCTTTAGTCTGTTTCCATATCCTTCAAGGCACGGGCTATCTATAAACTGAAAAAACAATGTGCAATTCGTGGATTGCTAATGTGTTGTTTCATAGAGATGTGGGTTCTCTTTGTCACAAAGGTTCCATTTGAAAATCTTTGCTAGACAAATAATCAAAAGACAGACAAAGTCTGCAAGATGTTTCTGCATGACCTGCGGTCTGACATGAAAGACTAGCACAGCTTTTTTATGTCTAATTGATAGGATAATTTCTGAAAACTATGTGGCGTCTCTATGAAAACATAGATAGCTACACTTAAAATGTTTATATTAGCAAATTGTATTCCTGTTATAATTATACAAGTTGAAAAATTACTTGTGGGAAGGTACTACCTAAATATACCAAAAAATATTCTCAGTGAGACTTATGCTAGAACATTAGAAATCTCTAAGTCTTGTACCTCTTAATTATTTTCCACACTTTCTGCACCATCGTTTCCTGCTTAGAGTTTCATTTCAAGTCAGCAAGCGTACAACAAAGGAAGAGTTTCAAATGAATGCCATTTCCACATGCATTGGGCACAAGCAGCCACCCTACAGAGAATGCCCTTGTTTGGGCACACTGCTACCAAAGAAGGGACAACACAGCTCGCCAGACACATTTGGCTCAGTTTGATTGCCCTCTTGTGAAGTCCTACAAGCTCAAAACTCAACTCACAATTGTAGGTGTAAGCCTCATTGGCAGTGTCTTGAAGAACGGGAATTATCTTAGGGCAGTTTCTGAGGCTTGACTTCTAAAATATCTAAAACGTGCTGCTTCTCACAACATGAAGAAAGCCCTATTATTTGATCATTTACCTTATCAAAACAGGTGAAAAGTACTTGAGCCAGGAGCCACACCCTACATACCCTCTGGTCTACCATAGGGAACCTTAAACATATTAGCCTATTGGCCAAGGTACAAGAGAGTCAGTAATCCAGAATGTTCTAGTTCCAGGGACTTCTTCATTTTAAGAACACATAAATCAGTCTCTTTGATATTACAGGCATAGTTAGTGCCTCAACCACATTGTTAAATCTTGTGTCTAACGTGAGATATTTGTGCATGGAGGTCCTTGCACTGCCTTGAGCTCTCTGTGCTCTGGGTTTCTATTTAGCCTTGTTTGCCAGCAACAGTCCAGGAACAGCTCTCAGCAATAATGGCAAAACCTGCTACAAGCACCAAGAAAGAGGAAACAGTAGGTCAGAGGGCCTGGCCAGAGTGTGGCGTCATTGTGTGCTTTGATTAGCGTGCTGCCGAGCACAAATATCACCTTACAAGGTTCTGCACTTAACTATGCCTTTTATTTTTGATCCCTGCCAATCAACTGGAATAGAATATTGAACCCACACACACACTAATGATTTCTCCATAGTGGAAGCGAGTGAATCCTGGGGGAAAACATATAAATTCTGAGGATGGATAAGGCGTATCCCCATGCTGTTAGCACACATAGGCAGTCTGCCAAGCAAAACAGGCTCCCTTGTGCTCTCTCTCTCTCTCTCTCTCTCTCTCTCTCTCTCTCTCTCTCTCTCTCTCTCNCCCTCCCTCTCTCTACCAATAAATGAAATAAAAATCTTTTTAAAACATATTCCTGTAGTTCACTGAGCTTCTCTATATTGTTAGCTAACTGTTTTAATATTTCATCAAGCTTAAACCTTAAAACTAAATGACTCATTTTGATTGAAAGGAACACTAACTCTTTGTTGACCGCTTTTCCAGTGTCCAGCCACACGACACATCACCTTCCAGGGCCCTTCTCCGCGGTGCCCTAAGACAATGTTCTTTAGAACACTATAAGAAAAAGGCTCCAATATTCATGCTCTCTGGAAGGTGGGGCTTTTCCATAAATGACCAGCGTGTGTATCAGCAAGCAGCAGGAGAAATCACTGAACTGCAGGCGTTGCTATCCAATAGGCTGGGGTCCCAGACAGAACAACTAAGAAGAGGGACCCTCCACTTTCACACCACACTCTATTTTGCTATTTTTTCCCTGCTTCTATTGCCCACAGATATCAGACTCCAGAATCTTAAGTCCCTAAAGCAGAGCTGTACCAAGAACAGTCATGGGGCTTACATAGTTCAACCATGAGCTGAGGCTATATCATTGGTCCTTCTTGTTCTGAGGCTTTGATTATTGAACTAGCTACAGGTTTCCCCAGCACTCCAGCCTAGAGATGTGGGATCGTTCACCTTGTAATCATATAAGCCAATCCAATAAAGTCCTTCTTTCAATTATTCCTATGTTCTGCTGGCTCTGTTCCTCTGAAAAAGTGATACAATATCAAAAGAGTGAAATTTCCCCAATGATAAAGTATTTAAGGTAACATTAATACAATCATATAATATTGAAATAAGTCTTTATTATTGCTTCAACATCATAACCTACTATGTGTCAAACACTTTGCAATTATCTCTCTTTTCATTTGTCTGTGTGTTTGCGTGTGTATGTACGTATGTTGTGTATAACATGTGTGGGGGTGCTCATCCATGACAACAGTCAATACTGGGATATCTTCCTGAATTATTTCTCCATCTTTTTCCTTTCTTCTTTCCTTCCTTCCTTCCTTCCTTCCTTCCTTCCTTCCTTCCTTCCTGCCTGCCTGCCTGCCTGCCTGCCTGCCTTCCTTCCTTCCTTCCTTCCTTCCTTCCTTCCTTTTTCAGCAGGGTGTTTCACTGAACTTTGATCTTTCCCACTTAGTGGTTCTGGCCAGGAGCAAACCCTCAAGATCCACCTTTCTCCACTCTCCAAGATGCACTCCAAGGCCACATCCAGCTCTAATGTGGCTTCTGGGCTCTGAACTCGGGTTCTCGTGTTTCCACGGTAGGCACTTTACCTGCACCCCCAGACATCTCCCCACCCCCTCTCACTTTCTCAAGTGAACTTGACCTATAGTGTTCAAGGTCAAAAGTGGGTGGCTCTCAAGGTAACACTCAAGTTCATTTCTTCCTGATGATAAAGCCTGTGGTGGTTTCTCTTTGAGGGGAGGTGTTTGTTTTGGTTTTCCCCACTAAAATTTGTCTCAATCGCCCTGTCGCCCAAGCACATGTGACTAACTTCCCTTTATTTCCTAACACTCTCAGCTCAGTGTTTGGCAGTGACTTGCAGAGCAAACTCCTTAAGTGTTTCCTTATTTCATCCACCCATTCAAGTGGCAGATGTGGCAGAAGAATGCAGCGCTCCATCCCAGCCCTCTCTCGAGCACCGAATCTCAAGCCCTGAGAGGTATGTCAATGTTTTTCTGCCTTCTGACCCTTTCCCCATCTCAGAGGTCACAAGACTGAGTCAAACCAGTTCCTCACTACTCCCCTACACATGTATTTTCCTGGAGAACCAATTAGCCATCTCCCCTAAACCCACTTATGTATTCCAGACTGTATTCTAACCAACAGCTAAAGTAGACAGAGAGGGACAAAGCATGGGAATCAAAACCTCAAAACATTAGGTAGTTAGGTCTAAGAGGCTACCTTCCACCAGCTATAAGATTCCCCCCCCCCAATCCACCCCAGGCCCTGAGTCACACCAATTGTAAGCTTTCAGAAAAACATCTGCTCTTCCTTTCTACTTCGACATGATGGGTGCTCAGTAAATGAATATTGAGGAACAATCGAGCAAAAAGTGGAAACTGTAACTCCTCCCTCTGGCTTAATGTTGCATTCAAAGGAATTATCCTTTATGGCGTTTGACTTGAACTGTATGTTTTTTCCTTGCTAAGGGCTAGTAACACGAATATTGCACCATCGAGGGGATTTTTGTTTTTCTTCTGATAGCCATCTTTCAGCAAGTCTGGCTACAAGTTAATGAGATCAGCATTTCAAGAGCCAACTATTGTGTGGCTTGCTGCCTATACTTGCTAGGCTCTACTTTCCCCATAGTTTGCCTCTGCTTCTATCATGACTTTATCTTGTAATGAAAATTAATGCACTGATTTAAATGAGTGATAGGAAATATGATCTATTAGGCCTGCTGGCACGAAGTGTGTTTCACCTCATTACCACATTCTTAAGGCATAATTAGCATCTCCAGGGATGAATTGGATATGGCATAGCCAACATCTGCAGATACCTTCACTCACAGTCAGAACACAGTGGCTCTGTCCTTCCCCCATACTCAGCCTCAGCTGAAAATTTACCAGTTCAGAAAACTGAGGTGATTTTCCAGGGGCACAGGTTGTGTGGCAGTGTGTCACACGCACGCTTTCAAATTCATTTCTACTGTCTTATCTTTGCGTTCTTCCCAAAGTTATGTATACCCTTCAAACACTTGGAGCTCATAAAATAAGACAGAAGACTGACAACGCTTGACTAAAACATTCACCTTCAAAATCCAAGCGTTCCCAACATAAAGACCAATAAGTTAAAAGCTTTTGCTCAGTTTATCTGTGTCTATATTTCAAGTGGATATGGAAAGACAAATAAGACAAATATACTGCATGTCTAGTGCACTTGAAATTATCTTTCTATACTGGCAATTTAGAATGTATAGTTAACTAATTCTAATTATAATTAATGTTGATAGAGGATCTCCCTATAGCCCAGGTCATTCTTAAAACTGTAATCCCTCAATTCATATTCCTGTCTCCTGGGTAGCTCAAACTATAGGTGTATGTCATTATGTCCAACAAATTTGAATTTTAAAGGTAACCATATAAATTATACCTCACAAAATTCTACTCAAAGAGCTGATGGTTGAACATTACAACCTGCATTGTTTGACAATGGGGCCTCCAGAAGCCACAAGGGATTTTTTTTTAATTGTTGTTTTGTTTTGTTTTTGTTTTTCTGTTTTTTTCAAGACAGGTTTTCTCTGTGTATCTCTGGCTGTCCTAAAACTCACTCTGTAGATCAGGTTGACCTCTAACTCACAAAGATCCACCTGCCTCTGCCTCCCTGAGTGATGGGATTAAAGGTGTGCACCTCCACTGCCCAGTTGGAAACCACAAGTGAAAATCCCAATACCAGGTATGGGAGACTTCCCTGTGAGCTGTTTGCTGAAATCTCCAAAATGATAAATGCCATTGCCATCACTCTATCAAAACTATAGAATAAGATATTGAAACACCACATAGTTTGGATACAGGATATGGAGAAATCATAGTGGAGCACAGCTAGATACTTCCTGCTGTTTATCAAAAGGTGCTGTGTATGTTGATGAAAAAGACAGCAAAAGTCTCTCCCAACTATGGACCCCTCATGCTACAATACCAACAAGATATTCTCACTGATGCAATAGTGTCAAAACTGCGGAGGGGGTAGCCACTCACGTTCTAGTTGGGTAAGAGGCTTGATTAATAGAACACATTACATGTCTTGTGCTGTAAACTTGGTCAAAAACTTGTAGCTGAGAAGGTCCCAAGTTCTAGTGGAGAAGGTACCACTGATGTTTTGTTAAATGTTTATACCCATAGACTAGCATTGTTCTTTCCTAGGTTGGAGAAGTTTCTATTTGCAGAGGGTAATACAGAGAGTCATAACCGGTTAAACTGTAGAATATAAGTGACTATTGAAGCTCAGCTCTAAGTGTGACATCGAAGTCACCCTCCAAGAAACAGGAATCAACACACTAGAGAAGGCAGACAAAAGAGGGTAGAGAATGGTGTGGAGTGCTGTCTTCTGGTTACAGCGAGGCTGACACAATCATGAATATGTATAAACCTGCATGCACGAGCATGTGTACACAAATACAGACACACACATACGTGTGCACACACACAATGAATGTAGGAAGCTGTATAGCTGGGAAAGGTGGCATTAATAGGAGTGGGAGAAGCATAAGAAAGTGTAATAGGATAACTATGAACACAATGTATTCTACATATACATGAAAGTGTCCAAAAATTTTAAATATTAAAAAAAAACAGAAGCAAATGCTTGTGATACCAGTATTCAAGAGGCTAAGGCAGAAGAACTGAAAGCCCAAAGCCAGCCTGGGATACACAATGATACTAGGAAGTAAAAGAGAGGTAAAGAAGAAGGGTAGGAATCTAACCAAGGTTGTTCTCAGAGGAAATACTTCCTCTCTAGTGTAATTTTTTCATTTTCATCAGTACTTGTAGTGATATTTTGTTTGTGATCTAACAAATAAAGCTTGCCTGAAGATCAGAGTACAGAGCTAAGACACTAGTTAGTCATAGAGGTCAGGCAGTGGTGGCATGTGCCTTTAATTCCCACACTCAAGAGAGAGGCATATGGATCTCTGTGAGTTCAAGGCCACCCTGGGCTACATGAGATTCAATATATCTAAAAAAGAAGCAGAGCTCACACAAAAGTGATCCCAGAAATTAGGGTCACATGCCTCTAATCCCAGCACTAGAGATGTGGAGACAGGAGTGGTATGGTTAGGCAGTGAGAGGAATATAAGGCAGGAGGGAACAGAAGCTCAGATGCAGTCTGAGAATTCATAGAGACAGCATTCAGTCTGAGGTTTAATAGAGACATAATTGAGTCTGAGGATTCATAAAGACAGGATTGGTCCTTTGGTCTGAACATAGGTAGAGGTAAGAACTCTCTAGTGGCTAGCAGCTCTGTTTCTCCGATTCTTCAGCATTAACCCCTTTATCTGATTCTGGGTTTTTATTATTAAGATCAGCTAGAATTCATGCTACAAGTACTCTCTTAATTGAACTTCTTTGATGTATTGCTTCTATATAGATGCTATTTAATCTCCTATCACTACAACTTTGATTTTCTGTCTGCTAAAAATATTTTAAGTTTGTTCTATTTCTCTAAAGAAAAGATTTTATTTTATGATCTGTATGAAAATTTTGAGACCTTGACGTTTTGGAGACCTCTTCTGGCATTCAATAATTCCTTGTGTGCTTAATGAAATTAGACTTTGAATATCCCATTTTATGTACTGAACTTTGCTGAACTGTGCTGTGGGACAATGGTTTTATACCCTATAAAGTTTTTCAAGTTGTACCGGTTTAATAAATGCTGATCGGCCAGTAGCCAGGCAGGAAGTATAGGCAGGACAACCAGAAGAGGAGAATTCTGGGAAGAGGAAAGATTCAGTCTGCAATCAGCACAGAGGAAGCCAGACAAAGAGGAAGCAAGATGAGAATGCCTCACTGATAAAAGGTACCAAGCTATGTAGCTAACACAGACAAGAATTACGAGCTAATTTAACACGTAAGAGTTAATAAGAAGCCTGAGCTAATAGGTCAACCAGTTTATAATTAATGTAGACCTCTGTGTGTTTCTTTGGGGCTAAACAGCTGCAGGATCAGGCAGGACAGAAACCTCTGTCAACAAATGGCACCCATTGTGGACAACTAAATCCACACAAAACCTGAGAAAGTTTGGGAAGTAATTCTAAACACAAAAGAAAAGAGTTAAGCATGACTTCTTGGTAGCAGCACTTTGCCGGGTGGGCTCTGTTTGCTAGAGGCAAGCATGTCTCATTTGAGAGAGAGTTCTTGATTCAGCTTTAGCTGCAAAAACTTTGCAACTCTTTTAAGAGGCCCCGCCACAAAACACTGAAATGGTGTTGATGAATAGCTGATTACATGCTTTTTGGTGGTGGCAAAGACCTTGAAATTCCATAGACTTCTGGCAATAAATATGGCTCCAGCCAGTACCTCCCCCATGAAGCTAGACTCTCTGAAAGCTATGGAATGAGCTGGATCCAGGTATCAAAGCCACAGCTTTGATCCTAGCCATATCACTTAGCAAATTAAAGACTCATGTGGCAAGAAAAAGAGAGAGATAAAGTAAAGATAGATTCAGATGATGAAAACCTCTAAATGGGTCACCGTGTGTTTAAAAATATATGTAGGCTTTGGAGAGAAAAGAAAAAGGATAAAGTCCTTTAAAAAGAAAGGAAGAGAGTAGTTGGGTTTGGCTGCACAAACCTTTACTCCTAATACTTGGGAGGCAGAGGCAGGCATATCTCTGTAATTTCAAGATCAGCCTGGTCTATAGAGTGAGTTCCAGAACAGCCAAAGATACATAGAGAAACCCTGTTCTCAAAAACCTCAAACTTAAAAATAAAAAGAGTTCAAAATAAAGCCACATAAAGATGAAAAATACACAGAGAATCTGAATATTATATGTTGTTGTGTTGTCTTTATATTGTTTGATGGTTGAGGAAGGAGCAACAGCTGCTAAAATACATTTGATTATAAATGCTGCTTGATTAATGCAAATATATATTTTGAAAATTTCTTGACTTCAAAATTTAAGTAAAAAGGTATATTACTTTGGAGAAGAGATTTTGCTTTTATTTCCACAGGAAATGAGAGACTGTGGATTTGGACTTTCCACAGGGCAGGGAACCCTGACTGCCCCTCAGACTGGAGAGGGAGGGGGAGAGGAGTGGGGGGGGGGGGGGAGGGGAGAGGGGAGGGGGGAAAAGGGAGGGAGGGGGGGAAAGGGGGGGGGGGGGGGGGGCCGGAAATCTTTTTTTTTTTCAATAAAAAAATTATATTAAAAAAAATCAGGTTTGATCATGGAAGAGCCCCTGAGAAATCTCCACTAGGAACATATGGCCCAGATATCTAAGTTCTACACCTAGAACAGTTTCAAGACTGCTACCTGAAATGATCAAGCCTCACAGTATACTCCAGTCAGGACTTGATCATTATTCTCAATTTTCTCAACACCTCCAATTAGCAAGAAGTAGCCTAGAAAACTATGTCCACATTCTCAAAAAATGGATTATGGATGTTTGTCTTTGTTTAGAATGTTGGTTGCAAGTTGTTATGGATAATGATCAGGAAAAAAAACTAAACAAAGGAAAGTCCATTCAGAGTTCTTGTTTTGAAAAAAAAAGAGGGCAGAAAAAAAAAGAGTGCTGTGGACAATGGTCTTATACCCTGTAAAGTTTTGTAAATTGCACTGGTTTAATAAAATGCTAATTGACCAGTAGCTGGACAGAAAGTATAGGCCAGGCAATCAGAATAGAAGGATTCTAGAAAGAGGAAAGGTTCAGTCTGCAGTTGACACAAAGGAAGCCAGACACAGAGGAAGCAAGATGAGAACACCTCACTGATAAAAGGTACAACATGGATAACACAGATAAGAATTATGGACTGATATAAGATAAAAGAGTTAATAAGAAGCCTGAGCTAATAGGCCAACCAGTTCATAATTAATGTAGACCTCTGTGTGTTTCTATGGGGTTGAACAGCTGTGGTATCAGTCAGGACAGAAACCTCTGTCAACAGAACTGTCTTTACAAGTTACTGGAGGCCTAAATTATCACTTACCCCTGCCAAACACTCATAGAGGCCAGGATTTGGCAAAAAGTTCCCAATAATTTATTTCATTTAGTATGATTTTTGTGTCATCTTCTCTTCAGCACTAGAATAACTTTTGTTTTTAAGACAGGATCTCATGTATCTCAGGCTGATCTTAAACAAACTGGGTATTCAAGACTAGCCTTGATCCACCTGTCTTCACCACCTAAGTGCTGGGATTACAGGTGTGTACCTCCACACCCAACTTACTAAAGTGGTCTCTCTTGCAGTCCCATGACGATGGGAGGGAAGAAGGGTTGCCTTGCACTTCTGTCTCACCCTCAGACAGTAGCCATTAGGACCCCAGTTTTATTCAATGATAATGTCTCCTCTTAGACTCTGAATAAACCCTTGGCAGAGGTAGCCAGATTCTGCAACCTAAATGAATATTTGACAAAAGTGGCTTCAATATGTTCCTGCAAGATGTATGATTTCTTACTTTACTCTGAGATTTTGGCCAAATGGTTTCTGATTATTACCGGGCTTTTGATTTCTGTTGCTTTTCATATATCTATGTATCCTCAGGCCAGATTCTTCATCCATTTTCAGTAGTAAGATTGGCCTTAGAAGGCTAGCCTCTTGTATTTCCAAAACTAGAACTTGCCTTGGTTTAATAAGCCTCTATAGCAAACACATGACACGTATTCAGTGCTTGTCTGAATTGCAAGTAACAAGCATAGCACAAACCACTCATGTAGCTGGAGGAAGAATGTGTTCCTGTGCAGGAACAGGTGAAAAACACAAGCTACTAGAAGAGTAGGTGCTTTTTATCAGGGGGTACAAAGTGACAGGAAGGGAAAGAAATGGTAGAGGCTGCAGCACTCATGTGGTAGGATGGTAAAGTCAGAATTACTTGAAGGGCTGTTAACATACTCTGCAGGGCTCCACTCCAAGACTTAAGCAGGGCTGATAAATTTTGCTCCTAATGAGTTGTAACTTGGTGTAAATGGTGGCTTCAGGCATGTTCTTCTACGTCACAGCTTAAGAAGGTTCTGAAGTCATACTACTGAGCTGCCAACTAACAATCCACCTGATACAGATGTGAACTTAGATGCGTCATCACAGCATTTTCTGCCTCAGTTTCCTCATCCTGATGAGACAGACTCGTCACTTGATTCACTGGGAAAATGGCAGGACTTTCTTCAAGGGCTATGTTGATGTATTCGTTACTTTTCTCACTTCCAAGAAAAAAAAATCTGACTAAGCAACTTAAGAAAGGGTTTATTTGCCTCCCAGTTCCAGGGTACAGTCCACATGGCAGGGAGATTATGATGACAGCAGCAGGAGCTCAGCTGGTCACACTTTGCCCAAAGGCAGGAAGCAGAGAGTGAATAAATGCTGGTGTCTGTTCCCTTTCTCCTTCTTAGTTTTAGAGATCACCATCCACGGGATGATGATGCTTCTATTTAAGATGAGGCTTCATACCTCGGTGAACTCAACACAGAAACTTCCTCACAGATGTTCCTAGAGGTATGATTCTTAAGTGATTCTAAATCCTGCCAAGTTGACATCAATATTAACCGTCATAGTTGACATTAAATAAATTAGGAGTTGTAGAATTCCTTGAATAGTGTCTAGTATTTAAAGCACTTGGTGGTATCCACTACTATTGTTATTTCTATCAGTCCCCCCCTCCCTGTTGCTCTTCCACCATCTCTTATGCTTCAAATACCCCAGCATAGGATGCATTGGCTAATCTCACCAGCTCTACCGTGACTCTCTTTATTTTATGGCTTATCTCTTTCCAATCTTTTGAGTTGATTAATGGCTATGATACCCTGATTATGTCAATATTTCTCAGTATAAATTGCCAAAAGACAACCTGAGTAGCCCAGCTTGTCCTCTGGTATAATGCCAAGTCACAGATTACCCAGCAGCCCATGAAGTTGCCTCCCTTGGCCTTAGGCATCTGCTCTGCCCAATCAGCAATGCTCATGTTCTTTATGGAAAGCAGGAGGAATAAAGAGGCTGCAGAAAGCTGTCTTCCAGAAGTGTCTATGAATAGGGATGGTTCACTTAGAGATTTCTAAGCAGGGGGTAGACACCATGAATGACACATCCATGAGGTATGATTGTAAGTCTGAAAAATAAACATTGTTTGTCTGTTCTCATTAGAGCTAAATGTCCTAATCAAATCCCCTTGTATCAAATTACATATAACTCATTCAGACTTTAATCAGACGTGATTGAGTTCTCACACATGGTCAGATCATGGAAGCCTGTCAGCAGTAAGTATCACAACACTTCTGTAAGTGAGTGGTAGGAGACCACGGTGGGGAATTCATCACACTGTAGAATGAAATTTGACTAAATATTCATTAGACCCATCAGTCAGGAAGCAGAAAAGGGGGGATAATTTATATACACTTCTCAGCAGTGTGATGCTCAGAAGAAAGTTTGTGTCATAAACATGAAGAACACATGAAGATCTAATATTAATATTAGATCAAGATAGTGGACAATTATTTCCAAAGATGGCACTGGATAATAATTCTATAGAAGTGTGTGCTTTTAAAAGCATCATCTTGAAATATTAGCTACCACAATCTCAACTTCTTCCATAAATAATGGTTATAAATTCATCAACTATGAGTAAGATGAAATCTCTACTGAGCTTTTTTTGTACCAGTGAAATATATCATCCATGGGTGCAGTGTTTCCCCTTACCTTCCACTTCATGGTGCAAAGAAGTAGACAATTGGATATTTCCCTTCTCAAAATGTCCCTTGGCACACTGTTTATGAATATGCTTTCCTTTCCTGTGTTTATCATATTAGACTCTATCTGTTGATTCAGAAGTCAGTTAAGGGAATTATAAATTGTTTTAAAATGAAGACACTTACTCTCCACTCAGGACACTTGGCTCCTTCCATCATGGATATGAACTCACATCCTCATGGACCTATCTCAGGATCAGCATGCAGTCTCAGTGGTCTAAGAGCATATTCCTTCTTTTTCTGACCTGAGTAAATGACTTGCATGATCCACTATATATAGGTATTCATATTACAGGTGATCATACTGTGGAAATTAAGTGTGTTCTAAATATTATAGCACATAAAACAGAGCCCAAATCATTGTATAACAGAGAAAATAAAGCATTAATAACTTTAGGCGATTCATATAATTTCTTGATCTTATCTTTTAAACTATAAAGTGGGTGTACAAGATTATGAGACTCAAATAAGATGATGGACAAAAGCCCCTGGCTGGGGTTTGGATTTTGAGATGGATGCTTTGTTCCTTTTATCTATAATACATACTAGGTGCCAGGGTCTTATAAAATGTGCTTTTAGGAGGAGATGCTATGATGTCCCTAGAATAATAGAGCCAGCCTTTGGCCAGAGAAGAAGCAACAGTAAAGAATGTCACTTTGGACAAAAAAAAAATCCTTATGTCTCTCCCTTCAGCATGATTATTTTGATGCTATTATTTTCCATTACTGAAGCCTCATGTTTGGAGTCAGACTTTGTTTCTCTGTACTTCCTGCGAGCTCTTGACTACGAACTTTACTTGTGGAATATCCTGACACCTCAATTCATCTTTGTGCTCATCTGCCTGTCTCAAGTGTCTGCTTCAATTCATCCAGGCTCTGAGACAGGAAATACAGGCATGACCAATACATCAGCATCCTCTTATTTGGGAGCCTAAGTGCACTTAGAATCAGTGCTGTTTTCCAGGCATTCCTACCCACAGCATAGATCTCTGTCCTTCTAACATCTGACCTTGTTTCTTGACCTCTGAATTCTAGGAGTAAAAATGAAAGGACATGAAGTTAGTCAAGGAACATACGTGTATGATTTGAGGAAGACAAGAAGAGGATTAGACAAGCATATATTTTTTAAAGGTGTTTTACAAACAGCAAACATTTGAGAAGTATCTTTAGTGTTGAAAGGCCTACGATCAACCTTTGATCTTAAGCAACACTGGACTCTCTTCTGCACTAAAAGCCTTTAGTTCAAGCTTCTAAGTGATACATTTGTTATTACAGTCAGTGTTAAACGGATCCATTGATGACGTAGCTTATGCTTATGGTCAGTATTGCTAAAGTCAGTCTAGCCCAGTTGTTCTCAACCTTCCTAATGCTGGGACCCTTTAACAACTTTAACAACAGTTCCTCATGTTGTGGTGACTCTCGGCCATAAAATGATTTTCATTGCTACTTCATGGCTGCAATTTTTCTGCTGTTATGAATCATAAATATCTGATATGCAGGATGGTCTTTGATGACTCTGTGATGGGGTCATTGACCACAGGTTGCAAGCCACCCATCTAAGCTGCCTTGTCACCTTCTTTACCCGATTTTCATCACTCAGAAAGACACAGCTTCTTTCTCTGATTAGCCTGGCAATATGTCCATATTTATCCACCATAGTAAGAATTCTAATTGGTCTTATCAAATAAAAATCCAAATATTAGGGGGTGAAAGCTGAAAGATCAGAGAAGCAGAGCATCCCAGTCACTAGAGTACTTACCACTACCAAATCCTCAGACTAAACAGTTGTTCCTGTCTCTACAAAATCTCAGACTGAATTCCTGAGCTCCTGTCTCCTCCTGCCTTATATTCTTCTCTTCATCCAGCCATGTCCCTTCCTGTCTCCACCTTCCTAGTGCTGGGATTAAAGGCATGTGACACCCAAGTACTGGGATTAAAGGTGTGAGCCGCTACTGCCTGATTCTGTTTGTCTTTTAGACTGATTCAATCTCATGTAGCCCAGAGTAGCCTTGAATCCACAGAGAGCCCTCTGTCTCTGTCTCCCGAGTACTGAGATTAAAGGTTGTGTGCCCTCACTATCTGGCCTCTATGGCCGACCCAAGAAAAGTGCGAAACTTCGTGCAAGCTATTAGCATCAGTGGATGTGCATCAAACACAAGCTGGTACCCATGAGTGAAAGTCTTACATAACTTCTGAATCCTTTTTTGGATGAAGCTCCAGCTTCATTAATACAAATGGTTATAGTTTATAATTCTCCCAACCCCTCAAAAGTTCAGGGAGCTCTGGCTTAAAATTATACAAGTGGCCCCTTTTGAAAACTAATAATAATGTCCGTTATTCCTTCCCAGCAGCACTACAAAGGAGGGCAGAATGTAAGACCTTCCCTAGAAACAAAGGAAATCGTTGTTCTGAAATATTCTCCTTTCCACCTACCAGTGAGCAAATTACAGAAAGTATGCTAAAGTTCTTCTGGTCACTTAACCAGCGGAAGAGCCAGAATGTCTGTTGCAACTCTGTTTAGACGTAGTGACAGGCCAGGAAACCAGTGTTATATGTGGTCCATTTTAAAAATGGATAGCAATTTCAGACATGAATTCTTATTTAGCACTATTCTTTGTAGCACGAGTATGAAAACCCAGAGACAGATATTGGGGTTCAAGTTGAAGATCAGAAAAACAAAACAGCCAATCCACTAGAGAAGTCTTACTTCTACCAAGGCTGTGTTTGCACAGAAGAATAAGTGAAACACTGTTAATGCTGTTACCTTCATCATAGCTCTATTCTTCCACTTGAAGAATGGGTTCTGTGTCTTTACAATCCCACTCCCTGGTGTCAGGCATAACCTCCACTCACACCCTTAGGTCTCCACTGCTCTAGATGCTCCCCACCCTCTCTCCCATGCTGAGTTCCACTGTGCACTGCCCTTGAAGATAGTTTACCTAAATGAGCTGTTAAAACATCTTTTCTATAACCTGATGCTGGCTTTTAGACTAAACTACATGATTCTTATACTTAATGAATGTCTGGACTTGTTTTCAGAACTGTTTGTACTACTGTGTACTTAGGAAATAAGAAATATTCTTCTCTTGGCTTACCGCTTGAAAAGAAACATGCTTCTAAAAATGTAGTCTATATCCTATCCCCATCTATAAGTAAGAAAATCAGCAATACAGCAGTCAAAAATAGCTCTGCCTATAAATGTTGTCGATCTAAGGGAAAAAAATATATCATAGGGCTGGAGAAGTGGTTCAGTGCTTAAGAGTACTTACTGCTCTTGTTGAAAACATGGGTTCAGTGCCTAGCACCCACATAGTTTCTCACAAACACAACCACTTATTAATCCAGTTCCAAGTAATCAAATGCCCTCATGTGACTTCTGCTAGTATTGCACACACATGGTTCTCATATATACAACCAGGCATACATGTACATACACATAAAATTTTTTGAAAAAATCTGAAGATCTGATTTAATTTTATTAGTTTTTAATTTTGTCTTTATAAGAATACAATAACAACCAATGTTAGTAATGACTAAAATTAGTATAGTAATGATCATTTCCCTGCGTGGTTTCTTTTATGTTAAAGAATCTTCTCCAAACACAATCCTTTAGCATTGTCTCTATCATCTAACAGAAAACATTTCATACAAACATTGAATGATACAAACATTGGTTGATATATAGCAGTCCCTATGAAAGATGATACAACAGACGGTTGTTATAAAAAAAATTTCACTGGTCCTGTGGTTTCCATATATTAGTGTAAAGGTTAAATATGTAAAAATGAAGAAATCATAATCCATGCTTTCACAAGCACAGGTTAGAAATTTAAAATTTAAGTTAACACATATTTGAAATAAAAATATAATGTTATAAGCTTGCTCTTCACCTTAAAAGTGCTATTCACTTGGCCTGGAAGAAAAGTTGCTGAAGTAATAGAATCTATTGCTTCTATTAAATCTCCTTTAATGTACATAGGACATATTCAAAAGGACCTTCTGTTAAATCTGTAACTAGGACTATCAGAATGGTGTCTGTTCTGCCTTGTAAAACAACTTCAAGCAACACTATGGGGAGCAGAAGAAGATGTGACTCCCATCTCCATCACTTTCAGAGATCATGGATTCACTATTGAAGTTCTCTAAATACCTACAAAATGAAATGACGATGTCATTCTGGTAGTGGTGGGTGGAGTGAGGAGAAGACAGAAAATACAGTTAGTTAATATATTTTGTGTGGAAGTTAGCTTTTTTAAGAAAAAAATAACAGAAAGCTGATGAACAAATATTGACACAAAAGGAGAGACAACAGGGAGGAAGGAAAGTAGGAGAATGCAAAAAAGAAGAAAAGAAGGAGGAAATGAGTAAAGGAAAAGGAAATGTTGCAGGACAATGGAAGAACTGTTGAGTCATGGAGTATGGGAAAAATGTGATGTGGCTTCAAAAGCTCACCACCCTTAATGCACGCAGCCTTCTCCAACTTATTGCCTGGTGGTTCCTTGAAGTGCTGTCTCTAAGAAAATAGAATGAGTTCTCTTTATAAACCTTGAGCTGAGAAAACATGAGACAGTCCTAGAAACCATCCCTAGTCTTCAAAAACCTCATCTCAATCCAAATGCTACAACTGTCAAGACATGTGGAAAAGTGGCAGTGAGCCAAGGTTTTTAGTGTGGTCTCTTCTATCTATATTTTAATAGATCAAGGGAATTTTATCATGTGTGATTTTCTCATAAGTTCAACAAATATTAAATGAACACTTGTTCTTTAATTCTGTCCCCTAATATCCTATAGTCTAGTAGAACATACACAAGAATATATACAAAAAATGCCAGGAATATGATAATATTGAAAGAACTGCATTCTGAATAAAATGGAGATTTCAAAGAGGAGAAACTGAAGTACTCAGAAAAGACCTCCAAAAGAAATTATTTCTTCATTTATTCATCCATGCATTAAGTAAATATATTTTGATGTTTGCTCATGTGTCAAGTATTATTTAAAGTTAGAAACACTTCAGTGATGGAGAGAGATGAAATTTATACTCTCTAAAGGAAGAAAATAACAAACATACATGCTTAAGCACATATAGTAACACATTAGATCATTATAATGTTTTTAATAAATTATAAGTAAGTAAACTAGTGAAGAACAATTTGGAGGTAGAACAGGTAACTTCAGACAACTGAGCAAGAAAGATTTTTTGAATTTTGAACATTTGAGCTAAAACCTGGAAGCATTCTTGCCAAAAAGAATAAGACCAAGTGCAAAGGTCTTGTAGCAAGAATGGTATACATTTAACACAGCATTTAGAAGAAGACTAGTATGAAAGAAAGAGAGAGAGCATGAGAGGGTATTCAGGGGGGAGATCACATGGGAGTTCTCATGGGAAGAGTTCATGTGAACTCAAAACTTATGGGATGCTGTTGAAAGGTTCCTAGTTTGTAGGTGATATTTTTAGATATCCATAATGACTATGTCAATGAAAGAAAGATTGGCAGAGACCAAGAGAAAAGCTAATTGCAGAATTTAAGAGAATGGTGACAAGTAGGAAATGGTAGCAGAGACTCAGGATTGGACCTACTCAACATATGACTTGGAAATAAAAAGAACAAAGCTCTCTCTCTCTCTCTCTCTCTCTCTCTCTCTCTCTCTCTCTCTCTCTCTCTCTGTGTGTGTGTGTGTGTGTGTGTGTGTGTGTGCTGAAATCAGTTGGCCTTGAAAATTTAGAGAAGTAATAAAGAAGAGAGGTAAAGAAGAAAGAGATAGCTACTGGTCACATGCTGTCAGTATTTCTATTTCTCTTAAACCTTGTCACAACTTACAGAATAGGATGCTGTGAGTGCCCTTCCCTATATCCTTTTGCTTCAGAGGTAAAATTGAGACAGATGGACACACCCATAGAGAGGAGGACAGTAAGCGAATTTCCCACAGAGTTCCTACTTGGTGATGACCACTCTAGATCTGGCTTCTTCTCACTTAAAGCTGTGTCATCTCTTGATTTATGCTCTTTCCCTGGGCCCTAAGAAAGGCTGGGGATGGAACAGGATTTTGAGGTCAGTCAGTCTGACTGAAGACTACAAGTAGAGAGGGGACTCACTAGAAATTAACCTGCTGCATTCTTTAATAACTCCCTCTGCTTCCAGAATTTTATCAAGGTCACTCTGTGAACTTGTTGACTTGTAGAGTCTCTCCAGGCTTTGCCACCTTAACTTGTTAGCATTACCTTGTTGACTTTGTATGAGAATGTTATTACCATCTTGTGCAATACTTTAGAAAATCCCTTGCTCTCTAAGGCTGTTGGACTGTGCAGAATTGTGGATGCCCTTTGCTCCCCATGTGGGAAATACCTTCAGTCACATCTCCTTCTCCCTGGAGCTTCACTGGTTTCAGAGGTCCTATCCTTGAGGATTCTCCATACCCTCTGATCTCATCAGGTATGCCTGACTTCCAAATTCCTCAGCCCACACCTGAGCTCCAGATGTACTTTCTGGAACAGCTGGATCTACTCAGACAGCTAATGATCCAATATTTGAAGCTTTTCATCTAGGTTTCCTGGACTGCTATAGGAATACCCCTGTTGCTCACAGTGGTGTCACAGCAGCTAAACTCTCTTTGAGCCTTACCTTAGCACTCACTACATCCTGAGATTCAGTGGCACATCGCCATAGAGAGCTGAGGAAAGACAACCTTCCAGACATGCCCTAGCCCAGGGATGTGTTGAGATACATAAGCTGTACTGAGTAGCTTCCTAAGCAGGTTACAAAACAAGTTGCTTTTAGTAAAACATAAGACTTTCTATATGCACACAGATTAAGAAGAGGCCTGAGATTCGATGGATATTAGCATGTAATACCAAAATGAATAAAAACTAAGTAAGTACTAGAACTATATGTACACATTACACCTTTAAACACAGTTAACAAAGGTGGACTAAAAGATCAATTAAAAAGCATATCATAGTAAGTGGATTAAATATATCTCTACTACAAACTGATACATTAAGAAAATAAAAGTAAACAGAAATATGAATTGAGTAATGGCAATTTAGATATTATATGCTATTAGTATGTTCTAAACACTGTTCTAAGTCCTTTACTAGTAATTTGAAACCTGAAAAATACTCTATGAGGAGATACCATCAGAATATACATTCAACAGATAAGGAAGACAGGTTAAACTCACATTTACAGACAAAATTAACTATACAGTAAGTATTAAAAAATGCAATTATCTCCAGAGCTTGTGTTCTTAACAATTATTATGTCACCTCTCTGTGCAATATAATTAACAAACTATGTTACTTGATCTCTGAGTCACCTGGTGCTCCTCTAAGTAATCTCTCACCCATGCTCCTATAATTAACTTCAACAGACATACTGATTCACTGTGTTGAATTTTGATTGTTTCTTGATGTCCTTGGTACTATATCTGGGCTGAAAAGACACTTGTTTACTTTTCAGAAAAAGTAATGCACTTTTTAGAAAATTAATGTGTTTTCAAATATAACCAACATGTTTATAAACTAATAATTAGCCAAACTGATTTCTTTGTTGCCTTAACTTCATTTCTGTTTTGAGATAATAGATCTCGAAACTGGGGGGGTGGGGGGGGACAGGTTTATGTTAGCTCTCCATTCCAGGTTCCAGTCTGCATGGTAGGGAAGGCAAGGTATAAGAAACTTGAAGCAAATAGTCACATCCATAATCAAGAGCAGCAAAAGAATGAATGTATGTGTGGTGACCCTCAGCTTGCCTGCCTTCTCCACTCACACAGTTCAAGATCTTTTGTCTAGGGAATGACGTCACCCACAGTGGACAGGTTCTCCCACCTCAGTCACTGGAAGCCAGAAAATTCCCCAGACAATTCCCATGGACCAGCCTGACTGAGACAATTGCTCACTGACACTTTCTTTCCAGGAGATTCAAGATTGTGTTGACAATCAAAACTCGCCATCACACCTAAGAAGTCTCAACTATTTTTTGTTTGTTTGTTTGTTTGTTTTTTCGAGACAGGGTTTCTCTGTAACTTTGGAACCTGTCCTGGCACTAGCTCTTGTAGACCAGGCTGGCCTCGAACTTAGAGAGATCTGCCTGCCCCTGCCTCCTGACTATTTTCTAAATGAGTATTGTTTAAAATCTAAAAGCAATATTTTTCAAACAAATATCTATTGAAATAGCAATTTTTTAGATAGGAAGTTTAACTTAAATGGCCTGGTTTGTTAAAAATCAAAAATATATTTTTAATATTTTTGTATAACTGAAACCCTGTAGCATTTGACCATTGTCTGCCCATTCCCTCCAGCCCTACTCTTTGTATCTATGAATTTGCCTCTTTAAGTGCTATATATATATATATATATATATATACATATACATATACATATATCTGCAAATATGCAGTATTTCTTTTTATGTGCACAGCTTATTTCACTTAACATAATGAAATATTATAGACAATGCTGAAATTATAGATAAGTGTTTATCATAACAATACAGTTATATGCAAATATAGCATATTATAAACAAGCTATATATAATATAAGATAATACTCCTATTATAAATAACCTATTAGAAATACTGAATAAAATATGGATGTACAACTGCCTTTTGAATGTGTTGATTTCAAATCCTTGGGACAAATAACCTAGAAGTAAGATTGCTAGAACACATGGTAATTCTGTGGAGCATAGTTTTCATGATGGGCTGGGCTACTTTTTGCCTACAAATTGTGCAGAAGTTCCTTTTGTTCAAGATTTTCACCAAGGCATGTTATCTCTCATCATTTTGATAAAAGCTCTTTGGCTAGGTGTAAAAAGATCTTATTGTAGTTAATAAACACGCTTATGAGCAGATCATGGAAATAGAGCTATGGTATAAATTATGAACTATTTAGAAGTAAATGATAACACAAA
Source organism: Alexandromys fortis (assembly GCF_014885135.2). Taxonomy (NCBI): domain Eukaryota; kingdom Metazoa; phylum Chordata; class Mammalia; order Rodentia; family Cricetidae; genus Alexandromys; species Alexandromys fortis. Next base: position 763,486 of record NW_026068018.1, on the reverse strand, counting down.
TACAGGCAATGGAAATCATTAAGCTACAACTAAAATGGCTCATGAAAATAAGCGTGTTAAAGCTGAAGCCTTACATTGAGTTACAATGAGAAAGAAAAATATTGAGTTTTGCAAGTTAAAAAGGAACAACAGAAAAAAAACTAAAGACTGTAGCAGCTAAGCAATAAAAACTTAGGGGCAAAATTTAAAATAGAAAACAAAAAAATCAGATGATTAAAAAAAAACTTCACAAAGTTTTCTTAAAACTGAAAAACCAAGCTAAGATGTTCATGAGAATAGAGAAACACAAATAATAATAGAGATAAAAACTAAGACATTATTTAAATATACTTGCTCATTCCTCCCAAGGTGTTTTATCCTCACTATACTGCAAAATAATTAATGATTAAATATTATGATTTATTTGAGTTTTGGAGGTATTTTTCACATCAAACCAGTAATGTGCATTCCTAATTTTGCTGATGCTTTGTGTGCTAATCAATGTGCATAATTATATCAAATAATAGATATATACCCATGTGTGTGTGTGTTGAACTGATTCTCCTTTTATTCACTAATATTAAAATACAATTATTTCTTTCCAGTGTCAAGCCATCGTTGGTTCTTAAGATAAAACAACCTAGTCACTGCATAAGCTCCTTTTTATGTATTGCCTGATTGGCCTGCTGTAATTCACTTGAGGATTCGCTCATACAGATTTATGAAGGGCCTTTTCTTCCCGTAGTCTCCTTTATCACACAGCTGACACTGGAGCTATGCTAGCATCATGAAAAGCATTCCTTCTTTTCCATTGCCAAGAAATACCTCTGTAAAACTGTGACCATTTCTCCTTGATTGTGCTTTCCTGAGAAGTCATTGGGGCCTAGGGACTGCTTTGCAGGAAGATATTTTACAACAAAGATCTTTTTTTAATAGGAGAAATTTGGGCATAGGAAACGAATACAGACGCAAGGAAATGTGCAAGGCTGTAAGGCACGGCCTTCGGTGTTATGACAGACTACAGGACATGAAAGATCTTCCTTCCACAAAACAGAAACACTAGACAAAATATAAGTTGTTCTTTTTAATCAATAGCCAAGTTTGATGGTAAGAATAAAGGGAAATCTCCCAGATGCCAGAAATAATAAGGGAACTCAAGCCAGAAATAAACACCAGTTGTTACCATGGCAGCACAAAAACCTGATATAAGACTTGGCTACTAACGTTTTAATGTCCATATGGGTACAGTTTTTATGGTCACAGCCTCTTGGGGTCAGAGAGCTATTATAGAGCTATCCTTTTAAGACTGAACCTTACCGATAAAATAGGGATCAGCAGAAATTCCTCCTACTAGCCCACAAAATTGGCAAGAAAACTTGGCACCTGCCTAAGTCTTTAAAGAAAAACAAAATCTCCTAAGCAAAACTGAAATCCTGTGTGTTGCATGAGTCATTATCCAAAACAATTAGCCGACAAACTAATTTTAGGATGCCTTCAAAAGCAAATGCAATCCTGTCTGTAAACTGTATTATAGGACAGCGGTCCAGTGAACCATCCAGGGTGCGCTAATTCCTTGATAAGATTGCATTTATAGTCAACACTTAGCGGCCATTCAAGGAAATAGCACACAGGGAGGGACAGCCAACATACCCAACAGCTGGGAGAATCAGCGCCTATTCTGAAAAAGCAAAAACAACAGAGCAATATGAAATAGACAATACTATTGATTAGCATGTGATTAAAAAAACAAAGATGTGAAAAGCAAAAGATGCATAGAAATAAAGAACAATGGTTATAGAAACTGAAAACTCAGTGGGTGACTCGGAGGAAAGATGAGAGGGAGCTGAAGAGATGGCAGCTAATAATGCTGACTGCTCTTTCAGAGGTCCTGACTGCCATTCCCAGTACCCAATTTGTCAGGCTCACAACTGCCTGCAACTCCAGCTCCAGGGGATCCAGTACCCTCTTCTGGCTTCTACAGATACCTGCATGCATATGGCATACACACAGAAATGCACACACACGTGTGTACATACACACACACACACGCATAAAACTAAATCTTTAAGAGAAAAAATGGACAGAATTAAACAAAGTGTAAGAAAATTTTAAAGAAATCACCCAGAATCTAGGAAAGGGGAAAAGGAAGAAGAAAAGAGGAAAAATACTACAGAAAGGTAAAGAAACTTAGAAAATAAAATATCTTTTATTTTATTTTATACTGGGGGCATCACAAAGAAACAGGAAAGGAAATATTTAGAAGAATTGTCTGGATTTAGAGATGCAACTCTGTGATAGAATGCTTGCCTAGCGTGTACACATGTGCAAGAAAGACCTTGGGTTCCATCTCTGGTACCACCAAAAGGAAGAAAGAGAACCTCAAGAATTTTTTTAACAAATTAAAAAGTACATTTTGTTGCTAACTGAATCAAAAATTTCCCAAAATTAGTAATTATATTAACAGAAAACAAACATTTAAAATGTTTTCTTTTCTAAACAGGTTAAAAATTAAAACAAATAAATCAACATCTTGCTCAAATTGCTGCTTTAGAAAGAGTAGGCATTTTATGGAGGGCATTGACAAGTCGTTGACGAGCACAGTGAATCGTGGATTATTCTGCGTAATTGGGCACATCAAGTAATAAATACATTTCCAAATGTTATGCCCTGGCAGAAACTCCTACCCGAGCGACATAGGAAGGAGAAATAAGACAACACTAAGCTGCCTGTTAAGGTCCAGACAGCAAAACAAAACAAAACCACAAAAGTCATCACAAAATAACCTTAAGTGACTTAAATACATGGTCCAAATATATTTGAATTCACAAAGCACAATGTTGGGGATTTTCTTTTCATTTGCGGCAAATCTACATAATATGAGAATTTTATGAAAATTTAGGAAGACAAAGCAGGAAAAACAAAATCAAGTCTATGTCTACACACAGAGAAGCTGCATAAAAAACCATGAAGATAAAGAAACAAACAAATAACAGTAGAGAAACTGTAGCTTATCTTAAAAGGAATAATCATATTAGCCTGAGGAAAGACAACAAAAAAGTTTTAAAACAAGTATGTGAAGTCCAGCATTCTACAGCTAACTGTTCACCAACATGAAGTGTTTGCTGCATGCCATGTAGAGTGGTCACAATTAAAAAGACTAAAAGTGTCAAGTCATGTGAGATATGAAACCACTAAAATACCTGAAAAATTACTGACAGAGGTATATAATGGTACAACCACTTTGGAACATAATTCAATGGTTTCTTATACAGTTAAACATTCCTTTAACTCAGGAGTGAAGAAAAGTCCATGCCACACCCCTGGGTGAACGCGCAAGGCAACTCCATCCTTAACAATTGCAAACTGGAAACAACCAACTATCCATTAACAGCAAGTGAATGAATAAGGAAATTGTGACCAATAAGAACTACCCATAAAGAAAAGAAACTACCAATGCATGCAAAAAAAAAAAAAAAGATGAGTTTGAAACTCATCATTCCAAGTAAAAGAAGCTTAAAGTGGGGTGGGGTTGGGGTCAGAGCATTAACAAGGAGGATCAACTGAGAGAGGAGCTGTAGAAAGGCCTAACAAAAAAGATATGTACTTTGTTGTTGCAGAGATCTGCCAAACTCATCAAATATGTCACTTAAAATTTGTGGACTTTATTTTTATTGTATGTAATTTGCTGGAGAAAAGCAGGCTTTTAAAAAGCAATGACTCTGTCTCTGTCTCCTTTCATCGCCTGATGAAGGTTAACAGAGACAGAGACCCACAATGGAGCACCAGACTGAAATCTCAAGGTCCAAATCAGAAGCAGAAGGAGAGAGAGCACAAGCAAGGAACTCAGGACCGCTAGGGGTGCACCCATACACTGAGACAATGGGGATGTTCTATTGGGAACTCACCAAGGCCATCTGGCCTGGGTCTGAAAAAGCCTGGGTTAAAACCGGTCTCGCTGAACATAGTGGACAATGAGGACTACTGAGACCTCAAGAACAATGGCAATGGGTTTTTGATCCTACTGTACCTATTGGTTTCGTGGGAGCCTAAGCAGATTCGTGGATGCTCACCTTACTAGACCTGGATGGAGGTGGGTGGTCCTTGGACTTCCCACAGGGCAGGGAACCCTGATTGCTCTTTGGGCTGATGAGGGAGGGGGACTTAATTGGGGGAGGGGGAGGGAAAGGGGAGGCGGCGGTGGGGAAGAGACAGAAATCTTTAATAAATAAATAAATTAAAATAAAAAAATAAAAAATAAATAAATAAATAAAAGAAAATAAAAAAAGAAAAAGCAATGACTCTGAATGCATACATTAATATAAATGTTAATATATAAGAGGATTTTTTAAAAGAATTAAGGCACTATTCAAAATTATCAAATAAAAACCAAAGCGATTTCCTACTTGTACCTAGGCTGCTTTCTGCTACTTAACTAAAACACAAAATATTAATGAAATCATTTTCATTAACATTTATTGAGGGCCCCAGGAAACAAAGTCATAAAATCTTGATTAAACCAACTTAGGGGAAGAAAGGGTTTATTTGGTTTGCAGGCCGAGACACTGGGTCAGGAACTCAATCAAGCAGGAACCTAGAGCAGAAACTGAAGCAGAGACCATGGAGAAAGGCTGCTCGCCACCTTGGCCCCTCTGACTTGCTCAGGTACCTTTCTTAGACAATCCAGGGCCACCTGCCCAAGGACAGCACCCACAGTGGGTTAGGCCCTCTCTCATCACTTAGCAATTAGGAAATTGCTCCCCAGACATATACCCACAGTCCAGTCCAATGGAGGCAATCTCCCTCAGTTGAGGTTCCTTCTTCCCAGGTGCGTCAAGTTGACACTTAAGCTATGTCACTATTAACATGCTGTTCCTAGTTTTAAAAAGTCTCCTAAAGAAAGAGAGAGATGGCTCAGTAGTTGAGAGCACTTCCTGCTCTTGCGGAAGACCACTGATAAAAACAACGAATGCATTTAGAAAGAAAATTTCATTTTCGTTAAATATTTGTTGAGTGCCCTCGGAAACAAAGTCATAAAAACTAAATGCTTGCCTCCACGTAGTGTCCATTTAGTGAAGTAGAACATAAACAAACAGACTCATTTCGTCTCTAACATAATTGGGGAAACCGTTGGACTGGGTGGTCAAAGAAGGCTTCTTTGAGGAGGTGACATAAGCCATGACCCACATAAAATAATGACAGATGCCACATGGGCACGTGAGGAGGAGGAGAAGATCAAAAGGGGGGGGGGGGCTAGAGCAAACTGTGCCTGGCAAGTGAGAACAATAAGGAAGCCATCTGCTAGAAGTGAAATGAAAAGACCAATCAGAATGGAGAGCTGGAAACCTGCCTTTGGATTTAAAAGGATCCTTCTGGCAGCTCTGGGGAGAATACTGGAGGGACCAGTTAAAGTGTCTCAGGCTACAGGACATCAAAAGGCATGAAAAGTAGCCAAGTTATCTCACAAACTAAGCCAAGAGATTTTGTGAAGGGATTATATGCGGGGTGTGAAGAAAGAGAAGTCCTGGGTAACTCGAAGGGCTTTGCCCAAGTGACTAAGAAAATCGTGCGTGTACTGAGATGGGAAAACTGGAGAAGACAGAAACACACATGGGTTTCAAAGGAGGTACTGGTAATTGTGAGATGCCTACTAAGTGCCTAATTGTGAGATACCCAACTGGTGCCTTATGGAAGTTTAGGTAATTGTGAGATGCCTACTGAATGCTTTATAGAGATTTAGGTAATTGTGAAATGCCTACTGGGTGCCTTATGGAGATTTAGGTAATTATGAGATGACTACGAGGTGCCTTTTGGAGATTTAGGTGAGATAGCTATTGAGTGCCTAATTGTGAGATGCCTACTGGGCGCCTTGTGGAGATTTAGGTAACTGTGAGATGCCTACTGGGTGTCTTATGGGGGTTTAGGCAGAGAGTACCTTCCTCCTGTCTCATTGTGTTAGTGCTGACCAGCATCTCTTGGTGTTTGCTGTTTAGATTTCCCAAAACTGTCATTCAGTCTGCTTTTGCAATCATGGGGCTAATGTTACCTTCACCAATTCTGCCCAGAGAATTCCCTTTCTAAGCAAATTTAAGCTAATATTTAGAGAATGTTTATGACATTAAGTTCTTTTCACAACTATAGTCTCTTTTAAACCTAAGCATCCCCATTTCTGGAAGAAATTTAAAGTGGGAGATGACTAGGTACATCTGTTCCCAACTCCATATGTACCAGCATCCAACTGGTCTGAACTGGCTTTGTAGGAGGACTAAACTATGGAAATTGGCAAGTGCTATAAATAGAGGGTGTGTCTCCCATCCTCAGCTCAGAGTCCATAGTTTAGCTTCATCACCACACCACTGATGTGTTTTGTACAGGCAGGAACACCACACCCATGTTTTGTACAGGAAGCTGAGACCCTAGGAGACATATGACCTGCATAGTTATACAGCCAGGTCACCTGGGTCTCCACCTTATTGAGCATCTCCTTGCTAGCACTCTGTTGAGTCCTTATTCTTCAGCAAAGAATTTTGCTTGTATTTCTTCTAGTCCTAAGATGATTCTATGAGGAAAATACAATTGTTCTCCTTTTTAATGCTAGCAGACTAAGGTGTTGAGAAGTGAGTAAATTGCCAATTTGTAATGCATATGTAATTACATTAATTACTGCTCAATATTGCCCTATCTGACATTCAGACCCATCCACTCCAAGCCTATAACGTTCTATTTATCAAGATAAGTCAAATACACTATTAATTTTCCTTATATTGTATAAGAAATAAAAAGTAGTGCAATTGTTATGGGCAAAGGAGATATAATAAATATAAAGAAGCATTTCAACATTAAGAAATACCTTTGCTAATACTCCAGGGTGATTCCTTAGGGACATAAAATTGTGGGGAATCCTTAAGTAGAGGAGACTGTGAGACTTTCTCTCAGATGTGGCTTAGGAGAAAACTTCAAGGCAAAAAATGTAAGGACCTGATCAAGGCAGCAATGGGAATATACACCTAAGAAGAGCAGGAGGGGGCCTCTGGGGACCAGGAAGACAATAGAACTGAGGTTTCCTATGTGCTCTGGCAAAGGACTGTGAACCAGAAATAACAAACTAAACAAAAGGCAAAGCAGATTCTACTTTGAATCTCAAAAATGTACTTCCCAGCATAGTACAGTTTTGTGCTTAGAATTTTGCTCTGTAATGCTAGGTGACATGATGTGTTTTCTGGACCTCCTACTTGATAACAAACATATTAAAGATTGGGTGGCATCTCCCATGTCTGTAGCTACCCAGCACCCAAAGGCTCATCTAAGTAGCCTCTCCCTTCAGATCTCGGTAAGAGCAGCGATGGGCCACCCTGAGGCCTTTTCCATGGCAATCTGCCTTCCAGCCTTGAAACATCAGGGAAGCCTCCTACCTGTTGTAAAACAGTGTTAAAAGGAAGTTCTCCAAGATGTGGTACTAATGGAAAAACAAAACACAAGCAAAAAAAAAATCCAATTAGTGTGTTTGGAATTTCCAAGAAAGAGATCTGGGGTTATACAAACTCAAAATACTCTGGGGGCCTACACACAATTCCCAGAATGCCTAGCCCCTATACCACTTTTACCATTTCAAAATTAAATTTCTAAAATTTGTTTATAAAAGATCAAAAAGAGTTTTATTAAATGTCATGGTTTACAAGTAAAACCATCACAGCCTTCTTAATGAAAATTATTTCAAGGGTTTAAGCAATCCTGTGCTCGTGATTACTGTTTCCCTCCACAGCTGCCAATCAGGACTCTGCTCATATCCAAAAAGGGATCAGAGACTAGAGGCCAAGATGCCTTCTGATACCAACATTTGTTTAAGGAATGTATAGAACAAACTGAGTGTCACTAGAAAAGAAAACCAAAAACACATTGAGGTACTTTAAATTTTTAACGTTAATTGATGGATAATCTGCTAAAGGTGGAGCTGTGTCCTCCAAAAAGTCCTGTGCTGAAATCCTTCTGGACTATATTGACATTCCAAGTTTGACCGTATTTGGAAATAAGGTCATTGCATAAATAGTTGGTTATAATGACATCATACTTGAGTATGGTGGGCCACTAATCCAGTACGACTAGTTAGTGTCCTCCTTCAAAAAAAAAAAAAGAGAGAGAGAGATGGGATTGACACAGAACACAGAAAGGATAGCACATGAAGATGAAGGCAGAGGTCTGGCGTCTGAATCTATAAACTAAAGACTAAGGACTATTTAAGATTGCCAGAAACCACAAGAAGTTAGGGAGAGACATGGCACAGACTTCACACAATGTTCAGAAGTAAACAGCCCTACTAACCCCTTAGTTTGGAATGTTGTTCTTCCAGCCTTCAGTACCGTGGTGGTATATTTGCATTTTTCAAGTCACCAAGTCAGGTGACTGTTACAATCTCTCTAGGAAACAACTTTGCCCTGCCTTCTTGAGCATATCTTTTCTTCACACATTTATCTAAACAAAACATGAAGAAAAAAAAAAGCTTGTCAAAATCTGCTTCTGTTTCTCTTCAAAAAAACATAGCATAGTTTGTGAGGTCATATAAGCTTTAGTTACTTGGAATGTAAAATAAAGAGCTGCCATTTTACCCACAAAGGCACAGAAAAGAATCCATGACACAGAACACCACATCCTGTATCCTCGTGTACCACTTGTCTGTAACTTTGCCTGTCTGTGCTCTGCTTCTCTCTTCTTGTACTGAATTAAAGGTCTTTACCTGCCAACAACTGATCCTTCTTTGCAATCTATCTCTTCTCGCTTCTTTGAAGTTCTGGTTCCATGCGCTGCCTAGTCTCTCTGGTGTCATTTGCAATGCTTTTTAATCATGTGGGTAAGTTTTCAACTGTACTTAACTGTTCTTTCCTTTTTACCATCTGAAATCAAAACATCTTTACACAACCCCATGATCCAATACCCAACGTCTGCTGGGAATTTACTGTGTGTAAGAAACTTTGGACATCTATTATAGTTAGCCCTCACATAAATCTTAAAAGGCACATCAGATTGAGGACAAAGATGGTAATATAGCAAACCATTGGAGGAGCCAGGCTTCTGAGCTAGAAATCAAGCACAGAGCCTGCTCTACCTACTGCGTCATGTCTGATAAAAAGGCAAAGAAAACCATCCCATGAATCATAATCTCAGAGAACCTAGACAACAATGAAGACCCTAAGAGAGACATACATAGATCTAATCTACATGGGAAGTAGAAAAAGAAAGATCTCCTGAGTAAATTGGGAGCATGGGAATCTTGGAAGAGGGTTGAAGGGAGGGAGGTAGGGAGGGGAGCAGAGAAAAATGTAGAGCTCAATAAAAATAATAATAATAATAATAATAATAATAATAATAAAAGAAACACCTATANAAGAGAGACTTACATAGATCTAATCTACATGGGAAGTAGAAAATAGAAAAAGAAAGATCTCCTGAGTAAATTGGGAGCATGAGGACCTTGGGGGAGGGTTGAAGGGAGGGAGATACGGGGGGGGGGAGAGAAAAATGTAGAGCTCAATAAAAATAATAATAATAATAATAATAATAATAATAATAAAAGAAACACCTATACTCACTAGATTCATTCTCTTACCTTCTAGATCCACGAGTCCAATGAGATGTCTTTAAAAAATAGCCTTAACATTATTTGACCTTTACCTTTGTGGGTAATGAATAACAATAATAATAATTTCATAAATGTTAAGAGTTGAAAGCTTGCTTACAACCTCTGATCTTGGTGCTTACTATTTTCATGGGCTTTTTCGGAATCCCCATGAGCTTGCTTTCTTCTGCTCTCTCAATGTTTGCATACCCCACAGCCCCGTCCAGTTTCTTTTCTCAGTCTGCACTCTCCTTGGGTGATCTCACTTATTCCGATGGCTTCCACTGTCATCTGCACAAGCTTCAAGTGGCTAGAACAGCAGCTTGGCACATCCAGCTAACACTGACAGCTAGGAATGCTGGGAATGATACCTGGAGACAGACAGGCCACCCAAACAGACCCACCAGGGAAACATGGACTGTGATGAATTCGCCATCACTGACTAGTATCTGGCTCTCAAATTTTAAAAACTCAGAAACTTGAGCATGACACTGTCACAGTGTTTTAAACAAGGGAGGCTGATGTATACAACTGGCATGCCAAAATATGAGTTACCCACAAAGACTATGACTGTCTGCTGAACCTGATGCATGTGTCCGTCTGACAGGAGCATTCTCTCCCCATAAAGAATGACATGAGGTTACTTTATCAGAGAACTGTTTAAAGGGTACATCCCAGAACAAGGACAGTTCATTATATGGTACTAATGTGCAATGACATCATTTCATAGTTATAAGGAAAAACAGTCTATCACCACAGTGGAATCCCGGTCACTCAAGTGTAAAATAAATTAATACACTGAATTTATCTTATAACCAAGTTAGAACTTGGTTGGACACTGCTCAAATATGTTTCTGTAATGAGTTTTCATTGCTGACCCGTGAACTTCTGGTCACTGTTCGTTTCAGACAAGTGAATCTATGAAGAGCTTGCTATCAAGACTCACTACCCTAGGAACGACATTGTCTCTGGGAGGAAACATTGCATCGTATCTCCTCTCTCCTACGGCTTGGAATTTTAGTAGGTAATTATATTTATTCTTCCTATATTCACAGGACGACCTCAAGTCAATTGTGCTTCCTTAATAACTCAGAAATCTATCCTTTTCTCCTGGTGCCCAGGTCTCCTCATGGGGCCCTCAGGATTTCCTCTGAATTTCTAACATGGCCTCATCTCTCATCTCCCAGCTCTGAAGACTGCCTTACTCTACTGTGCCAAGAGATAAAATTCCAAATTGAAAATGCAGTGATGCCATGATAATCCTTGCAACCCTCCCAGCTCCCAAGAGCTTTCATCGTGAAATCCAATACCTTTAATACGTTTTGATTAAGCTGCTTGTATTCATGAACTTCCTCAGATTTCAGCCCAGATGACACTTCTTCCAGAAAACCTTCGCTAGCCAGCCCTGCTTGAATTCACTAGAGTAGAATACTTTGCATTTCGTTCCACTACAGAATTTGCTTTAGTATATTATATTATATCATTTCCCTTGCTCCCCTCCCCATTGACCATGAGCCTCTTCCGAGTTTGTCTCACTGTTTTTGAATCAACACGCCTACCATGATCCTTGATATTAGTAAGCAATGACAAGCTTGTTGGCTAGTGAATGAGTAACAATAGAAAGGCTGATAATGAAGTATTTCTAGTCCTTTGCAGCTTTCTCTGTGATGATGTTAGTGGTGTGGGGCCAGGGGAACGATGCAACAAAGAGCTCATGTGTCTCAAACATTCAGTTTAACAGAACGGAGCTGAGGCAGGGCTGGTTTGAATTGTTCTTTGCCTGTATGTTGACTTGCAGTCAAGTCGTCAAGCAGACATCCCTTGGTTCTCTCCTCTTACTATATAAACACTGCTCGGCTTCTCCTGCAACTTCATTTTCTCCTTCAGCTTTTACAAAGCAATGTGGCTTTGAACCATTCATTTTATAGTACATTTTATTGTGAAAATTGGGTGTTTGAAAATTACATCTGTTTACGTATTTACGAGGGGTGAGACGTGGTGTATGTGTGGAGGTCAGAGGACCACATTCAGGAGTTGGTCGTCTCATTCTACCATGTAGGGCCTGGGGATTGAACTCACATTAGGTTTAGAAGCAAATGCCTTAACTTGCTGAACCATCTGGTCGACCCTCTGTAGTGCTTCTAAAACATTTACACAAGTACTGCTTTATTTAACCAAGATAATGTCACTAGGATGAAGAGAGCTGACATAGTGCACTTTGATACGGGGCCAGTGTCAGAAAATCCTAGCAGAGCTCACCATAAGTGACAGAACTGAAGTTGAAAACCCTGTAGACTTGTGAAAATAAAAACATGGTGTGGATCTTTTGTTTGTGCAGTGCTCCTTGGAAATCAGTTTCTTTGCTCTGACACTCCATCAGTAGGTCCAGCAGGAATTGGAGAGTGATCAGGCTGCCTGAGGCCATGTCGCTGAGACATTCCACATGACAGACACACACACCCCAGCCTAATCAATTGCGTATGCAAGCATTCAATAACTAACCAAGAATCAAATGTTTTCTAGATCACAATATTCTTTCTTGGTAAAGCTTACAAGAGAGCTATGTTATCATTGAAAGACTTAACTGACAAGTAAATATGCTGGAAGTTTTGGTCCCATTAGGAACGCGATTTAAAAATGGACTCACGGATGTGAACGGCGAGTTTTAAATACTCATTGAAGCACTTGCTTCCTTGGCTAGGCTAAAAGTACACAGAGAAATCGTCTGTTCTTTACATTCATTTATTTACATGCATTTATTCATCCATGCATCCTTTGAAGAAATATTTCCCAAATATCTGTTGAGTTGCTAGGCCTATGGGATAAATGAAGCACGTAGGTGGAAAACACCAAAAATTATGTTTTGATCAGGAACAAATCAAATAAAGCCCAATTCTGTTTTATTAGCAAGAAAGTAAAAGAATTGTCCTCAGATCTAACCAAAAACAAAAGTAAAATACCATCATTCTGTGGTGACCTGAGCAAATCCTTTGCTTATCAAAGTCTAGTCTCTGTTATCATTTTATCTTATTATCCTTTCTATTGTTTTAGATTTTAACTGTGTATATACACATGTGTCTCTGTGTGGGTATGAGCCCATTCATGCTGGTGCACAGAGAGGCCATGGTTTCAGATCCCCTGGAGCTGGTATTACAAGCAGGTTGTGAGCAGCCAGACAGAGAGTGCTGAGAACTGAACCCAGATCCTCTGTGAGAGAAGTAGGAACTCTTAACTGCTGGGCAATCTCTCCAGCCCCAGGCTCTTTTATCTTCTTGAGGGAGCTTTCATTGTGCATAAGAAAAGCATCTTTACTTATCTTAACACTAAACACTGAAGCAGTGTCCATTGCCTCAGCTTAAAACATTTTATTCTGAGAAACAAATTGCCATTGTTCACTCAAAGCCCCTCACTCTGGGGCTAAAGAGTGGAGATTAGAAACAGAAGACTTGTCTTAAGTGACTAGAACTGAAGCGGAAAAAAAAAACTCACTTAACTCTTAGTGCAATTTCCTCAGTTCCTCAGATCTGTCTCTCCCGTGTGTGTGTGTGTGTGTGTGTGTGTGTGTGTGTGTGTGTGTGTGTGTGTGTGTTTCTCCTAATCGTCATGAAAATCCTTGCCCTGCACAATGGGTTAGAGGCTGGCTGCTTCTTGTTTTCCTATACTCACTGAAATGGAAACCGTTCAACTTTTGGTTCAGTTCATGTAAGAGCAGCTAAATTTTTAGGGTCTTAATGTATGTTATCTTTCCTTCGAAGAATCTTTCTGCTCATTATGGTTTAGAGTAATTCTGCTACTCGCCAGAAAAATATTCTAAGAATCTTACAAAAGTCCTGGGGTGTTGTCATAACACTTCACAGGTCTGACCAAACCATGCAAAGTCATTGAAGGTTTATAGGTTTTATTAACATGAAACTCTTAAATATGAGACATGCAATGTTGGTATTTCTGCCAATGAATCAAATCCTTTCTATTTCCAGTCTCTTTAAACTCACTTACCTTTCACTGTGTTACGACAAAAAATTATAGTCAAAACAAAAAAAAATTATAGTCAAACTCATTGTCTGGTAATGACAATGCATTAATTTTATAGACAGCAAAACAGGGGTCTGTCAAGGTTATTAAACAATCTGCTTCAATGACAAGAATAAGAAAAGGCACATAAGTTTTCCATTACCAAACGGATGTTCATTCTACTGTATGACGTTTACATTTAAAAAAAAAAACAATTGAATAACTCATCTCAACTAGACTCAAATCTAGCCTCACGAATAAGGCAACCACCCCAGTAGTTGGACACAGAAATACAGTTACAAAGATTTTCAACTTCTCTTCTCCATTCTCTTAGTTCTCTGCACACAGGCTTTCATCACTTCACTTCACTGGAATAGTCTTCTTGGATCATCAATGGCTTCCACATTGCTAAGCTCCTGTCAGTTGACGGGTCTGCTTCCCTAAGACAGTTTCTTGGGCCTCTCTGCCTCAAGTTTTCCTGGGTGCTTCGCTGGTTATCTGTCACCTCTCTAGTCAAGCATCTCTGCACCTCAATGTTGAGACCTCAGACCTTCTCTCTTCCCCACGCACAATCAGTCCCTCAATCGTTTCAAAGTCTGACCGCCCTAAACACCATCTTCATGTATGCCTTTGGGTCTGAAATTCATATCTCTCATTCTGCCTTTTCCCCTTGAACGCGAATGTCATATATTATATGACTGTCTTCTTCCATCTCCACCAATATCAAAAGGCATCTCAAGTTTACACGTGTTCAAAAATGAAAACCTCATCCTCCAACCACTTCTGAAACCTCTCTCTCTCTCTCTCTCTCTCTCTCTCTCTCTCTCTCTCTCTCTCTCTCTCTCTCCATCTTATTTTGCTCCATCTCAGAATTCTCCACCTGCCACATGTCTATTTGCTCAAGCCAAGTTCTCCGAACCCATTTCATCTTCTGTTTTTATCCTTGTAATTCACATCCAGTGACTCATCAAGTCTTCTTGGTTTCCTACTCAAAATATAAACAAACACTGTTTCTCAAAACACCAGTAGCTACCGACTGCACACAAGGAATTCACATTCTTCTACTGACCCATTTCTACTCTTTATCTGCTTTCCATTACTACCTAACGATAAAATGATGCTAAAGGCATGTATGCCAGATTGTGTCACTGGTTCATTTAGAACTCTGGAGTTGAGAGTTGAAGAGAAGGCTCAGTGGTTAAGAACACTGGCTGCTCTTCCAGAGGACATGGGTTTGATTCCCAGCACCCGCATAACAGCTCACAACCATCTATACCTCCAGTTCCAGAGAATTCAATGCCCTGCAGATAGTGCACATGGAGACAAAACACCCATATCCATAAATTAATAAATGAAACTCTAAAGCCTCTCTCCACATCGTTCACAGTAAAAACCAAAGCTTAGGGGGACAACGAGTTCTTTCCTGAACTCGCCAGGCCTCGTTTGCCAGTTCCCCTCTATCACTTTCTGTGACAAAGACACTCAGTTGCCTCACTGCCCTTAAAAATGTCAAGATACTCTCATTACAAGAATAGTTTACTGATTGCTCATCTGCCTATAAAAGATATGTTCAATGCTCCCTCCTTCAAGACTTTATCAAAATGAAATCTCTTCTTTTGGAAGGACCCCAGCCACTATATTTAAAATTCTAACACCCTCACATCCGCCCTGAGCACCGCATGCCCTTTTATTGCTTTTTGTTTTCTCCATAGCACCCACAGGCATCAAATGCCTTTGTGCATTTTAATCACATCCTTTATCACCAGTGTTATCCTTTCCACAGTAGAACATGGTCTATAATGGCAGAAGCCCTCTCTTTGGTGTTATTTTCTTTTGGCTCCTCAGTGCATTAAGTAATGCCTGAAACAGAGTGAGCAAGTGAGCAAGGAACGTAGACCAGTAGCAGATATTTCAGAAAGTGAAATATAATTGCCCAAGAGAAGAAGGGGATGCCCGACTCATTAAAACACACTGCCCATTCTCACTCCTCCTGTCTCACAGAGGAAGGGGAAAATAAGACACCGGGTGACCAGAGGGCCTTCAGTCAGGAAAGGTCATCAGCCTCCCCAGTTCATTCAGAAGAAAACAGGAGTGAAGTCTGGGTAGTATTAAAAACAGCAAAAATCAATACATATTCTAATAACTGATAACATGTTGATAAGCTATGAAGAAACTGGATCTCACTCATCAGCCAGTGGGATCATAAAATGTCATAACTGCTTTGGACAGTAGCTTGCCCACCCCCCTCAGCAATTAACAATGTAGTTTTCATGACCCAGAGGTCCCATGTCTAAATAGTATTCTCAGAAGAAATGAAAACATGTCTACACAGAAATGTGTATGTGGGTATCCATAAGTTATTCACAAAAGAGTAGGGAATATCTAAATCTCCATTGTGGACTAGTGCATACAGTATAAGTTGTATATTATACTACAGAATATAATTTGGTTGTAGAAAAAAATGATGAGCCGTCACGTGCTTCTATACAAATAAACTTTGAAAGCATTATGCTGACCTAAGATATCCAGTCACAGAAGATCATATAGGATTATAAACAATATCTATAATGTGTAAATCCAGAAGAGGAGAACCAGAGAGATGGAAGAGTGGGTTACATGGAAAAAGAAAACTTTAATCAGTGGCTAGGAAATTGCCAACTAAATGGCATAGGACATTTTTTGGTGCTGGTGGGGTCAAGACATGGTTTCTCTGTGTAGGCTTGGCTGTCCTGGAACTCTCCCTGTAGAGCAGGCTGGCCTTGAACTCAGAGATCCATCTGCCTCTGCCTCCCAAGTGCTGGGATTAAAGACATGTGTCACCACTGCCCAGCGGTAAACGACTTCTTTGGGGTTAAGGAAAATGTTTTAAAACCAACTGACAGTGTCACCTATCTGTGAACATGATAGAAATCATTAAGTTGTACATGACAAAGGTAAAGAAAGTGCCTCTCAGCAAAGCTATGTCCAACTCACAGCAGACAGGTGTCCCAGTGCATACCTGGAATCCCAGCACCAAGAACCAGATGTAGAAGGATCATCCACAAGTTCAAGACCAGCCCCGCCTACATCATGAATTCCAGGTCAACCAGGGCTACATAAAAGACCATGTCTCAAAAGCAAATTAATTAATTAATTAAAATTAATACCAGAAGCATGTCTTTGGAGATTAAAAGACTCCTTCAATGCAGTTAATTATCATTAAAAGGCTGGCTTTTGCCTCGATGAACTGAGGCATTCCAGGGAAGCTATATCCCTTCCCCTAAGCACATCTGATGTTACTGGATCTTTCCTGCCCTTTCCTGCATAAATACCTTCTAATGAGCTTTATCACCACACTGGCCAGGATTGGGATCTATGTTTCCCATGTATTTTCAAACTATCGCCACCTGGAGGCACGCAGCTTTCCCTGAATTGTTACATGGACCCACAGACTAACCATCTTCAAAGACTTAAAGCCTCAGACCATGTCCCCAAATTCACCCATTATTTAATCTAGCTACACAGGGTCGATATCAACAGAGCAAGCACTGAGGTCTCTAGTGTCGTCACTTAGGTTCAGTACTATATGTTATTTCTCTCCACATTAGTTGCTTCATTCAACTGTACAAATAGGCATTAGATACTACAAAAATAGTAGCCACATGCAAAGTAGAGAATCACAAAATGTCACAACTAGAAGTGTCCTTAGGTATGTTGAAATCCAGTTCTCTCACTTTGATATTGAAACTGAGCTTCAAAAAAAGAAAACTGATATTTCCCTAATGTCAGTAAGATAATCAACCCCCATTCAAGGTCCTATCATTACATCCTGATCATCAACTGAAAGAGAAACAGAAATTCTCAATGAACACGTGCATGCACACGCACACATGCATGCACACGCACATGTATACACACAAAAAGGAAATCAGGGAAATTACACAATGGCAATAATCTGCTAAAGCGAATGTGAAGTTTAGATACTCTTGGATAATATGAACTATTGACAGTTCTCCACTTTTAATCATAATGGAAATATAATCAATATGGACATTGAGTTATAAACACAATTTTATTAAACAAGTTTAGACTACTAATTATTTTCTCATACAATTTAATTCAATAAAGCTCTAATTTTATTAGTCATCTGCAATTAACATTCCAAGTTTTCCCCCACTTTGAATTCCGATTGCTAAACTATAGGAAAATCAGCTACAACAGTGTGCAGACCTTCTCACTGCATAACAGTTGGGAGGCAGTGCACATCATACAGTTTGTTACAAAATGTTTCCACATCACTCCAAACTATGATAGTTCAGCTTCCATTTATGCAATGAAACATATTTTATATGTTTCTCAGCAACATAAAGTCACAATGTCTTTTGGATGAAGACAAACAAATTGTGGTACAAATTAGCAAAATTAGTTTTTACTTTATATTTGAGCCAACTTCAGACTCATCCCTATATAAGACATATATTTAGGCTATTCCAAAATAACAAAAACCTTGCACCGCATCCTTAGTGGCATCTTATAAATTGAAACATCCTGACACTTGAGGTGTCTTACTGAAACAGTAGACACAACAACGCACCATCTTACTCTGGATTCAAATGATAAAGCAGGTTGAATCAATGTCGAAATGCATGTGTGCGCTACAGGAGAGATGGTTTAATGTAGTCATTGAAGAACAAGACATTCCAGAAAGTTCTAGCTCCCTCTCAGTTTATCCCAATGAGAACTATACCACATTTAATAACTAGTAGTAATTAGGGTTTTAATATGTTTGGCACAAGGAAGAAAAAACTGAGATCTTCAACATCATGCTCCCATTGTGAAAGAGGCTATGCCAAAGTCTAGTGTAGAGAGCATTTCAAAGGCTGGGGGGGGGATGTGGGAGAGCAGTGGGGGAGGGCTTTTAAGAAACCACTGTTTTATTTCTTCCACTGAGCAGCTACTTGCACTAATGAAACTCAGGTGGACACAAGACGGCAAGCCTCCAGGCTCCCCCTGTAATGCTACCCTAGACAATGACAACGGGACTCCTAGGAGCCTCACAGAGAGGTGCTGCTTTAGAAAGAAACTGGAAAAAGTAAATAGGATCACATTACAGTGCAGCAGCAGCAACCCACAGCCTCAGGGCACAACATAAAGTTATTTTTCGCCAACTACCTTTCAAGAGCACAGACATAGCAAATTGCACGCGTTTGTACCGCCTGAGAGGCAGACATACTGTTTACAGACATCTGTGAACCTCACTAATGATGACCCGGTGCAAAGATGAATAGATCCAGTTGAGAAATGAATGGCTTCTGTCTTTCATTTTTATGCCTTCAGTTCCACGCCTAGTTACTATTTACAGACTTGCCCTTGTGTCCCTCGGCAGGCAGGTTTGTTTCCCTCTCGGGTGAGGTTTTCCTTAGAGTGTGCTTGCCCTTAATATCTAGTGACCTGCTGTGGAATTCCACGTCCCTGTCCCAGTCTGCCTTTAGCTTTAGAATGCAGACCAGTTAGCTCTGCTTTTGCTGCTGCCGATTCCCGAGTCTAATCTTCAGGGGACCACATGTCCAGGTCAGGGCACCACTGATTAAGCTCCCTAAACAAGTCATCTACTCCATGGTTAAGCCTAGCAGAGCACTAAGGAGGTATGAGAGCAAAACCAGATGCCAGCAAGCAATTCTTTGTTACAATTCTATTCAGCTGCATATATTTTTTAAAAACTCTTCTGAAACTTTCTGACAATAAAACAAATTCCTAGCATAAGTAATAATAAATTACAACAAATGCAGAGCGTTTCCCTTACCTGGATCGTGGAAGGGCACCAAAGCAAAGTTGTAAAGAGGTCTCTTAGGTCTTTTCAAAGACGTCTCCAAAATTTTGGAAGCCCCTTCAATAACCTGAACTAAATCATCATACATGGAGCCAGTCACATCAAACACAAAAGCCAACGTGGATGCCCCCTCCGGAATCTCCTCATCCCTGCTCTCCGACGCGGGTGTCCCATCTCCAGCTAGGGAGGAACGAAGAAGAGCCACAAGGAATACTGTGTGGACCACTTCCCAGGCAATCATTTTCCCCCTTGTTTGCTCGCTGCTTTGCTCTTTGCCCTAAGCTCCTAAGCACTGTGCTTACTCCTCAACAGCAGGCAGAGGACTTCCTCTCTGGTGCCTCATCAGCCTTTTGCAGTCTCTCAACTAACGCAAAGTTTGGAGCGGAGAATGAGATGGGGACCAGCCCGGAGCCCGGCTGCTTCCCGGGGCTGGGCTGGGCAGCGCAGGGATGCCGCGCCTTTTGTCCGGCTGGGTAGGTCGCGGGCTAGAGGCGGTCGCGTGCCGGGCGCTGCGAGTAGCCTAGCGCGGGCAGAGCGCGGGGTCCTTGCCCCGGGGGACGCTGCGAGCCTGCGGTGCCGCCTCCGCCGCCGCGCTGCAGGCCAGCGACTGAGCTTCCCAACTTTCCACAGCTAGCCCCTCGGCGGCGAAGCCCGGCTCGACCTCGCCTTCTGATTGGCCAGCGGCCGTTCCTCCTCTGCGGGAGCCCCCACCCAGGAGGGCGACTTCCCCCCCCCCCCCACCGTGAGTTCCGAGTCACTCCGGTACCGGGGAAACGCTCGCTGTGTCAGCTCCTGTGTTCTCGTCAGAGCTAGCCCCAACCTCCAAAATCCCAAGGTTTAAACAATGGTTTTCAAGAATGTGTGGCCCAGGACCAAATTCGGGGGCATCGCATTAGCTAGCACGAAGGGAACTGGTGTACTTTTTTTTCTTCCTAAAGTGTGCAACGCTGTTTCAGACACTTCTCTCATAATTCCTCACCCCACCCCAACCCCTGAAGCTGAGACGCCCCAACCCAGCTTCCAGTCCCTCAACCCACCATTCAGCCCAGCCAGAAGAGGGAGCTGGAAAATTCTCTCCTCAGGGCTGCCACCGCGGGAAGCTTCTTTGATCTCCCTTGGGGAGTGTTCAGCTGAGAGGAAGGCGGGGAGGGGAGTGCTGTGGAGGCAAGGGGAAATTCAAGGAGGTGAGAGGAAAGTGAGCGACATCAAGATATCACTAGCTACGCTGAGGGACTAGAGAAAGAAACTGAGTATCAATAAAACATTGACGTCCAACAGAAAGAGTGGAGTGGCTGGGGGAAAAAAAGCGAGACATACTGAATGCATATTAGAAACCTGGGGAAGTTGTAATTTCACCATCAAGATTCACTTTGCTGAGCTGTCTAAACCTACTGCGAAGCACAGTTATGCAGAATAATATCCCCCATTTCACATATCCTCTTGTACAACTATGAGTCAGATTTCAAGCAAAGATCCACAAAAACGTCGTTCCCTTCAATGGCATTTTCTTACCAATACTTAAGGGAACTTCACCGTGGAAAACATTACTGTGTTCTTCCAAGTCGTAATCCTTATATACATTATAGCCGTATTAACAGATTTAAGAAGGTAAGCAAGGAAAGCCAGTCATGAGCTTTCATAAATACATTTTTTCCCCTGGAAAAGGGGTCATAGTCTGCATAAGAGCACACAAAGAGCACACAAGCAGCTTTGTGCTGGGACAGAGTGTGTGTGAGACCACCCTCCAACAGCAGGGCAGCCTGAGGAAGAGCCAGTCCCACCAGCCTTTCATGCTCCGTAACTGTCTTCCCTTTCAGACCCACCAGCTGTGGAACTTGAGTTTATGATACCTATAAGTCATGTCACTTAAAGGAAGCACACGGGCCATTTGGGCTGGGTGGGAATATGAGGAGGGGGAAGAATGTGTTTCCTTTCCAAGGAGTATTTAGAGAATGTTGAATGTTATTTGAGTAGTCCATTCTTTTGTTTATTTTAAAAGGACTTCATTCTAGGTCATAGAGACCTGAGCTATTCCAGGTGCTCAGGGAGGTGGGTGAGTATAGCAGAAGTGCTAAGTCCTGCATGATGCCTAATAGCCGTGACCTTTAGCAAGCTACCTACTCTTTCCCTACCTTTTTTTTATTCACTTGTAAATGGAAATGATGGCACTCATCTAATGGGGATTAAATGATCTATAAATCTTCCAGATGCACTTGAAAAAAAAAAAAGAAGCGCTGTTGGGTAAATTGACCTCAAAAAATGACAAACCAATTTCTTTAATGGCGTTCAAGTTGTTTATACCCTTACTGATTTCTGCCCACTTGCAAGCAGTTATTGAGGATAGATTTTGACAGATAGATATTGAAATAGAGTACTCTGTGGCTTTGTCAGTCTTCTCGGAGTTCTGTGAGTTTTTGCTTTGTGCATTTTGAAGTTTTGTAGCCAATGCAATTGGTATTATGTCCTCTTGATTGATAAACATACCTTTAGCGTTATGAAGCAAGCTTCATTTTCAGTGGCATTACTATTCTTTGCTCTGAACTATACTATTAATGCCAGCATTTTAACTTTACTTTCACTAGTGTTGCCATAGTACATGTTCTTATCCTCTCATTTTTAGCTCAGTTGTGTCTTATATAAAATGTATTTCTTGTACTCACCACAAATTGAGTCTTTTTAAAATTCCAACTCAACAATCTATGCCTTTTTATAAGCATAGCTAGTCCATTTACATTCAGTGTGATGAACAATATGGTTGTACTTAAAACAATCGCCTTTCTGTTTGGTGTCTATCTTTCTTTGCTTTTTTTTCCCCTAGTTTTCTACCTTATTTTGGATTGACTGATGACTTTTAATTTATTTTATTTTCCACTGCTAGATTGTTAACTATTGTCTTTTAGTTAGTAGTTTCTTTAGAGTTTCTAATCCATATCTTTAACTGACCACAGTTTCCCTTCAAGCATATTACATCATATTACTTCATATAGAAAAACCTTGGACTGTGGTTGGGCAAATTGCTCAGAAGTAGAGTGCTTGCCTAACATGTGGGAGGCTTTGGTTTTGATCTCTAGCACTAGAGAGAGAGAGAGAGAGAGAGAGAGAGAGAGAGAGAGAGAGAGAGAGAGAGAGAGAGAACAGAGAGAGAGAGAGACCCATCCTTGGCTACTTTGCTATTATTGTGCCTATTTTAATTTAAAGTGGTACTTTTTAAGTTCCACAGTAGTTTCTGTGGTATAGTTCAACTAGAAATTGATTGTCTCTATGTTCAGCGAGACTACTGAGAACTCAAGAACAATGGCAATGGGTTTTTGATCCTACTGCACCTATTGGTTTTGTGGGAGCCTAGGCAGTTTGGATGCTCGCCTTACTAGACCTGGATGGAGGTGGGTGGTCCTTGGACTTCCCACGGGGCAGGGAACCCTGATTGCTCTTTGGGCTGACGAGGGAGGGGGACTTGACTGGGGGAGGGGGAGGGAAATGGGAGGCGGCAGTGGGGATGAGACAGTAATCTTTAATAAATAAACAAATAAATAAAAAAAGAAATTGATTGTCTCACTTTTGTGTATTTGAAAGTATTAAACTTGTTTTCGGAAAACGTAAAAATGTAGAATTTCTTAGCTGACATGGTATTTATTTATTTATTATTTTATGTGCATTGATGTTTTTGCCATGTGTGTTGAGTCCCCTGGAACTGGAATTATAGACAGTGTGTGCTGCCAGGTGGGTGCTGGGAATTGAACCTCAGTCCTCTGGAAGAACAGTCAGTGCTCTTAATCACTGAGCCATCTCTCCAGTCCTTGGTTGTTTTATTTTTTTTTTTCTGGTGCTTTCTTTCTCTCTATTTCCAGTGAGAAATCTTTGTCATCTTCATATGTGCTCATCTCTATGAACCAGGCATTTTCCTTTTGGTGATTTTAAGAGTCTTGTTATTGTTATCATTGTTGTTATAACTCTGATCATGTGCCTTGATACTGTTTACCTTGTGTTTCCTGTACTTGGAGGTTTTGAACTTCTTCCATCTCTTGTCATCAAATTTGGTTATTATAGAACATTGTTACTTTTTCTGTCTCCTAGCTCACCTTCCTTTGGGAACCTCCAGGATTCGTGTACAAGAAACACTTGAAGTTGTTCCACTGCTCACTAATATTCTGCTCATTTCTTTAATTATTACTTTTTCCTGGTTTCACTTTTTGAAAGTTTCTATACTATTTCTTCAGGTTTCTCTTAGTCTGCTCTTTACTGTCTGATATACCAGTGGCCCTTCTCATGTACTTTGCATCACGAGTGTTGCAGTTTTCATCCATCTCCAGGAATTTGATTAAGATCCTTTTAAAGCCTTTGATGCCTCACTTTTTGGGTACAATAGTTGTCTCAGGGAGAGGTTTCTCAGAATCCTGAGATATCAGGCACTGTGAGTTTTACTTTGGTGGGTTCTAGGCATCTCAGGACTCCCGTAACTATTCCTTGCTGGCAGAGGCTGTTCATTCATTTCCCAGTCACGCAGATTCCTGAAATAATCACACAGAAATCTGTATTAATTAAAACACTGCTTAGTCCATCACTTAGGTGTATTGCTAGTTAACTCTTCTATCTTAAATTAACCCATTTCTATTCATTTGTGTATTGCCATGTAGCTGTGGTTTAGCAGCAAGGTTCCAGAGCATCTGTATCCTAAGGCAGCTAGCTATATGGTGTCTCACTGACTCTGCCTACTTTCTCCTAGCATTCAGTTTAGTTTTCCCACCTAGCTTTATTCTGCCCTATCACAAGCTTCTTTATTTGTTAACCAATAAAAGCAACACATATACTGAAGGGAATCCCACATCAATTCCTGAACTTTATTGTGGGACAGAGTTAAGAAACAGTTTTATCTTTTTTTTCCAGAATTTGTTTTTTAACTTTTTAGATATAATGAAAACAGTTTTCAGTCTAGAACTAATCATTACCTGTAACTAAGAAAGGATCTTTGTCTTTTGCCCAATACTCTGCAAATCACAATCAGTGAGAATAGATCACCTTTTTACCCTACCCATTTACCTTTCTTCTTGAAGAATGGCTTTTAGATACCTGGCAGTTTTGAGGAATTGAGTAACTAGTAGCCTTTAGCAATGACCAACTTCATAAAGCACTCATATAGGTTTCCCCCTTGCTTTGTTCCTCTCTACTTTTTGCCTACCACACTTTGTGCCTTCATTTTTGCTTTTTGGGGAACTTTGAGTGATATTCTCAGGAACTGGGATAGCTAAAATAGTTTTAGAAATTATTTAATGTGACCTGATGGTGAATGGTGGAACTGTTAAGAACTAGCAGTATATTTTCATCACAGACAAAACCAGGATTGTTACAAGGAACTGCTGTTCATCCTGGCCACCCAGAACTGAAATAATCACTCAGAAACTGTCTTAAATAAATCATTGCTTGGCCAATTAGCTTCCTATTGGCTAACTCTTACATCTTAATTTAACCCATTTCTATTAATCTGTATATCATTATGTGGTCATAGTTTACCAGCAAAGTTTCAGCACGTCTGTCTCCAGTGGGGGATCAATGGTGTCTCGCTGACTCCGTCCTTCTTTCTCAGTCCAATCCTCTCCGCCTACCTAAATTCTGCCCTAGCAACAGGCCAAGGCAGTTTCTTTATACATTAATGGCAATCACAGCACACAGAGGGGACTCCCATATCACAGGATGGTACAACAAGCTTATAATGAAGGCTGAGGCAAAAATAACTGTCAAAGTATACCTATATGAACTTGATCAGACCCTGGGTAGAACCATGGGAAGTCAGATGAAGCCAAAAAGATAAAAGGAATAGTAAGAGGTGACCAATAAGATGACCTAACCCAAAGAATTTTTGGCTATTATCCAATATTATCCTTTATTTGACAGCATAGTAAGACTGCCTGAACCTAGCTCTGTGTGTATGGCCGCTAAGCTTTATTTGGTGGTTTACTTATCCACTTGTCAAGAAATTTATTGAAAGTCAAGCGTGATGGTTCACACTCAAAAGACAGAGGTAGAATTACTGCAATGAGTTGGAGGCCAATTTGGGATACATCATAAATTCAAAGTTATCCTGAGCTACCTAGTTTGGGGGAGGGGGTGCTGTCTGGCAAAAAAAGAAAAAAGAAAAAAATGAAAATCATTATAAGTTGTCATTTGTGCACACTCATGCAAACTACTGGACAAAGAATATCCATTCCCTGTCGCCAAGGAACTTAACAGTCTAGTATAGAAGAGAAAAGTATAGGATGTTTTGAGAGATAAAATCCAGCGTTCTAAGGAACCATGTCAGGCGGGCACCTGACTTAGGAAAAGCAGGTCAGACAGCTGTCCCAAAGGCTGGCATGTGGAGAAAGTGTAGAAATCACCAGCATTAGTTAGGGATGTGGCTCCAGTAGTAAGGGCATGACGTTTCCTATAACTGGAGATTTGACTGGAATGAGAGACAATAGCAACGGGAATCCCAGCATGTAGCATCAACTGTGAAGGTTTGGGTTACATCTTGAAGGCATATAAAGACACTGAAGGACTTCAGGCTAAAGAACAAATATTTAATCAGATTTGAGCAAATTACTCGACTTTTGAAAGATGGAATAAGAGACATGAATTAGAAAAAAGATAATGCTGTGGGAATTCCTACAGCCAGTAGCCGTTAAGTTACTCCCCCATGTGGGTGCGGCCTCTTATATTATAAATGCCGATGTAAAGCACGTGCCCGTCTCTCTTCCAGCTGCGGGGTTTGGTTGCTGTTCGTGTTCCAGCAGAAGACTGTGATCTATAAGTCTACCCCTAAATAAATAACCTTTTATTTTACTCAAGTCTGAGCTAATGTGGGATTTCTTTTTAGCGTCCGTCTTCATCTGGCACCCACGTGGACCCAAACTCCACACATACTGGGTGGACCAGCTTAAAGGCCTAACCAGTACACAGCTCAGAAAGCCCCTCACCCCTGCCAGCCTGACTTGCTTTTACCTATTAGGCAGTTTTTGTGTAAAACACCCAACGTAGCAGAGCAAAGTGTGTGCAGCACCTTGGAAATTTCCAAACTCGCACACATTTCCCCAGCCACTGCCGTGTTTGCTGCCACATGGCGACTTGCACAGCTTCTGGTTTGTGCTCCATGCTCATGAGTTCTGGGCTTCTTGTTCCATGAAAGGAATTTATTTAATTGCTTTTAATTTGTCAAGCAAAGCATATTTCTCAGTATTTAACCAGCACCAAAGCTGGAAAACAAAGCGGTGCTGGACTGTGTCACAACTCTGCAACAACGACACCTGCTGGACAATAAAGATTATTACACCTAAAACAATTTCCAGGGCCTCATAACAGGTAAATATTTTTAATAAATAAATCAATAAACTTAAAAGTTATATAATTGCTGACAACATTACCATTGAAAATTTTAGTAACTTTTTTGCTAATACTATAGATTGTATTCTGCAAGGCTTATATGGTTATTGTGATACATCCATTTATTGACTATTAGGGCTCAGTTTTATTCTTCATATTATATCTTTAAGAAAGAGTTTGAAGCCAGGTAGTGGTGGCACACACCTTTAATCCCAGCTCTCAGAAGGCAGAGGCAGGCAGATCTCTGTAAGTTTGAGGCCAGCCTGATCTATAAGAGCAGAGAAACCTTGTCTCAAAAAAAAAAAAAAGAACAAAAGAAAAGACCCATATGGGTCTGCGAGGTCCTCTAGCACAAGGTAATTTGGAAATTGATTGATTACAAAATGGAAGTGCATAGAAGGCTTCAGAATTTCATAAGAAACACCATGTCAATAACAAAGGTTTAATGAAAGAGTTTTCTATTACCTGGTAACAAGCTAAGGAGATTATAAATAGCTGTCCTACTTGCTCTTTCTATAACCAAATACCACTACCTGCAGGGACTAACCCAAAAGGTACTCAAAAGAATAAAATCTTGGAGATGGATGTGTTCCACTTCTCAGAATTTGGGAAATTAAAATATGTACACCACACCATTGACACTTATTTAGGTTTTCAATGGGCAACTGCCTTGAGCTCAAAAAAGGCAGTAATCACACATTTATTAGAAGTTATGGCCATCATGGATATACCTGCACAAATAAAGACAGATAATAGTCTAGCATATGTCTCTAAGAAAATGAAACAGTTTTTTGCTTATTATAATATAAAGCATATTACAGGTATACAAAACAATCCTACAGGTCAGGAAGTTATAGAAAGATCTAATCGAACTATAAAGGATATGTTAAACAAACTGAAAGGGATGGAAAATACTCCCAGAAATAGATTACATAATGCTTTATTAACCTTGAATTTTTTAACACTAATGATAAAGGGACAACAGCAGCAGAGAAACATTGGATAATAGAAAAGTCTTCTGAATTAAATCAGCTAGTGTATCGCAAGGATTTGTTGACCTCACAATGGAAGCCAGAAGATATGCTATGTTGGGGAAGGAGTTTTGCTCCTGTTTCAACAGGAGAAGAAAAGTTATGGATACCATCAAAATTATTTGAGATTTGGTTTGAAAAAGAAAAATCTCTTGAGAAAGAGAAATAACAGCTCATCCATAGACGTGACAACTATTCAGGTGGTAAGAAAACCTCCAAGGGGTTAGGGCAGGACTCTGCTCTTGTCTTTGAAGAAAAATACTCATCTTCAAAAAGTCAAGAGACCCTGAACAAGAGACCTAGATTCCTAAAGAGGAAAAGATAATTGTCCAGAGAGCGTTGCTATAAGACCTGTTTTGGGTACCAGCTGCTCAAGATGGTTCCAACTTGGTTAGCTGAAATGGTGCACTTTTTTTTTTACAACATTCTGGCCAGAACTCCAAATAGGAACCTCTTAAAAATCCTACCAAATACTCGGAGACTATTTGCAATTATACCAGACAGTGGTTTTGAAACTTAACCTTCATTTTACTTTCACAGGATCCCATAGAAAGAACATCGCCCCTATGACAGCTGGAAGTAATTCTAGAAGACGACGTCCCTTCTCCCAAAAAAGCTTTTTCTCAGGGTTAGGGACACCATTTAGGGTTTGATTATAATTGTTATAGGGTTGGGGGCTAGGAGGAAATTATGTAAACTCAGGGGGGAAAAGGGAATTTGAATGGGATAATAGATTAGTATGATCTTACACTAATAATAATAGTGAGTAGTAGAGTGAATACTTGTGAGCTATGATTTATAGGCAATCTACATTACTATAGATTCTTGTATATTGATACAAAGTTAAATTATATTGAATACGTTTCTATTTTCATCTACAATATTTGTATATCTATGCAAAGTTATTTTGTCATATTGTATGCATGCATGCTTCTACCTCTGATCAAGATACTTATACATTGTTTACATTTTGAGATCATTGTCCTCCTTTGATGCACAGTTTTTTTAAAGATTGTTTAATATTCTAATATTAATGAAGTCTTAGTCTTTAAGTTATATAGGTATTAAGAATTATAGGGCAATAGTCATTCATGTTTGTCATACTTAGAGTTAGACTAATAAAGATCATTAGATACATAGAGATTGTATTCTGCATACATAGGTAATCTTCAGCCTCTGCAAAGAGCTGTAGAATATGGAATTTAAATAACTTAGGGTTCTGTTGACATGAGACATGATGCTCTTGGCAGCACCGATCTATTCCCCAGAGAATGTTAAGCACTGAAGACACTCCACTTGGAGCTTGTTTTCTTCTTGACAAAACTGGCCTTTGGGCAAGGAACTGCCCATGCATCGACCACTGACAAAATGCACGATGTCCAGACAGGACAAGCAGGATACAAGAAAAAAAACTGTCAAATATTGCCAAAGACAGGGTGAGATGGTTTTGAAAAATTTCCTGCCTCTGAAAATGGTCTGTCAGTTACTCTAGGCCAGAGTTGATTATTCTAATGTTGCAAATGAGACTTTGGGTGATTGCCCAGGTAGCCAGTTGTCTCTGTCATTTGTTGTACATTTTGGAAGTTGCTTGACTGCACTTCCTGCAGTCAATATATATAATAATATCAAGTCAAGTAATATAATAATATCCCTTCTCAGGTCTTTGATGGGGTTGAAGACTAGATAGTTGTAGTTACTTTCCTCTTATGACTTGGCCAAGTTATTTATCATACAAGACTTAGACTCCTTAGGAAAGAATAATTGTTGAAGCATTTATCACATGTTTCTTGCTTGATATTGTTTATGCTGGCTGTAATTCTAATTTTTATACCTGATATTTGTTCTTATTGTATATAATTTTGTATTAGGCTTAGAACTCTCTTATTTAAACAAAAGGGGGAGGTGCTGTAGGAATTCCTACCGCCAGTAGCCTTTAAGTTACCTGCCTGCATGGGCATGGCCTCTTATACTATAAATGCCCATGTAAAGCTCACATCCGGCCTCTTTTCTGGCTGTGGGATTTGGTTGCTGTTCCTGTTTGAGCAGAGGACTGTGATCTGTGAGTCTACCCCTATATAAATAACCCTTTATTATTTATTTGAGCTAGTGTGGGATTTCTTTTTAGCATCTGTCTTCAAGAAAAGAATAAGTTGCACCCATAGTATTAATAACATCCTTTGTCCCAAGAAATTAAGATCTGCTGAATTTGAAATCTTGCCTAAGTCAAGATTACAGAGAGGCAGCCTCCTATTCCAAGCCCTCTCACTGTATCTTAGGAGGACACCAGCTATTAAGTCATATATGATACAAGGAGAGACTATGACAGCAATATCAAAATTATTTGCAGCTTTTAAAGTAATAAAAAGGGTGTCTCAGTTTATCTACCCTAAATCTACCTCAGACCCGCTGAGAGGTCCAAGAAGCAGGCGTGGGAACGGAGATGAGCTGTGATTTTGCAGAACATACAGCAGATGATTGGCCATTGCCAGTCTCTTGCTAATAATTACCAAATTAGTTTCAAAGGTCTTTCCCTAT
Source organism: Alexandromys fortis (assembly GCF_014885135.2). Classification (NCBI taxonomy): domain Eukaryota; kingdom Metazoa; phylum Chordata; class Mammalia; order Rodentia; family Cricetidae; genus Alexandromys; species Alexandromys fortis. The sequence goes on along the minus strand of NW_026068018.1, from coordinate 733,161 downwards.
ATTTTCATTAGTTACATTCTACGTGAGGGAGAGGGGAATAAAGTATATGAGGAAGCATCACTTTCTTAATGAGTCATACACATTTACAGGACTCAATACAAAGATCTCTCCCATTCTGGGTTCACTCTTGAACTTCTTCTGCATGCCCTGAAGCAGACAAGGCTGCTTGGTGGTTAAGGCTTTTACATGCTCGTCTAATCGGAATCATCAGCCTGACTTGGGTATGTACAGACTTCGTTAAAGCTGTGAATAGTCTTCAGGCCTTTTGCAAACCTCCCTATGGCTTCATGTCGTCCTCAGTGGTCCTTCCCAAAATGTCTTCTCCTCTATGGAAGGAGGCCCGGCATTGTTTTATGTCAACTTTAGCACATTTCTACAAGGTAAGTCACTTACAATTACTACTGAATTAAGAATAGAAGACTTTTGTATTGACCATAATGATTATAATTGGCACTGCACACATACACAAACACACACATACACACTAATCAAAATGAGGATTGTCCTTCTCTTGTCTCCCTGAAGAAGGTAATAAAAGGACAGAAAGCCATCGTATGTGTTGTAACTGGAAAATTAATCACATCAAATATTCTCTATACTAATCAAGTTATAAGTCTGGAATGGGCTTATATAAAACAGATGTTTACATTCTTGCTCTCCTTGGGTACTAATGTCAAGGGAAGAAAGCACAGAATAGCTATGTCATGGCATACTTTGAGGAATGTAACACTTTGCTTTTATTCTTTTTAATGAAGCCACAAAGTCTGTGGTCAGGGAGGAAAACAGGCCAAAGGGAAGAAACACTAGGGGGTCTAATCTTCCAGACCTTATAAAGACAAAACTCTTCTCTCCAGTGATGGAACAGGAAATGTACTGCCTCAAGGAATGGGGAATGGGCTCAGGGTAGGAGGGAGCAAATGTCTGGAATCTTGTCCTCTGTGGCTGGACTGAAACCCTGGTTCCCTAAGGCTTGTGACTCTGGTGGTTGTTTCAACTACGGCCTGCTCTGTAGGGACTCAGCTCTCTGCTTCCCTTCATCTGGAAATAAAGACCAACAGATCTATAGGCTGGTCTCAGAGTATTTCAGGAAGAATCCTATAAAGCCTAATTCAATGTCTAATGAGGAAAAGAGGCCCATGTGTTAAAAATTTGGTCACCAGCCTACACTGGCATTACCTCGGGAGGTGGTGCATCTTGGGAAGAAGTTAGGTCTTTAAAGAGCGCCCTTGAAGAGGCTCCTGAGAATCTACGTGGGTTCTCCTTTCTCTTTTTTTACCTGCTGGCAGCACTGGGATGATCAGAATCTTCTGTGTGTTCTTACATGAGCTGTGGCACCACTTGCACGCTCAAAACAACAGAGCCAAGCAATAGTGGACTGAAACCCACAAGCCCACCAGCTAAAATTAATCTTTCTCCTTTTGGATTGGTTGCCTCAAACGCTTTGTCATGGCAACAGAAATCTAACAAAGGACCTTCATTAAACAGAGAGAGGACTGGGGTGTAGAAAGTGATTTGCCTAAGATCCAAAAAGAGATCCTTGAGACAGCGCTGTAAGTTTGTCATTATCTAGTGATTGTCCGTCTCCCACCACCCCTGAAGTACTGCTGCACACTTGTTAAATTCCAACTACAACCCAGGCACTAGTTTAGAGCTTGATACATGGGCAAACTTGACCATCTTCCCTCTATATTCCAGAGCTAGGAGGTAATCGCAATACTAATCTGCATAAGAGAAAGTAGAAAAGGACACAGAGTGCTTAGGTCACCTGCCTAACTTATCACAGCTTGCCTTTCTCATCATTTTTCATTTCCTGCCTCTAGGCTAGATGGTCCCTGTCATTTCATTGTAAAATTGAAAGTGTTGGTGGTGACACTTAGAATATACAGTCACTTTGTATGACACTGTAGGGCTTCATTACGCCCTATCGCAGCCTATCGGGAGGAAACGATGCTCCATTTTTTAATTTCTTTTGCTGTGTGAATTATTCATGAAGTGATCTTCAACTTTGGGCCTTTCTTTTTGCTCAGCATTTTTCTGAGTCCTCTTTCTTATTTGTTATAAATTAAAGCTAATTTTATTTTTTGACCACAACGCCATGAATTCCTTTGAAATAAAGGCTGCGTTTTATTTGTTCTAACATAGTAGGAATTCAGAAATGGTTGTTCAAAGGATTGCTGACTTCACTGTGATTCACAGCAATGACAATAATAACTTCATGTGAGGACTTCAATCATCATCTTAGACATAAATGTAACTGTGTGCATGAACACATCAAATATGTCCAACAAGTCTAGAGAGATGTCTCAGCAGTTAAGAGCACTGACTGCTCTCCCAGAGGTCCTAAGTTCAATTCCTGGCCACCGACATAAGCAGGTCACAATCACCTGGAACTTTGTCCCATGAGATCTGATGTTCTCTTCTGGTGAGCAGACATACATCCAGATAAAACACTCATATATATAAAATAAATACATAAATATTCCCAAAAACTTTGTGCAATGAGTAATTCTATAACCATTTTAATATAAACAAACAGTGCTTAGGATGCCAAGAGAGCATCAGTGCTATGTGGACAGCCAGAAATAGAACCCAGGCCTTTCAGTATGATCACCAGAGCAATGCGTTGTCATAAGATGACTTTATAATTTAGGCTGTCTGTGAAATTCCTGTAAAGCCAAACACTCCAAAGAGTAAGTTGATCATTTTAAGGACAGAGCAATTGCTTAAATTATCTTGCTTAGGAGAAACCTCATTACTTACCTCCAAGAAGATAATCAATGAACTGTGGAAGTGAAGATAATTTAGCAGAATATACTAAAATTAAAATGAAAGCTCTTTAAGAAAAATGAAAGAATAGCATGAACCCATGGCTTTTCTGCTAGGAGCAAATCCTTACAACCTATGCCACCGTCTCTGGATTACATGGTCTATTTTTAAAAGGCATTCATATATTACAATATGAGTTTTTCACTGTCCCTGAACACTATGGAAAGTGATTTGAATTTGAGTGGTATACAATGGTATACAACCCATTTCCTATTGACACCTTTATTCAGTTATGTTCTGAAAGGATAACCCCTTTTTCTCCTGTTTCTGCAGACCCAACCTCTGTGTCTTCAAAACAATGTTCTTCCCAGGCTCAGAATTTAATCGTGTTCTCAAAAATCTTGTCTTATGGGATCAGAAAGGGGCTTGGAAAGTCAGAATACCTACTGTTCCCGCCAGCAGGGAACCTAGCCTAACGGAGAAAAACTGAAGAAACCCTACCTGTGTGTCTGCCATCCCACCGCTCTGTAGCTCTTTGTCAGAATAGCTTTTCTTGCGTTTCTTCTAAGGCCGTTTGAGGCGCTTTCCTCTTGCTCTGTTTTCAGAAAAATGACAGATGCTTACAGCTTGCACTATTCCCCCATACTAATTAATGAAAGGAGGAATGAGCTGGAGCCATCCCAACTGCCTTTACTTTTTTGTAAAGAGCTCGGTCCTGTCTAAATCACATTAATGAAGACAGCGAATAACTCCAGGGGTCTCTGAAGAAATAAGGAACTACACCATGAGACCAGCTGCTCTTCTTTCCTCCCCTCCCTTTGATTTTCAATCCATACTGTTGAAAGCAAAAACTTAAGTAAAAACTTGTCTCCAGGGAGCTAGAAGGATGATTCTGCGGTGATTAAATGGAGTTTGAATTGCGGGTAGTGTTTACTGCTTTGCTTTAGGATGGGGCGTGAACCTGGGAGAGTGGAGCCTGGAAACGAAGCAGACTAAAGTCTCGTGCAGTAGCCAACTTTACTCAGAGCATCACTAAATTTATATCTCAGAGCTAAGAGTTGCACAAGTAAACTGTCTAATCACAAGAACAAGCCGCATGTGGCGAAAAGATGTCCTGTGGAGGCATATTGACGCATAGCAATAGCCTGTTGTAAGGAAGAATCTAAAGCATCCTCACTCCTATCCCTTACACCTGGGAGGGTCACAAAAGCATGCTCGGAGAACAAGTCCGTGTTTTGAAGAAACTGAGGGCACAGGACTCTTGTCTTATTCTCTTGAAGTTTGCCACAAGCCAAGCAGAATTCCCCTCACAAGACTCCATTCTTAGACCTTGTTGTAACAAGCATGAACTCATGCGGGAACATATAATTATATGAACACGTGCACATTAGTATGTTCCTGTGTTTTCTTTCTCAGTCAGCTGGAAAATTCTAGAAACGATGGTCCCCGCATGAATAAGCATACCGAGAGTCCAAACCTTGGTTTTTAATGACAAAAATTTGTTTGTGATAAGAAAGGAAGCAGTATCTTTGGAGAAATGATTTCTTCTAAGGCTGGGACAGGAAACATCTGACATGAACCTGGTGCATCTTATAGGGTCAGAAATTAAGAAAGTCTTCTAAAAGTTATATGCAATTGAGTTCATCACAAGGGACAAACATTAAAAGACTTCCTGGTCATCAAAACAAGAAAGAAAAAGACCAAAATTAAAAGACTTTCCAGTCATCAAATGAATAGCACAGCATCAAAGTGTAAAATTAATGAGATAATTTATAACACAAAATTATAAATAAATAATAGAAATAAAGCTAACAGACATGGTGGCACTTGTTTGTAGATCCCAGGATGCAGGAGGCAAAGTCAGGCAAAGTTAAGAGTTCAAAGCCAGCTTTGGCTAGAAAACAATTTTGAGATCACCCTGAACCACATAAAACCTTTCTCAAATAGCTAGCAAATTTATTAAATTAATTAGAAAATCTCCCACATGGAAAAAAATGCAACTATTATAACAAGATTCTCCCTGCTCAAAAAGATAGGGAATAACTATCTACCCCATAAGTGTACACTACAGATGGATTTGCTCCCAAATAATGTGTTAAAGAAAAAGGAAAAACCATACTTCAAGGGAGAAATACAGCAAATGCTACCTCTGACAGATGACTGAGATTAAAATCAGCAGTGAATTTTTATCCAGATAGTATTTCCTCTTGATATTGTAGAAAAAAAAAAGTGTCTCTGGTCTTTCCAAGAACACTCCCAAGGCTTCTTGTCATTGTTTCAAGAAGTTTATTGTGCAATGTAACACTTTGAATGAAATACGAAACAGAAAATACAGAAGTACAAAATACAAATAAATCATAATGTTTGGTTAATGATGATGGATCAATATTGCTTACTGTGCTGGCTCATTTTGACTTCAACTTGACACAAGCAAGAGTCATGTGGGAAGAAGGAGCATCAACTGAGAAAATGCCCTCACCAGATTGGCCTAAGGGCAAGCTGTGTTTTCTTAAGTGATGGTTGATGCAGGAGAGTCTATCTATATCTATATCTATATCTATATCTATATCTATATCTATATCTATATCTATATCTATATCTAATCTATATATATATCTAATCTATATCTATATCATCTATATCTATATCATCCTAATACATATTCTAAATATATTTCTAATTCCTAATATTTATTTCTAAATATATTTATATATATGTGTATATACACATATATATATTCCTAAATTACAACTGTTTTACTCAGAGAGATTGCTAATGGGACTCAAGGCAGTAGCCCGCAATTCAGTTAGTTCAACTATATTTGAGATAAGTTTCTGCTCAGTGAAGGGTCACTAGCCAGTCCAAGTATGGCAAACATTTCCCCCATTCCCTCTGCCTTGCAAAAAAAAAAAAAAAAATAGATTACATTCCTAAAGCCTAAAGGTAATCACCAAGGTCTAGTTTCTTATTTGGCTACTTCCTCCTCCTGAGGCTGACTACCAAGATCCAGTTACCAAAGTATTCAAGTCCAGCAATCTAAAGCACCCTTTGGCTATCCTAATTAACATGCCCAACAAAAATTAAACATTCTAACATCATTCTAACATCATTCTAACACAGGGTTTACCTCCTTATACCTTTATAAGCAGCCATTATCTTATGGGCCACATCTGTCTCCTCCATCCAGAGGTAGTCCTTAGCCTCCTCCCCCTGCCCCCGGACAAATTTCCAAATATCCCTTCCCCCCTCTTGTTCCTTTCCCCTTCCCTCCCATCCTCTGACTCCTGTCTTTGTCTATTGTTCCCTGCCCTCTGTCTCTCTGTGCTGTGAACTTGGTCTTGGGAACTAACTTGAGAACTAACCCTTGCCTGGGACCTGTTAGTGCAGCACGGGAGTGCACCTAAAGCGGCATAGACCCAAACCCTTCCTAGAGAAACTATGTAAGCACCACAGATTATGCCGGAGCTGACGGGTGCTGTTTCCTTGCTGAACTTGACCAGCATGACCCCAGGCATGGAACCTAAGCAGAGGCAGCCAAGCATGGCTCTTGTCAGAAAACTTCAGTACGATTTGATGAGCTAATTTCAGCCAAAATCTTCCACCTGAAGTCACTGGGAGATGATGTGATAAACAGTCAAAGTACCTCCATTGATTTCTTTAGCTGAGACTCAGAAGCTGCAGGGGCTGGGGGTGACCAGGAAACTTCAGAAGTGTATCAGGGAAGGGTTTCCCCCACTCGTGTTGTACTTCATGCCTCAAGGTTGACTTTCTCAAAACAAACACGCAGTGAACTGGGGCAGGCATTAAAATTCATTCAGTCGTCCCTGATGGGCGTTCCTGAATGCCAAATATTTAGCTATACCCTGAAACTGAGAGTATAGAATTAGGAACATTTAACAGATGTTGAAAAGAAACAGGCATCCTGCCAAGTAATGCAAGCTTCCAATGTTGCTGCTATCAACCTATGTAACAAAATAATAATAAAATGATGATATGATTACAAATTTTAAATCAACAAAAATAAGTTTTTGCTTTTTTTTTTTTTTTTTTTTTAATTTGGCTGGGAAATGGCTCAGTCAGTAAAGTGCTTATCTTGCAAGCCTGAGGACCTGAGTTGGATACCCAGACCTTTGGGGGCGGGGAAGCAGTCACAGGGCTATGACTCACTGGGACTTACTGAGCAACCTGGCCAACTTATCAAGTTTGGGGTCAATGGAAGACCCAATCTCGAAAGGCAAATAAATAAAAATGGCTAGTGCGCGGGGAATAACACCAAAGGCTTCCCTCTGGCCTCCACATACACATTGCATACAAGTACACGCACACACATGCACACACTCAAATACCCACTAACAATTTCCGTTACATCTCTCCTAGTTCAGATTTTAAAAATCGCAGCCTTTTCCTGACTTTAGCAAGCCAACAATTGATAAATATTGTTTTCATTTCTTTTTTCAATAGTCCAGTTTAGCCAAATGTAGTCACCAATGCACAGGAAGCCTTGGCCTGTGCACTAGAAGGCCAACCAATGGCACTCACCTCTTTGAAGGCAAAACTATAGAGACCAAACTGCCCTGACGTTAGTGTAAAGAGCAGAAAACACTCTCAAGGATCCTGTCTGAATTATTCGGTGAAACCATGAGCAGAAAGAAGTGCTTTCTAAATGAGATGAGACCAGTGGTTCTCAACCTTCCTAATGCTGTGACCATTTAAAACAGTCCTTCATGCTGTAGTGAGCACAACCATAAAAATTATTTCTGTCTCTACTTAACTGCATTTTGTTACTATTTTGAATCATAATGTAAATATCTGATATGCCAGATACCTGTTATGTGACCCCTGTGATCCCTTGGACTAGAAAGGCACGTTTCCATCCTTCCCTTGGCCTCCCCACTAGCTGCACACATTCAATAAGCACTTAGTTATTTAGAAGTTATTCAGTGCTGGGACTCTGCAGCAACATCAGAATCAACTGATCCTTCCTGGCAATAAAAGTAAAGAAGCTTAACTGTAGTGATGGCTCAGTTAGTGAAAGGCCTATTGCGCGAGCTTGGGAACCCGAGTTCAGATCCGCTCGTACCTGCATCAAAGCCAAGTACAGACAGTCATATACCTATAACCCAGCGAGTTGAATCAGTGAGCTCCAGACTCACTGAGAGACCATATCTCAAAAGCTAAGGTGAAGAATGACTGAGAAATATTCTCAACGCTAACTTCTGACCTGCAGACATGTATATACACCCCCATGAGCATGTGCATATATCACACAGAAACCACATAAGTACAATCTGCTTGATTCTTATCAGAATGTTGGAATTTTAATAATCCTCACTGCCACCTGTCTTTACTCCGCTCCTGGTATTGCTCTTGAATGACTGCAGTAAAAATGTTGCAGAGCTCAAGAGTTCTACCAAACAAGTCCCTGCAACGTGCGAAAACTAATACTGCCCTCTGCTGGTAGTCCGCAGAGAGACGTTTGCGTTTGTGGGGCTCTTGGTACCTCACTTCTGTTTGCAGGTATTCATTTCGACTCTAAGAGATTTGGATCTCAGTCCTGGCTTTGATACCCAGCTATGCATTGGGAGCAAACTTCACTTCCTCGAGCCATCTATAAAATATTTTTTCCTCCTTCTCTTAGGGATACGAAAGGAAACGTGTGTTCTGGAAAATTCTTGGTGCATAATGGATATTGCAGAGTTTTCTTCTCTGCCTTCCCAGATAAATTCCTCATTTCTTTCTCTATAATCAGAACTATAGGTGAACGTGACCTCTGATGCATTTTGAGAAGAGGAGAGAGTCTGTGGCTCCGACACTCTTTGTCCACAGTATTAAGCCTCCCTTTTCCTGCCAGGAACAAGAGTAAGCATGTATGTGTAACCGCCCCTGTTTTGCGGCTTTAAAGTTGCTACTGATTTCAAAGGAGGTTATTGGAAAAGGCAGCCGGGTGCTTTGTTTCCCTGCCTGTCATTTTCCGACTAAGCAAAAGTGGAGAATCACACCACCTTCCGAGCTATCAATGAGCTACAGACTTCGAAACACTTCCATCTAGTCTCTCACTTCTGTCCCGCGTCAACTCCCATTTTAAAGCGAAAGAAAGGAAGAACAGTGGAAGGACAGACCTGCCAGATGTGGGGAATAAAAATAGATTTGTGTTCTGACTTGTCCAAGGGTCCTTTGTGCAGCCATTTGTCCTTGCAGCAGCCATTCTGCACTCACCCGCGCCCTCTAGGCTCCACATCCAGTATTGCATTCTGAGATTCTGCTTTCTCCTGCTGCCTGGGGCGCTGCAGTCTACCCATTAAGACACCCAAGTCCTGAGTGCTGGTGTTCATTTTCCCCCTCAGTGAGTCACAACTGGCATGTGGTGAGTTGTTTGGAATCAGCTACTTTCCCAAGGTTTTGTAGCAAGCTTGAATGCCCTTGGTGATGTTTTTAACAATTCCGGGGAAGCGCTCAGCTTATTTTGAACATTCAAGATGCTACAGTGAATGTAAGTGGAATGGAAAAGATGAAGAAGCTCTTGTCTGCGGGGCTTACAGACTCCGAGTCGCCATTGGAAACAGCTGGGCCTGAAGGTTTTCTTCTCTGATGCAGTGCAGACGTTGCTGTGTTCCCAGTGCCAGTGGTGGCCAGCTGTTCTAATCAGAAGCTCCCACACCATCAAGAAACATTCTATGCAAAGATGTGGGCAACACCTCTCTACTGCTGTTTCTGTGCCGACTCCACATCCATACCCAGCCCTTCTTATATCATTTAGTCCCACACTGATGACACATCCTTCCATAAAAGTCTTGCTGATCTTGGATCCCTGTACCTTCCAGAAAATTATATCCCCCTGAAATTGTGTGTGTGTGTGTTTAAAAAAAAAAAAAAAGGAATGTGGATACTTAGAAGTAGTGTTATTAACATTCTCAGGTGGATTCATTCTTTTTTTTTTAATTTTCGAGACAGGGTTTCTCTATAGCTTTTTTGGTTCCGGTCCTGGAACTAGCTCTTGTAGCCCAGGCTGGCCTCGAACTCACAGAGATCCGCCTACCTCTGCCTCCCGGGTGCTGGGATTAAAAGCGTGCGCCACCACCGCCCGGCGGATTCATTCTTTACAACAGAGGTAAAGAAGGCTAGCTATGGTGGACAAATGTACCATATTCTTCCTCAATGCAAATAAAATAATTGTTTCTTCTCAGTCAACCCTGGGAACTCTCAAGGGCTAAATAAAAAAACTAAATTAAGTAGGGACAAACACAGGACTGAAGAAGTGGTTCAGCCATCAAGAGTGCGTACTGCTCTTACAGAAGACCTGCGTTTATCTCCCAGCATAGACATTGGGATACTCACATTTGCTTATGACTCTGGCTCCAGTGAATCTGGTGCCCTCTTCTGGCGTCCAGAAGCACTGCACTCACGTGCATAAATATGCACACATACTTAAAATCTTTTTTTAAAAACATAGAAAAAAGTTAACTATAAACAGGGTATCAGTTAGCAGGTAATGGTTGATAAATCACTCTATAAGAATTGGTCAGAATGGGCATAAAATTGGTCATAAATAATGAACTTGTCATACACAAAATTTTACACTATTGCTTTGCATAACTCTGCCACACACTAGCAAGAAGTTTATGATAGGACTTCCAGGGAAAGCTGTCAGGGAGGCAAGGGGTATCACGAAGGTCCATGAGCTCAGTTTGTGTTTAAAAGCAAAGTAGATACCCAATTTTAACAAACAATTTATTATGGATGCACTGATTGTAATTGTCCTATCTCATCTGCTTCTCCAATCATCTTAGCCAAGTAAAGCATCCAGTTCAAAACTGGAGCCCAAGACCCTTCTTTCTCACAGCATGGAAAAGATCACAGAAATTCTGAATATGTCTTAATATGACAAATGCCAAAATGTGATATTTACTGACCAAAGTCACCAATTTTGTCCCATAAAATTGTCTTTTAACTTAGATTTTAACAAATCTTATTTAAGTTTCTACATAGATTCCCTCTAATCAGAAAACGCAAGTCCCTGAAGTCTCAAGTGTTGCTAATTTAGTCAGCAAACTCCTATGTTGATAGTATTTGAATAAAGGTATTTGGGAGTTAGGCAAATTAGATAAGTCCATGAGGTTGGGGCCCTGCTGGTGGCATTAGTGACAAGAAGAGGAGGAGGAGGAGGAGGAGAAGGAGGAGGAAGAGGAAGAGGAGGAAGAGGAAGAGAAAGAGAAGGAAGAAGAAGAAGAAGAGGAGGAGGAGGAGGAGGAGGAGGAGGAGGAGGAAAAGGAAGAAGAGGAGGAGGAAAAGAGGAGGAGGAAGAGGAAGAAGAGGAGGAGGAGAGGTGGAGGAAGAGAAAACAACTGTGGAGATGACTAAGTCAGCAGTGTGCTTGCACACGAGCACAAGGACCTGAATTTAGATTCCCAGCCCCTCTCCCAGTAGAAAGCTGGGCGTAGCATCCTAGCACAGGGGAGGACTAGGAGACAAAAGAACCCCTTCAGCTTGCTAGCCAGCAAAACTAGCTAAAATACTAAGCTTCAAGATCAGTTGCCGATCTGTCTGAAAAAGTTGAGGACGATACCAAACATTGACTTCTGACCTCCACCAACACATGCACTTATGTGGACATACACATGAACACACACATACATACACAACCCCACACAGAGACACAATACATAGATAAAAATAAATAAAATTCAGGTAGACACATTCTGGATTATCTTGCCTTGTGAGAACCTCAACAAGAAAATCTTCACCGGACCAGAAGCCAAGCATATCCCAATGTCACACCCTTGGTTTCCTCAAAACTTCAGAATTTTAAGCCAAATAAACTTTCTTTTTCAATGTATATATAAATTACATAGTCATGGGTATTTTGTTATAGCCACAGAAGATCATGAACCGGGACAGGACCCAGGCTTCATCTTTATTCTTTGCTTCCAGCACTCCTCCCTGCTCTACTTCTTCCCATTTCTCTTCAAGGGCTTCCCTGATAAACAGAGAAAAGTAACTATAGAAGTAGGCGCTCTCTGGTGACAAAGAGCTGAGCCTAAGGCTGGTTTACACAGTAAAAGAACAAATCTCCTTGAATGTGGAGCAACTGTCTCTGCCTCCACAGCATCTCTGCTTTCCCTGTGCTACTTCTGATGTCTTTCTCTGAATGATCTCAATAATTTGCTGCTCCTAAGAAAAACTACCCAGTCACTGAAGCCGCCTCAAATCCCAGGTCTCATGCCACCTTCAATTTGGCCAAAACAGAGCACCTGAAAGAGAAAAGAGCGGAACTAGGGAAAGAAGTTGAAATCTTCCTTGTTTTTTTTTTTTTTTTTACCTTCTCCCTTTTCCACCCTGTAAGAAAAGATTCACTGTTGAGTAAGGGAAGACAAGTTAAAAGGAAAAATATAATCTGCCTGCAGCAACACAGAGTGTGCACTCCCAGCACAACGGACAAAATTTTGGCTAAAGAGAATAAATGAACAGTAAAACAAAGCACATGTTAGCCCTCAAACAATAACAGAGAGGAGCATTTTAACAAGCGAGTTTGGTGGGTGGGGAGTTACGCTTGGGTCACTTCTAGTAAAATTTCTATTTTGTATCCCTGGAGAAATTTATCCCCTCTTGACAGAGCACAACCAGGCCATCAAAAGTAACTTCTCTGAAGAAGAAAGTTAGTGGTGCAATAAAATCAGACAACTTGGTTCTTCAGTACTTGAGGCTCCATTTCCAGAAGCTGATTCCGGCTAGTTCTGTTCACTCATACGGGGTATCAGAATAAAGCTGCAAATGAAATTTTTAGTAGACTTGAACTTAAAAAGAAAAGTAGTTGTGGTGTGAATTGCATGCTGGTCCTCATATAATAAGACTTCTTCCAAGAGCAATAAAAATGTTAACACTTACTATGTGGTTAGGACAAGCTAATAAGTTGTTCTGAGTTCTGGGGCATTTCTGTCTTATATCAAATCTGACCAAATTCAATGAAGTTTTTTTTAAAAAAAAATCCATCGAACGTTTAAGAAACATCCTAAAATTCTATCTCCTCCGCAATGACTCACCTGCTTAAGGTGATACATTCACACCTTTTAGCCTCCCTGTCTTCTTAATGTAACATCTGCAAACCCGATCCTGCTATCAGCAGCTTCAGGGAATCCACTATGACAGAACCAAAGACCAAGCTGGCTGCTCAGAGGGTTAGGATAAGAGAGGCAGAAGCAAGCACAAGGCCTTTGAAGTTAAGAGCTACAGCCTACGTGTTCAACGGTGGAAGCTCGTGTGGGGTGCACAACATGAACAAGTAAATAAATGGACATTACCAACCATAGAGATTCTGAAAGTCACACAAGAGAGACATAGGACAGCCACTCAGTATTGAGATGAGGAGTACCTAGATGAATTGTGTTCTTAAAAACAAAAAAAAAAACATGCCTCCCCCCCCAAAAAATCAGAGTGAACTTCACCAGTGTTCTATCATTTTGTTGTTGTTTGTGGTGGTGGTGGCAGTGTGTGTGCATGTGTGTGTGTGCACATGCGTGTGTGTGTGTATGTTTGTGTGTGTACATGTGTATGTGTGTGTGTGTGTGTGTATTGACACAGAGTCTCACTATGGGGCCGTGGCTGGCCTGGAACTCATTCTGTAGGCCAGGCTGACTTTGAACTTGCATCACTGCTCTTCCTGAGTGTGAGATTATAAGCATGTCCTCCAATGTAGGGTTACTAGGATTCTGCTCTGTCTTGAACATCTTAGATCAAAATATAATTAGCTTGTTAACTAAATATGTAAATATTGCAAAAATTGGTAAGGGCAGTTGATATACTAGATATCAGACCAGGGGTCCTGCTTTCTCTCAAAGCAAGGAAAATGGTACCAAAACTTTTCTACTTAATATGAAAATGACTGTATGAGATCATAAAAACTTCTACAAATGAGAAAATCTTGACTGGGTGCTAAGTATGTGCTGTATGGTTTGGCAAGAAAGAATACTGCAAAGTCTCCTACTGGCTGTAAGTGGGTATGTGGCAAGGATGTGAGGTATGAAAAGATAGTCAACCTTCTAGAAGGTCCCAAGGACAAATGGTTCACAGCACTCTGCATTAGACAGGGTCCCTCTTAACACTGGGGACTGGGGACCTTTGAGGAGAGCATGGACTAGACAGTGAGAAGTTTCAAAGGGGTGTGGTGTGATGAACACGTGATAAAGATTGGCAATCCAAGATGGGGGAGTCTACGGCCATACCAAGATGGGGGAGACGAACATTAACCTTCAGATCAGTTTTAACTTGTATGTTTGACCACCAGGACAGTAAATATAATATAATTGGCATAAGATGCATTACTGGTATAAGAATGCTCTGATTTATTTTCATGTTTTGGTCTTTTTGATAACGTGCAAAGAGCCCATGAACCCACCATACAACAAGAAAACAAGATTTTGACATTATCTTCCTCTACCGCTGTCGGAGGCCATGTATTAGTCCGAGTCCCCCTATTGCAACTCAAAGCCTGAGCTAATTGACTTATGCAGATGAAGCTTGTTTTCAATCACTGCTTTGGATCATAGTCATTTGACTCTTTTGCTCTTGAACCTGGGGAAGACAGCGCATTAGGGCAGGAAGCTTGAAGTGGAACAGAGCTCTTCATCTCATGACCAACAGACAGAAAGGGAGAAGAAGACAAGAACAATATCCCACACCTTCAGGGTGTGCTTCCAGTAACCTAAACTCTCACACTAGGCCCACCTCTTAGGCATCTGCCGCCCCTCAATGGCATGACTCTACCTAATAAATGTTGAGCTGGAAACACTGAAGATTTAGACTATAGGAAACCACAAAATACCTCTGGGAGTGGCCACAAAGGTATCTCCAATCACACATGTTCTTCTTGGGCTGTGACACTAGCCTTCCTCCTGTTTGATAGTGGGGTCTCTGTGTCCGTTATGAAACTGTGAGGATCATTAGAGCTGCCCGACCAATGGGGTTTGGAAAAAGTGACACTATGCAGCTGGGCTACTTATAAGGATGCCACATCTTTTGGTCTTTCTTTCTTCGAACAAAGCCAGAGTGATGAGGAATGCTAGCCCACACTGTAAAGCCATGTGGAGAGGCCATGTGTTCTGCTGTTAGGCAGCATCAGCTGCTAGACCTCTCCAAGTGAGTTGGCCAATCCCATTCCTCAAGCCTTCCCAAGTGGAATACAGACATCACAAAGCAAACACAAGCTAATCTTCATGTGCCTTCCCCAAACCTCTGACCCATGAAATCTCTAGATATAATTAAGTAGGGGTTTGGGGGCACTAAATTTTGCAGGACTTTTTATGCAGAAATAATAATGAGAAGTCAATAAATAGTTAGCATCATTGCATTCTCCTGTATCATCCAACCTAACAGAACCACCAGCTGAACCCTGTGTTTCTCTCTTCCATTTTCCTTACATAGTGTGAACATATCTCCATGCATGCGTGACAATAATTTTTGATATTGATCGGCTTTAAACTGTATATTTTCTTTTGAACCCTGTTTTCCCCATTTAATATTATATTTATAATATCTACCCTTATTGTACTGCTCAATAATTTCATGAAAGAGCAGAGTAGCTGTCTGTCTATGCTGCTCTTAAGGTGCCATTGGGCTGTCTCTGGTTTTCGCTGACGTCAGCAGGGTGACTACAAAGAACAGACAAGAGCAATAGTAAATCCAATGAGTTCATGCCAGCCCGTCTCAAAGGACAAATCTGAGCACTTACCACTCTCTCCCCACCACTTGTTTTGATCTAATACTTGAGGTTTTCCCCACGTGGTTATGCATGTGCGGTGCCTCTGTTAGAAAAAATATGTGATTTTTGAAAAACTCTAAATGGCCTATTAGGAAAAAAAAAATCTTCAGAGTGGAAACCATGGAAAACAGATGGGTGGAAAATTGAATAGCACACAGCTCAAGGCACAGCTGAAGCATCATCTAGAGCAGGGCCCCACTTACAGGTGCTTACAATTCTGAGATGCAGAAACACTACCGCAAAGCTTGCAGAATCCTGTCCAGGAAAAATGCAAATAACGTCTGTTGTTTTGTAAAATAAATTCCTCCAAAGTTCATGCTTGGAATGATCTTATTTCATCCTCCAAACTATATATTCCAAACTTACCCCTCAAAGTCCTATGGAAATAGAATTTGGAGGAGGGTGCCTTGGGAAGCCTGAGCACTGGGTATCATGAAAGTAGGTACTCCATGGTGAGATGAGAGGCTTTCTAAAGAGGAAGAGAGAGCCACGCTGCCTTCATCCATGATACCCTCGGCCATGTCATGACCCAGAAGGAAAGCCTCACCAGAGGCCAAACATTCTGACACCAGGCTCCTGGGTTTCTAGAACCGCTTGGTTTATAGTTCTCTTTGTGAGCTACCTGGCTCAAGGCTTCCGACAAGAGCAACAGAAAATGAGCTACAACAATGGCTTCTTGTCTCATCGGATATTAAACATATTTTTAAAATCTAGTCCACCACTCTTATTGTAGCAGTAATTCATTAAATTTCCTTAAAAATACCTAAGTCTTTGAATATTTTTAAAAACAGTTTTAGCATTTACCGATTTCCTCAGCTCTGGTAAATGAGTTGAGTAAATCTTTGACATGTGTTCATTTTACATTTGCATGCAAGTCATGGCTTTAATTTTCTGAAAATCATGTAAGAAAACTTCGTAGGAAAATAATTGCCACAGCCAGCATCTTACAAACGGCGACGCTGTTTAGCAGTGTCAACTGTCACCTTCTAGTTCATCTGCTACTTCCATCTTTTTCTGTGGGTTCTCTCCCACCCAGGGCATGCTTGTGTTCAGGCCCCGGCATAGGCAGGTGTGCGAGCAGAGGAGAAACTGGCAGGAGTTCTAAAGCCTCTCCCGCAGGTGTACTAGCAATGAGTTCAAATTCACTGCAATCACCGACAGCGGCTTCTCCTTCTCTGCGTATTCCAACCGTTATTAATGGTAGGAAGATAAGGCTCGTGTTACCACACGCACGGAATTATCTGGCCAGCTTCAGACAAGAGAAGCTGCGCTCTCTCTGCAGTCTTCCTGCCAACAAGGGAGCATAAACAACAAAGCTGGACTCCAAAGGAGGCGCCTTGCCACTATGAGCTTTTGCGCGCCTTCTTAATACAATGCTCATCAATGCAAGGACCATTTGGCATCGTTTCACTTAATTCACGACTACTGTATCTCATGTGAGTAACCCTAGATTCACATACCCCAAACATAATAAAAAATGTGGATAATTCTGACTTGTGCTTAAAGTTTAATCAATCTCACAAGCCAAAAAAATAGGCGAATGTGATAAATTCAACTAATTTCAAATTACTTTTTAAAAAGCAAGAGTTTTAAAGGGGAAAATTAAACCCTTTGCAGAATTTCCACTGTGAGATTTTTTTAAGGGGAAAAACTTCTAAGTACTGAAAACTTTTTTTGTTCCTTTCCCTTTTTCTCAATACAATTTTTCCCCCCCGAGACAGGGTTTCTCTGTAGCTTTGGTGCCTGTCCTGGAACTAGCTCTTGTAGACCAGGTTGGCCTCGGAACTCAACAGAGATTCGCCTGCCTCTGCCTCCCCGAGTGCTGGGATTAAAGGCGTGCGCCACCACCACCCGGCTCTCCATACAAATTTTTAAGGTCATTTGACAGAGGAGGAAGGCAGAGACGCGACTTTAGACGAACCCTCTCCCACTTGGAGGGAAGTTTCTTAGCCAGGGCTACAGATGCTGCTTGGAGCTTGCCTACCACACAGAGGGCTCTGGGGTCAAGCCTCAGCTCTGAGCAGTAGGAGGTGCTTGCCCAAGGAATACTGGACTCCACGTGAGGAACGCCATTGGCTTCCATCTTCTGAGCTCTAGACAACTCTCAAGGGCATAGAGTAAAATATTCCTAAGGCTCCGTGAGGCGCAACAGCAGCAGGGAGATGTCCCCAGACTCGGGGCATCTGACTCAAGGAGAAAGAGTATGTCTTGCTGTAGCTCATCCATGCTGGACTGTTCCAGGCTAATTTAATTAGCTGCACCAGAATACAGAATGTGATATTTCCCATCATCTCACACAACAACGTCTCAGCCTTAAAAGGCAGTTTAAAACATTTTATATGCCAATTTTGTAGAGCAACCAGTGTTTACGGTTAATATAATCAAATCTCAGACAGTAAGATCGTCACTGTTTGGTTTGCTGGTTTGGAGGACTGAACCTAGGGCCTTCATGCTAAAGACAAACTCTACCACTGAGCCAATGCCGCCAGCCCAGTCATCACGGTTTTTATAAAATTCATTTGTCTTTCTTGTATATAAAATCTTCTTTCAACGGGGTGCCAAGGAAACCAATAACGGTTCTCAACCTGTGACAGGAGCCGCATATCAGATATCCTGCATATAAGATATTTACATTATGATTCATAATGGTAGCAAAATTATGAAACAATTTTGTGGTTGGGGGTCACCACCACGTGAGGAACTTTAAAGGGTCACAGCGTTAGGAAGGTTGAGAACCACAGCAAGGGGAGGGATGGAAAAGCGGGAAAGGGACATGCATCAACCTCAGTAGTAGGCATGCAGTCAGGCTATGCTTTAGACTTGGGTAGGGGGCGCTATTGAAGGCTTTAGAATGAGACAAAGTTGACCTCACCTTGTGGTTAATCACTGTGGTGAGCCAGCAGATGGGGAATCGGGCGGGAGGAGGTGTACTGTGGTGGATGGAAACAGTCTCCAAGTTGTAAGTGGCTTCTTATCCAGCGAGAGCGATGGTGTCACATGGTCAATTGAGACTGGATTGGAGAAAGGGAGAACTCCCATCTCTGGTGGAGGGAAATGGAAATTAAAACCATTAAAATGCTACTACCAGAAAGACAAAGATGACCGAAAACCAGATTTAGCAAGGGTGTAAAGAAAAAGAAAGTACTGTGGACAGAATTGTAGATTGGTAGTCACTCTGGAAAATCACTGGAATAGTAAAGGTTTGTAATAGCATGGAGAATTCTCCAAAAGTTAAAGATTAAATTATTATATGACTCAATAACTCCTCTTCTAGATACATATGCAACAAAAATAAATTCTCACCCTATGAAGACTAAACTCAACTCACATGTTCATTGCAGTTATATCCAAATAGCCAGGATAAGAACACAATGTCTATTTGTGAGCAAGTGCAAATAAAAAAGAAAATATGATTGATATACACCATAGAATATCATTCAACTTTTAAAAGGGAAATTCAACTTTGTGAAGAAAGCCCTGGATCCTAGGCCTCAAGGATATTGTGCTAAGTGAAATAAGTCAATAAGAAGAACATTGTATCATTTCAATTTAATGTTTATTGTTTCTTTAAAAATGCAAATATTAGGAGTAGATAATAAGATGGTAGTTACAGAGGTGTAGGATCCTAGAAGAAAATCAAGGAGGTCTAGGTCAAGGAACAAATGAGGAAAATATGTTTAATGAAGACGTATAAAGAAGAGAAACCTGTCTCAAAAATATAAAATCAAAAGTAATGCATATATGAAATGTATACTTAATAAAATTATTTGAGATTTTTAAGATTTTAGCTGCTCTTTGCAGCAAAAACAAATTAACTATGTGAGAGTATAGTCATTTGTTTTACTATCATAACCATTTATTGACTATCTATACCATAGACAGACCCAGTACCATAATAGTATAAATATCAAATACATATAATAAGAGTTTTGTAAAAATTTAGATGCACTCAATTTTTAGATCACTAGGTGATTCCCAGCAGAAGAGCTCTTGGGATGAAGTTTAATAAAAAAATGGTTTCAAGTACACAGTTTTAAATATTCAGATAGTATTGTTCAATAGTTAACTCAACAAGAATAATGTGAAATGTAACCAAGATGCTTTTAAAGACAGTTCAGTAGAACAGGCTTAAAATCTAATGAGAAAGAGCTCGGTCACCTTGTGTTCACATGCTCGGTAGGTTGAAAGCCCTCTGGAAAGTCCAATCAGCATTTGCTGATACGCCAAACATCTATTAAAAACAACTGCCAGGCACTATGCTTAGGCCTAGGAATGCAAACAAACAAGACATAGCCCCAAGGGATTTAAAGAAACAACGTATGAGACAATCAATCCTGCCGAAATATTTACTGCTCTCACCTGGAGCCAGGCACTGTTTGTAAGAACTAAAATATGAGTGTAGAAAAATTAATTAACTTATCTGTTTGTGAAGCTCACATCCTGAGGAAGACAGAGAAAGCACTAGATAAGTAAATACAGTGTACGGGACGTAGGGGTGAACTAGGCGAATAAGCCAAGGCAATGAAGCATGAGGAAGATGTTACTATTTTAATGGGATGGCTAGGTAAGGCACAAGATTCTTTGGTAACCTTGCGGGATGCAGGTATCAGGGAGAAGGTCTAAGCCCATTGAATAGTCATCCAAAAGCTTTCCTGTACCAAGATCAAGAAGAAGGTCATGTGACTGCCAGGATGGAAAGAATGCAAAGGAAGAAACAGCCTTGAAGACACAACACAGGTCTTGTTGGCTCCCTTAAAGATCTGGGCTTTTCTTCTGAATGAAAGGGTGGTCATTAGTGAGACAAAAGTCCCTATTTTTAAGCAAAAGATTGACAGGAGTGTGGTTTCCGCCCTAATAGGATCAGCCTTGTTGCTGTGACTGATGGAAATGACTAGAAATTGTCAGTCTGGATAAAAAACAGTGAGTGAGCATTGTCTGCTATAAGATATGAAGGAAGAAAAGGTCAGCAATGATAAGTAAACAGATGAAAGAAATAAAATACTCCATTTACAGGTCTCTTTCAACTTAAGAGTTCTAACCTGTGATGTACTATACACTGGGCCCCCTTTCAAGACCTTGTGCTGAAAGAGTACAGTCTGTATGATGTGCAGAATACTGTTGACTTTGGGGTGTGTTTGGGTTAAGGCTTCACCCCAGCCCCTGGCACCCCTATACCCAAAGAGTCTGAAATGTTTGAGTTAAGGCTTCACCTCAGCCTCTGGCATCCACGTATCCAAAAAGTCTGGAATGTTTGGAAAGTTCCATTCCAAGTCCCCTCCCCTGGGAGTTGCCTCAGTCTAGACTCTGCCCCCGAAAAAAGCCCGCCAAACAATGACCTCTCCTCAGAGATCCTCAAGACCACTCTCATAGGGTATATAAACAGCAACCCAGAGAATAAACGTGGTTTTCTGGTCTTCCTTCCCCATCTCCTCTCTGAGGGCCTGGAAGTTCACCCAGGAGTGATAGTATCCATTAAACCTGGGCTTTTCTAATTCGGTTTGATTTGGTCTGATTTGGATTATTGCGTCAGCAGAGAGGTTTATTGGGATGCAAAAACCTTTCAGGGTGGATGTCGGCTTTTCTCCTCTGCAGTAAGCAAACTTCAAGAGTGAATCATGAGATATCATCTGCTTTGTTCAGACCAAGTTAAACTGACTGCGTGCTGAGACACTTTTGTAGACTTTTGTTGTGGTCTAAGGTTGCAAAGCCCTAGATTCCTTATAGTTTCCACTTGAGTTTCCAAAGGGCGGTGTGTGTGTGTGTGTGTGTGTGTGTGTGTGTGTGTGTGTATACATCCAGAAATGTTTCTCCTTAGCCCTTCCTGAGAGCATCCTTCAAAAAGATGTTCTCTGAAAAAACTCTTCAGTTCATGGCAAACTTAGAAGTAATTTCTCAAGGCAGTTTAAAAAAGAATGGCTCATATTGTGAGATTGTGTCTCTCAGAAATGTCAGGAAAGCTTCACCCATAATACTGAACAACACAGCTGCCTAAACAAGACCTCAACAATGATGGAATTAATTAATTCATTAATTAATTGGCATGCTAATGTGAAAGGCAGAAGCCTCATCTCAAGGGATCCTACCGCTAGACAAAAAACTACAGACTGCCGAGGGGGAGGATTAGCTTCTCTCAGGGATGAGCCCCTGCTCAGTTATTCAGTACAAAGTGGTTGGACCTGAAATCATATACACAAAGCAGTATTAAATGGATACAGCAGGTTGTATTTACATATGCAATTATTATAGAAAAAGGCACTGTTAATTGGAGAGGGAGTTGGTGGGCATAGTGGAGGGTTTGGGGAAGGGAACGTAGGGGTTGGAGGGAGAAAAGGGAAGAGAGGAAGTAATGCAATTATATTTTAACATGCTTTTAAGGGGTCCATAAAGGACCTAGAGGGAAAATTCAATCAGAAGCACAATCAGTCTAAATTATAAATTTCTAAATATTGAATCAATATCCGTGTTGGTTTCTTTTTAAAAGAATCTATAAAGGGGAATCCCAAAAGCTCCAACAATCTACATTTTAAACATCTAACCACAAGGTGGAGGTCTAAAGCAAATCTCAGAGGCCACAATAAGAGCTCCTTAGAAGCCAAGACCTAGCCTTAGAGTTCTCAGAAACTGCCCCAACTGACTTACTATTTTAAGTTCCAGGAGACAGGGATGATGCGTCCATGGTCTTTTAGAGGGAAAGCGCACATGACACATGGGTATCCGAGGAAACCCTGACAAGTGCGATGTCAGGGGGTGAACTGCACACATTGATCGTTCCAGACACTTTGAGGTCTGACGTGTTCATAACGGTGTTTAAAACTGTCGTTACGTCAGTCATTCGTGAGTCCATCAACAAAAACCAGCGGATATTTAACTTCCAGGTATCTTTTGGTTGGTGCCGACTAACTGATTCCGTTTATTCTGGCAGCACTGTCAGACAGGTGGCTTTAAGGATTCTGAAGCATGGGTATGATGGAGGTGTCGCTCTAGTGTTACTTTGCTTGGGTATGGCAATGGGTGACTTCCCACATGAGTTCTGGTAAAAGTGAAACTTCTTCTCTGCTTCCTTTTCAGACGAGCGGACTTAGTCAGTTCCCCAGCTGTGCACCAAATGCCTACGTCTGATTCACAACTTCAGAAGCTTCATTGTTTTTAAAGTAATCTAAATTTCTTCTGGTGTAAATATTCTTCCCTATAGAAACAAGTAACGAGCCAGGAGGTGGTGGCGCACACCTTTAATCCCAGCACTGGGAAGACAGAGGCAAGGAGATCTCTGTGAGTTCAAGGTCAGCCTGGTCTACAGAGTGAGTTCCAGGACAGCCAGAGAAACCCTGTCTCTGAAAAAAAAAGAGAGAGAGAGAGAGAGAGAGAGAGAGAGAGAGAGAGAGAGAGAGGTGATAACAAAAAGAAAAAACTAAGCTAAAATATAAAATCTAGGAAATACAGGGCTGGAAAGATGGCTCAGCCATTAAAAGCTAGGCTCACAACCAAAAATCTAGGAAATACAGAATAGAATGTTGTATCTGTTCTACTTCTGTATGCTCTCCTTTGCTTTGTATGCCACAGACTAGAAGGGAGCTGTCACTTAGTCTCAGCTTCGGTAAAATTCTCCTGGGGGGTGAGGGGCAGTTGATGTTTGCTTGTTTTGGGTCACCAAAAGAACTCCTGTGTGAAAACTGCTTTTCTCCAGGTTCTAAGCCCCCAGTGTTCGAGTTACAGAAAGTTTTGATTACCTGTGCCATAACAAGTTAAAAGAGAAGGCAGCCGTAGAGTGGAATACACTTGCCCTCATTCCTCAGTGCTGACTTATCCCTTATCTCGGGCACCTGCCCTCTAGAGCTGGTTGAGGAGAGTTGAGAGTTGTTTGCTTAGATAAGTATCAAAGTTTGGGACGATGATCTGTACCTAAGAGACCTTTGATCATGTCCACCCTGATTTAGAAATCAACCTGGACTGTTATCTAACAAGAAAGATTTGTCTCTTCCGCCACTCTCTGGTCTCAGCCAGCCCGGAAATACCTAGAGCAGGTCCCGTGGTCCTACAGAGCTTCCACTTCCTGTTATGGATGAAAGCCGAAGAGGAGAAACACAAAAATGTCAACCAGAAAGCCCAATCTACCACAACATCCCGGTTAAATTTAGTTCAAGTGTTGCCTGTTTACTTAAACAGCTTGTGTGCCCTGTTTTAAACAAAAACAAAACACACAGGAAGCTTTCTCAGATGGCTAAACATGTGCTAGCTCTCTGAGGGAGCAGAGAGGATGAGAAGCCCTTTCCAGCACCAGTGAGATGTCGAGGGATGAGTAACTACCCTGACCATCCATATGCCCTGTTTTCAACTCTACGTGGTGGTTCTCAAACAGTGCATTTGAACAGTAGAGAGTGTTTGACAAAGGGGAAACTGTACCCCACCCCACCCTTCCCCACTCCAGTGTCTGATTCATTAAATCTAACACTAAGACAACTAATCAACTTTTCTAGACCTTTTTTGGGGGATACCTATTCTGTGGACCACATCTCTAAAGTCATTGTTGTAAATAGATTTTAGTATAAATATTGGACTATACTGAGTTTGTAATGGTCTGTCCTGTCCCTTTAAGAGACAAGCCCAGCCTACTCCCTCCCCTATCTACTGCAGAGGCAGGCAGATCTTCCTTCTGCTTCCATCTGAGTCCCTTCCTTTTCCGTCTCTTTCCCAAAGAGGTAGCTGTTGCCATGGCTCCTCTCATCTCCCCATCTCCCTTCCTCTTCCTTTCTTCCCACCATCCCTCTCTGCTCTTCTCCCTTCTTCCCTTCCCCCTTTCCCTTTCCCCTCCATAACCCACTAAATAAATATCTAACCTCACTCTGCATGGCGTGCCTATCCGTCTTCTCTCACCCACAGCATATGCAGCTCTTGGTGGGACTGGTTGCTCTGTTGCTCTGTCTAGGTCTCTCAGCAACCACTCCACTCCCTGCTTAGGACCCCCTGGCCCTCATGGCCTGCAGGTCACTCAGGGCTCCCTCCCTGGGACTGGCTGCCTTCGTGGCCCTCGGTGGTCTCATGACCCGCTGCCCACTGCCACCACTTGGGGACCTGCAACATTTTATTTTTACCATTACAGAGTTGTTGGCCAGAGGGCCCCCAGAAGCTCCCCAAACAATACAAGCTTTTACCATGGCTCTTCATGCCTGATAAACTAGATGGTAAGACCCTTTGCTGGAAACACCATACACTTTGGATACAGGCTACAGAAGAGTCAAAACTGGAACCAATCTGGAAGCTTTCTCTCTATTAGCCAGCATCCATAGTATCAGAAGGTTATAGACAGCCTGCTAGGAGAAAATTCATCTATGGCCTTTCCCAGCTGTGAACACTAAAGGCTATAGAACTCATATGCCAGGGAAAATATGCCCCACAATAGTAACATGACTGACACTTTCTGGTGGTGCTGAAGTCCAGTCCACATGTACTTACTGAACAAGGGAGGTAGGAAATGATATTACAGGAAGCTATTGGTATATTTATCTATCATGGTGATTATTTCAAATATATATATATATGTATATATACCTCACATTTTAAATAAATATATTTTTGTCGATCATGCCTCAATAAATCTAGTGGAAGCATTATTTAATGGATTACACAAAATTTTATTGAAAGATAGGACAATAGAGCACTTGCCATAAAACCCTGCATTAACATTTGGCCTTCGCTTAATGGTTGTTAGTGGTAGTTTCTAAGATAAATTGAGCTTTCTATAAAAATAAACTCAGCGCTAAGAGTCATAATTTGTACCAGACTCAGGGGGAAGAATTCCTTTTCCAAGAACGCAGTTGAACTGCTATTCTTGCCAGAAGCTATATACTGTTCTGCAGTTTATTTCCTTTGTAATAGAAGAACTTCAAAGCCACAAGGATACACATGCTCCAAGTATGTCTACATTCCAAACTAACTTCCACATTATATCATTGACAAACATATAATATATATTACTAGCGTAGAAATGAGCACGGGCAGAGAGGGAGCTTGATGGAAAACACAGGAGCAAAGAATATGAACGTACAAATTAAGCTTTCTAACATAACAATGTGACTAGAAACTCCACATGCCACTTGAGCAGACCCCTGCTCCTTGACATGTTCTGTAGGTCAGATAACGTTCTGACACTTGAACACTAACAAATCTAGATGTTTTTAAAAGTGTTTTAACATTGTGTGCATGCGTGTGTGTGAGTGTGTGTGTGCATGTGTGTATGTGTGTGTGTGCCATGACACACATGTGGAGGTCAGATGACAACTTTCAGGACTCAGTTTTCTCCTTCTACCATGTGGGTCCCAGAACCAGGTCATTGTGATTGCCTGCTGAGCAATCTTATCAGCCTGAATAAACATACATTTTGAAGGCTCGTTTTAAAAGCAAAGAGAGTCCTGAGGGTCAGTATTTTTTAAATTCACATGAATTTTTTACATAATTCACTTAACTTTATTTTTATGTGCATTGGTGTGAAGGTATCAGATGCCCTGGAACTGGAGTTATAGACAGTCATGAGCTGCCATGTGGGTGCTGGGAATTGAACTCAGATCCTCTGGAAGAACAGCCAGTGCTCTTAACCACTGTGCCATCTCTCCAGTGCCCATGGGTCAGGATTAAAATAATAATAACAATAATAATAATAATAGTAATAATAATAATAATAATAAGCTCTGCTGGGAAAGACAGAAGCCCCTGGGTCCACATTGCCACTGGTGCGCTCTCGCCATCTGGGCAGCAGCTCTGTGAGGAGTAGAGGACGGCTGATCCATGCTGAGAGTCACAGCCTTAACTAGTTCACCTGGATTCTAGGATTACTACTTCCCTGACAGAGCTGCTGAGGATGCCACAAAGTTTATTGGTCTGTTTACAGCTTCTTTACCAATTGCGACATGAGCTAGCCGAGTTTACAAAGTAACACTGATAAGTCTTTAAGTAGGAAAAGATATTTCTTCTTCTTCTTCTTCTTCTTCTTCTTCTTCTTCTTCTTCTTCTTCTTCTTCTTCTTCTTCTTCTTCTTCTTCTTCTTCTTCTTCTTCTCCTTCTCCTCCTCCTCCNTCCTCCTCCTCCTCCTCCTCCTCCTCCTCCTTCTTCTCCTCTTACTTCTCCTCCTCCTCCTCTGTTTCTCTTCAGAAGAGAGCAGGCCTCCACGGATACATCAAGGTGCAGGGAGACTAGGCAGCTCCTCTCCTCGGAAGTTTGGATAAGACAACATGGCAGGAGGAAAGGGTCCCCAAACCAGGCAACAGAGTCAGCCCCTGCTCCCCCTGTTCAGAGTCCCACAAAAGGACCAAGGTACAAAACTGTAACATATATGCCTAGGCCAGTCCCATGCAGGCTTCTGGGTTGTCAGTTCAGTCTCTGTGAAGCCCTATGAGCCCACATTGGTTGGTCCTGTGGGCCCTTGTGTTCTTTGGCTTTTAAAAGCTGTAGCGTTAGTATTTTCTCCATCTGTTCCTTGAACATTCATCTGAAGAAAACCCATTTCCACTTCAACAGAGCTGCAGAAAGTTCAGCTTCATACCCACGGAAGTCCTCGAGTTTTAACTTACTGTAAAGGTAAAGAAAGCCCCCTACAGCCTTATCAGAGGCCTGTCCATTATTACTTTCACAAAGACTGGTTTGATTCCCATACTCCAGTGGCTGACCCTATACCCATGTGCGTATGAGCAGTGCTAACTGGAATTATTGGCTTATAAGAAAAATAAAAGACATGAAATTGTGTTGAAGCAGAAATTGGGGGGGATTGAAAGTAGGTGTGGTCAATTTCACCACCCATGTATACATTTCTCAAAAATAATGAAAGAATTAATATATTAACATGAGTTTGCCTAAAAGTTTTCTCAAAAAAAGTGTAATTCTAAAACAATTTTTAAAGGGAAGTCTAATAAAAACAATCCAGTCCAGCAGTAGGTGTTTAGCAAAAAAAGAAAACTTTATGATTGATCTATAAAAATTTCTTTTAGGAAAGCCATGGCGTTTACATAAAATTCTGAAAGAAGTATCAAGTTTTCAAAGTCACTACACGAATAAAATGCACAATTATATAATCATTGCATCACCAATAGCTAACCTAAATGTCGTCCAAAACAACCCAAGTCCCAGAAATTGAGCTTAATCCTAAACAGAACTTTTGTCAGGCTTTGAGCTCTGGATCCCAGAGCCAAACGGCTTCTTGGCTCCTACCCCAACTTCCAGCGTCGTGCTTCCTTGTCTTGTCTCCCTCCTTGCCTGCCCAGAAGCTCCCTTGCTAAATTCCACCTTCATTTTTAAAAAGGAAAGACCAGGGCCAGGCCCTCACTATGTGAGGAACACTCAGTACAATTCTGAGACAGGGACAGGGACAGAAGAACGAAACGCACATATTATCATGGTAGGTGTGGAAGAGCCACGTTCAGGTAGACAAGAAATTGATGAGTGTGATCGCCCGGATGGGCGAGCTTTTGGAGAAAGCAGTAGGCAGAGGCGCTCCATGACCCTGACAGGTGCTACAGTCTGCATTACCTCGGGGAGCTAGAGACGGGAGCTAGAGACGGGAGAGCGAGCTGTAACCGTCTCCCCTAGCTCTGGTCCAGCTGAGACTGCCATCGGCCTGATGGTCTGCGAGGAAACCGGAGAAGACTGAGGCTTATCTGGATTCCTAAGAGAGGACAACTGGCTGGGGATAGCAAAACAAAATAGATGAGCAGAGGATTAAAGGTGAAAGGTTCAAATCATATGCAATGAAGCCTGCGAGCAGGACCAGGGAGGAAACACTTGCGCAGGTTCGCCCTGGAGTTTTCCTGGGACACCACAATAAACATTTGAGTTCCCTTGAATTTGTTTTCATTGTGTGATTGGTAGTGTTTCCCTGGCGACACTGTCTACATGGGGTCTTTTGGTCTCTCAGTCACTACTGGAAATCACAATCTTAATGTAGTGATATTTCATTTGTATTTTAATAAATAAAGCTTGCCTGAAGGTCAGAGAGTAAAACAGCCACCGTGGTCAGTCTTACAGACTGGGCAATGGTGACACACATCTTTAGTCCCAGTAGCCACACTAGTTTGCCATAGAAACTGGGCAGTAATGGTGCAATGCCTTTAGTCCCAGTCTTAGAAAGGAATATAAGACGGGAGGAGACAGCTCTCAGACATGGTCTCATTCTGAGATTCCTGGAGGCAGGATCACCATTTCAGACTGAGGTAGAGGTAAGAGTCAGTGGCTGGCTCTTTTGATTTTCTGACCTCTAGGCAACTATCACTACATCTTCCCAAATGCGATTCTGACTACATGAACCCAGGCCCTATGGAAAGCCCTGCAGAAGTTTCTCAGCAGTCTGCTGAATACTGTGGGTCTGACACTGCCTGAGTTCTCTCACCTCTTCTCCTACCACCCAATTCTGTGCTCCAACCACACACGTGAAACATCTGTTCTCAACCCGTGGCTCCCAAGCCCTACAGGTTCATAACATTACAGTTCATAACAGTGCAAAATTACAGTTATGAAGTAGCAACAAAATAATGTTATGGTTGGGGATCACCACAACAAGAGGACCTAAAGAGAGTTTACTGCCTGGCTCGGTCCGACACACCTGTAATCCTAGCTCTTGGGTAGTGAAGATAGAATAGTCAGAAATTCAAAGCCAGCCTCAGCCATATAGCAAGTGAGAGACCAGCCTGTGCTGTTGAAGACGATCCAATCCAATCTCAAACAATCCAATATTTGCCCAAACGCACTGACCTCATGCATCTGCAGGCCTTCACACTTGCCCAAACGCACTGACCTCGTGTGTCTGCAGGCCTTCACACTTGCGGCTGCTCCCTCGACTTGAAATGCCTCCCTAAACGCACTCTGCCATTCATCCAATTGCCCAGCAAACACTGACAGAGCAGCCCTGATGTCTATTAAGTACTGCTTAGGCAATGGGTGACCCAAACTGAGCAACAGCGACACCCACAACCTACTGACACAGTAAAAACCGCAGCACAAGCTTCTCCCTAATAGGATTTGAGTCCCAGGGGATAATCCCTAATAGTATTGACGTATACTTCAACATCAACAAAAGAGCAGCATAGGGACCCAAGCCTTATTTCAAGTATATTGTCTTTTAAAATGATCCATAGCATGCTCACAGGCCGATCCAGGGAAGGCAATTTTTCAACTGATGGTCCCTCTTCCCAGGTGTGTTAAATTGGCAAATGAAGCTAACTATGGCACCTGGATATTTTAAAGTATTCAGAATTTATTGTGATTTTTGTCAGATGATAATAATAATGAAATTGTGTACTTTTTAAAGTAAAACTGAGGGTATCTTCTGGAGATACATGCTAAAACATTCACCAATACAATAATACATTGGAGGCTTGGAGGGGTGAAAGAAGTTCAGATGGAATAAGATTAGTGATGGGTAGGTACTTGCTAAATCATTTCTCTACTTTTGAATATACTTGAAAAATCCATAAGACCAAGCTTTAAATACTTATATAAGAACATATAAGTTTATTATCTGAAGCTAAGAATATACCAAAGCAAAAAAATAAAATGTATCTTAGACTTTAGAAAAAAGATAGAAAGATGACCCTCCATCAGAAAAACTAACAGTATCTGCCAAAATAATGTTTTTATTGGTTATCTGATTGTAAACAATATTTCTAAATATCCAAGTATGTTAATAAAATATTTAAGCACAACTATTTATAGCTGTGGTTTCGATCACTTGTGAAGAAATATTATGAAAAATGGAAAGAACTACCCATCTGCCCCCCTTTTGTTCTTCCCTAGTATGAGGACTAGCACCCCAGCTGCCATAAACCTGGCCTAACCTTGGGGACCCACCCCTTTCCCCTCCCCTAGTCACCTGAGTGCAGATGCGCGCTATGCCTGCCCCCTCATCTATATGGAAAAGCCCGACTTTCCCTGCCAACGTACAGCTTTTTACAGTCAACTTGGCTCTCCTAGATAGACTTCTGTTTTCTCAATAACCGTATTTCTATCATGGCATGTAGCATCAAATATTTTAATTATCTGAATATCTCCTCCCTTAGAAATCAACTAAGCGAATGGGCAAACTCAAGCTGACATCCACAAGAGGGCGCCAAAAATCAACAATCAGAGACCAGAAATAAGACCCAAGGGATCAGAATGGTTACCTGGAAGGCAAGCTGAAATTCAGAAATTGGGAAAAGGACAGAAATGTGGGCAGGTTAACTAGAGGAAGAGAGTCAAGAATGAATGTCAGAAACACTGGCGGGGCAGAGTTACACTTTCCTAAGGGAGTTCTGTCCAGTGATGGCCTTCTGGTTAGGTGGTTGCAGTCTGAATTCCGCTGTCAGATGAGGGATATCTAGGGCTTCGGTTCAGCTATGATGCCAGGACCAGAAATACATAGGAAGCAAATCTGTGGGGCGAGCTGGATATCCAGGATGAGAGTGGAGCAAAAGCCATCTGTGGCTCAGAGAATGAGAAGAGCCAAGGTCAGTCAAAGCGGTTAGTCAGTCATTCAACAACCACACTCAGAATGTCCTGTGTGGTGAGCCCTGTGCCGTGACCTCACTGTGAAGAACAGCCTGGGTACCTCTGGGAGGGCGTTATGGGAGGGAAGCACAGTTTTGAAGAGAATATATGACAATATATAAGCCAAAAAGCTTAAGAAAATGATGAACATAAAATTGGCTTATATAAAAACTGTAGGGCTGAAGAGGTGGCTCAGCGGTGACTGCTCTTCCAGAGGACCCGGGTTCAATTCCCAGCACCCACGTGGGAGCTCACAACTGTCTGAAAATCCAGTTCCAGGAGATCTGACACCTCCACACCAAGCACATAAAATGAAGTTAAATAAATCATTTAAAATCATTTAAAAACAAACAAACAAAAAACTGTAGTCAGGAGCAAAGAGCAAAAAGCCAGTAATTGAGAGGCCTCGGTGGAGCCTAAGACAGAAGCCTAGGCGAGTGGACAGAGGGCAGTGGATACAGGGAACTGTTTTCTTCTGGTGGCCTAGCCTAGGGACAGGACAAAAGGGGCATTTGAACTGGATCCGAGACCAGAAATGGAGTCTGGGACAGAGTATACAGCACTCAATACAATGGTGTAACATTAGTTGAGTGTGAATGTGACAGCTTGCATTTTTAACACTGATTTAATCAATCCGATCCATGAAGAGTATTTCTAAAGCAATAAGTCCTGTAAACTCCTGTCTTGGTTGCAGTCATGCATAACCTAGCACTTGTTTTTTGTTTGTTTGTTTGTTTGTTTGTTTGGTTGGTTGGTTGGTTGGTTGATTTTTTTTTCTACCCTAGACCCTTCCTTGTTCCTTGAACAATGTGAATCAGACCAGGGAAAATGTTGGAAACTGGACACTCAACTAAATGAAGACTTTCAAGCAAGTCATAACAACAGATTTGATGTGGAAATGATTGATGGGCATAGTGAAAATGGACTAACCATCATTTTACTTTACCCCGAGCGATGGTATAGCATCCTCGTGGTCGATACCCACAAAATGCTGTTTGGGTCCTCACTGAAGCCTTGTTAACAGGTTATGTAATAAAGGAAGAGGCTCGGGGGGACAACAAGGCCACTGGAAGCCTCGCAGCACGTCTGATCTTCCCATCGGCCGCCCAGCGTGGGTGTGCCCACCTGCTCTTTCCACCAAGTGTCGGGGCTGCCTGCGCCCCGCTTTCCTTCACTACTGAGAGTTTGCCAGGTGCCTTTTCTCCCCATAGGGAGAATTGCAGGAGGAAGTTCAGTCCGGGTCAAGGTGGCTTGTTTTCTCTTCCTCTTCCAGGGCTTTCTTCTACAAACCGAGTTGTTCTGCCAAATGGTAGGAAACGCTCATTGTCTCTTCCGCACTCCGGTTTCCTTAACGCAAGCACTATCTTCGGACCCTGCCGATGCCACACTTAGACTTCACGTAGGTATTTGTTTTTTCCTGGAACGGTGATGGGATCAAGGCTTGGATCCATGAAACAGTCTGTGAGAAAGTCTAGAAGCTGAAGGTAGTTCTCCGGTGGACGGGGCTGATTTAAGTGATGCCAACCAGCCCCGCTGTTCTCTAAGGACTGTAACCTTGTTGAAACTTTATTACAAAAAAAAAAAATGGCTCAGGGTTGAAATTCTCTCAGATGATATCCTTTTAATGCTTCTGGATCACATTCTGACCTGCGTCTAGTAACAAACAGTACCTCAAATGTGAAAATATGTTAAAACAGGACTTAGGGGCTGAAGGACGGCTGCGCAGTTAGGAGCATTTTCTGCTCTCTCAGAGGACCCTGGTTCAGTTTCCAGCATTCTGGCCGGGTGGCTCATGATCATTCCATAACTCCATCTCCAGAGCATCCAGCTTCCTCTTCTGGCGTCCAGAGGCACCTGCACACACTGTGGCATCCGTGCACACATACATGCACACACACTCACGCACATTTTTAAATTATTTTTTAATAGAGCTTCTAAAGTATTGATAAACTTCTAGTTCTTTCTTTAGGCATCAAAAATTGTACCATATTATGTAAATGCAAAAATACTAGTTGTCAAGGGAGTCATAATGAGAAAAACGGTATCTAGACAGAAAGTCAAATAAAGTCATGGAATTATAAATCATTACAGTCCTCTTATTTCCATGTGAGGAAAGTATTGGCACACAGTGATGAAACTTATCCTGTAAGCAGCTAAAAGCACGAGTCCTTTGTTCTGCACCACTCAATGCTGTATGACAGAATATTCGAGACCCCTGTGCCTCCTCCTTGCTATCTTCACGTTTGTTTCTTTGTATTTAGCAGGATTCCCCATGGGGCTCGATTGAGAGGCGTGTCCCTCTGAATTGCCTTAAACATGGCTTAACTTTTCTTCAAGTTTACTGTATTTAACCTTTATGTTCAGCTTGAGCGTAACAGTGAGGCTTTCAGAATTCTCTGAGAAATTTCCTTTGCACCAGCGACGTTAACTCTTCCTTGGACTTTAGTTCTCCTCGGCTACCGTGGGTGCGGGTTTCATCTTTTAGGTCCTTGTTTTCACTTGAGTATGGAGTTGTGCTCAGCCCCGCCTTTTCACCTTTGGAAACCTTCGTGTTTGTGCGCTGTGAGAGTTTAAATACAAGTTGGTATTTAAAGGTAAAGAGGTTTAGTTGGGTAACTGTGATGGCTCTGCTAAAATGAGAGGTGCTTCAGAGAAGAGCACAGGAAGCAAGCTCTCTCCGACTGTGAACTGTTAGCCTGAAGGACAGCCACCTCCTCTCAATTCTGCCATCCCAAGAGAATGAGTGACCATCCACTTGGATTAGGAGTGGTGATATTTTCTTTTTCTATTAGCATACATAAATGAATACAAAGGTACTTAGTGGCATTTTACTTAGGCTCTTAATATACTTTCATCGTAGCTGCCATATTTTTAGTTACTTATCCTTATCCCCCTTTTCTCTCTGGTTTTCCTTTCCACATCTTAATAGCCCCCATTTGCTTTTGTGCCCTTTGTTCTTACGTGAGACTCCACACATGAGAGAAAACACACGATATTTGTCTTCATGCAGATGGCTGATTTCTCTTTCCTTGATCCCTGCACCTGTTTTCCTGCAAATGGCACCACTTCGTTCTTCCCTGTGTTTGAGGAAGTCTGCTGCGTATGAACACCCCAGTTTCTTCATCGGTCTGTTTGGTGAACACCTAGGCGGACTCCATACCACAGTCTGGATGAGCAGCGCTTGTGATATGCATGAGGATGCAGGCGGCTCTGTGGGATGCCCACTCTGGGGAATGCGCCCAGAGGTGGGAAAGCTGAGTCACATGGACCACTACATTTCTGAAGACAGTAAACACATGCCAATTAAAGTGTCTAGATGAAGATTCTTAGCAAAAGGTGAAGGAAGTCAGTAGGCTTCGGTGCCTGTAGTATCTAAGAATGAACGTGAGAATGAGAATGTCTATGGAATTCTGAATTCGAATTCATCCTGCATTCCTAAGGAGATGGTTGAAAGTAAATGCCGACATGCCATCCATCTAGCTTAAAGCACTTACTGCTTTAGAAATGGGACTTCATATTTTGTGTAACCAAGCTGTCTTCAGGGAGAAAGGACTTTGGCTTTGCAGGAAGTGGGTTGATTACCCTCGGGAATTAAAGGGAAGGGGCAAAGGCAAGTTGTCAGGTAGAAAATAATGATTGTCGGATCAGTATAAAATTTGACCACAAATAGCATTGGTGTGTTTGTATTCAAGGCATTATCTTTGCAATGATGAGTAAGTATTTTCCAGAATAAGTACGGCTCTTACCAAAATACTTCCCTTGTGTGTTACAATGTGAGCAAGTTTATAAGCGGTGACTCATAATCACTTACTACACACACCACACACACACACACACACACACACACACACAAATCCGGTGACACGCATACCTTTCATTCAGGCCTGGTAATGCCTTCCAGAACTCTCTTTTTATTCTCTGTCTCTGTCAACCAGTTCTCTTTATGGCTATTAAGTCTGTAAAGCCCAGGAATCCACCGCAGCTCAGCTCACAACAAAGCGACCACCTGACATGCAGGGCTATGGGAAACTACCACAATCCCTCCCCGGGTCCGCGCCAAACTGACTCAACAGTGCACCCATTAGTAGAATACAATTGTGGGCTTCCTGGGTGATCCTAGTTAGCCGCTGAACATGGAGTATCTAATCTCTCTGCTGTGTAAGGACTCATTCAGTTCACTTACCGGAAAACCGAGTGAACGTCAAAATGAAGCAATGAAATCAGTTGACTGGCCACCTAAAATAACCACCGTTATTTTTATAAAAAATACTGATTTAGTTTTTATCTTAACAAACTGAACTAGATAGACTAACCTTTTTAAAATCGTAAACAATACGATTCCAGCTATAAAAAAAAAAGTATTGGCCAAGAGTCTTCAAAAACTAAAAAATGCTTAATGAAGGTAAAATTAACTCATGCTGCATCGTCCCTCCACCAAAGTAAAAAAGTGTTATGCATTGTTTCTCAAAGTAAGATCATCTGAGACTCCAGTGGTCCACCTGGATAAGCCCTGGAAGGCTTCCTAACTCCATTTGACACAGGATAAAACTAGAGACCATGCAGATGAGCTGAACTAAAGGTAAGGACAGGCAGTGACCACGTGAGTAAACTTGGGTAGACCAGAAGTCACGTGACTCCCTCTCCTTTGCCCCTTCCACACTGGGCAGAGTTCACTGTCCTCCTGTCTCCCTTTCTAGTATCTTCTCACCCTCTCCTCACTCCAAGTGACTACCCTCTCACCTATTCGCAAGACTTTGACCTTTTTTTAGTGAGCTATTACATTTAGAAAATAATTTTTAATCTGAGCATAGTAGTGCATGCCTATAATCCCAGCACTCAGGAGCAGAGGCAGCTGGATCTCTGTGAGTTCAAGATCAACCTGGTCTAAGTAATGAGTTCCTAGTAAGCTAGGGCTATACAATGAAACCCTGTCTCAAAGTCAAGAAAAAAATATTTTTTTAAAATTAGTATGTGGACTTAAACTAAAGTCATGCATATTAAATAGACATCACGTATTGAGTAGTCCCTGCTCAATTGGTTTGGGAAATTCAAGGGTAAACCAAAGGTTCCTTCTCTGCCCGAGTTCCAGGCTTTCCATGTTCTCTATACCTTGCAAGTCTCCAAACACGCTCATTTCAATCTTCTTCAATTACGACTTCTCTCTTTTTTTTTTCCTGAACAAAGCATGTATTTCAGATACCACAATGAAACGACCACAGTTTGAAATAGCTATTTCATAAGCTCATTCCAGAAATAGAGAAGCTTTATGATGAAGAAAGAAATCATCACTTCAAAAATTTGCAGCATACATACTAGAAAATAAAACTGTTTTCCCCATCAAATCAGAAGGGATTCAGAGAGTCTGCTTCTTCTTATTGATTTTCAGAAGATTGAAAGACACAGAGGAAACAGGTCTTAAGATGTCCTTCTGTGTCCTGTAACATGAGCAGTGGGCAGAAGAGACAGGTGTACTCTGCCAGTGTGCTCACGTTACCTCACCTGTACCACCTTCTTTATGGCGATGGGCATGCCATTCATTTGGGCACTGGCTGTATGAATCTTTCACGTTGTTTACAACAGCCCCCCTAAGATAGAGCATACTACAGTGTCCCCAAGTTAGTCTTGTTTCCAGGTGTCTGCTGTTGACGTTACTATGACTCACTTCCCTTAACATACCCCAATTACCTAAATTCCTACTAGGACAGTACTCCCAGTATTCCCTGGCGCTCACTGCCACCATCCCTTACCCCTGGACACTTGGAAGGACGCTGCTGAGCAACGTGATTTCAAGTAGGAAACATTCTAAATAAGAATGAAGTGTCAGTCATCTCCATCGATGACCAACCTCCAAAGTTCTTAAACCCAATCTCATGTGAAACTCCTCTATGCCACCTAGTCCCAAATAAAAGCGGACAGTAGCCCTTATCCCCGAAGAGGTGTGACAATGGGAACTTCAAACGTTTCATCTAGCATTTGGTCGACAGAAAAACAGGAATAAAAGACGTCAGAAGGTGCTAAGCCACAAACATGTTCATAAAACAATGGAGACGTGAGAGGATTTGCCGGAAACTGATGGTCTTGTTCTCACGGGGAGGGGCCCCCAGAGGATATGCGGCGCTTCGTCTGTCTTGAGCGAATGTTTACTTTGGTCTGTTTTCACTTCCTCTCCTCTCCCACTTCCTACTAAACATGTCACGTTGAACTCACGTCAAGTCAATATTTAAGGGCCTCGTTGTAGCAGCTACATTGTGTCCACTTCCTGGTGTTACCAAATATATCACTGTGCTCACTTTCAAAATAATTAAACACAGTTATTAAACTAAGATGGTGCCTGAGCTATCCTCTTCCTTATTCCTCTTCCCATAGTCAATCTCCACACTTTCGAATCAAACCGTGTGAAACACGGGCTGCTCTATGTGGAAAACTGACTGCTCGCCGCGATCCTGCACCTGTTTCTCCCTCGGTGACTCCATGAAGCCAGAGAAAAGATGATGGCAAAGAATGTGCCAATTCCAGCCGCTCACCCAGAGTCAGATCTCTATTTGGACAAACTCTGGAATCCGCATTTTCTCCTAATTTTAATAATTCCCATCAGTTATTTAGGATCATTATTTAAGTCAGATACTGGATATTCTGAATTGATTTTTACTCAGCTTGTTTAATTGTCCCTTTTTTTGTTGGTATTGTTATTTGTGCTTTCATGGGAAAGAAAGCTTCATCTTTTGTCTTCTAAGTTTTCCACAGAATCTCTCACTCTGCTTTATTTATAAATTCTAATATGTATCTTTTCTATTTTCTTAGCTTTTCTTTCTTCATGGCAACTTGGTCCCCATGTCTCCCAACCTCACCCCTATATCACAATCTTTTGTCTACAAGGAGGTTGAGATTTTATTTCCTTTAGAGTCTTATTCCTTGTCTTCACATCATCTCTAATGAAATCTTGAACCTTTGGACAGTACTTTATTCCTTAATGCCTGAGGTCTTTTTTGAATGCCAAAACTTTCTTCAAATATATGACAAAGAGTGAAATGAAGGCTCCAGCCTTTGTCCTCTATATTCAAACTCATCACCATGTGCCACTGTATTTTCACCCAGTAAATAGGTAGAATCCATGTCCTAAACCTCTGAAACAGAGAGGCAGGAAGATCTCTGTGAGTTCAAGTCCAGCCTGGTCTACAGAACTAGTTCCAGGATAGCTAGGACTCTTACACAGATAAATCCTATCCCAAAACAAAAACAAAAACAAAAACAAAACACCTAAAATTGTAGGCAGAGACAGCTGGTTTGTTTCCCAGCTGCCCGGACCTGAAATAATTGCATAGAAACTATATTAATTACAACCATTTGGCCAATGGCTCAAGTATTTTTCTAGCTAGCTCTTCTATCTTAAATTAACCCATTTCTATTAATCTGTGTATCACCACAGTGCTGTGGCTTACTGG
This sequence comes from Alexandromys fortis, assembly GCF_014885135.2. Lineage (NCBI taxonomy): Eukaryota > Metazoa > Chordata > Mammalia > Rodentia > Cricetidae > Alexandromys > Alexandromys fortis. The sequence goes on along the minus strand of NW_026068018.1, from coordinate 694,698 downwards.
GTAATGTTTCAGATGTCTGTCTCCTTCAACAGCTACTTGGTGTCCCTTTGACTCTACCTACTCTCTCTCTCTCTCTCTCTCTCTCTCTCTCTCTCTCTCTCTCTCTCTCTCACACNATATATTTGGTTTTCCTGATTGGCTTTACCCTGCTAAGCCATTGGCCTAAACAACTTCATTCATCAACCAATAAAAGCAACACATATACAGAAGGACATCCCACATTATCTCCCCTTTTCTGTCTAACTAAAATGGAAGGTTTTAATTTTACCTACAAAATGGCGCCAACATGGGACAAGAATTTTCACATAAAGCCTAAGAAAGCTTCTAAAATAATGGGCTTCTAGACTAAAACAGGAGTCAGTTGAAGCTTCTTGGTAGCCACATATTTACAGATAGGCTCTGTTTGCTGGTGGTTTGCAGAGGTGTGGCTTCTTTAAAAGCCAGCTTCCTGGTTTGTGCTGGCAGAACAAATGTCTCTGCTTCTGTTGGAAGATTCTGCTATGGAGCAGTTAAATGGGGTCTATGAGCAGCATGTTACAAATTGCTTAATGGCAATATATACCCAATGTGTCCCTGAGGCTGGGGCAGTGAGTATGACTTGTGGAGGTAGTGAACATACCTCCATCATGTTGGAAAGAGTGGAGCAAACAGGCAGGGCCATAGAATTGGTTCAAGCTACACCCACTTACCATTTTTTTAAAAAGGCATTCCTGGTCAAAAAGTGATTACAGATATGCAATAAAAATTATTCAGACAAAAATAAAGCTCTGAGCGGGTCACAGAATATTTTTATTTTATTTTATTTAGTTTTTCGAGACAGGGTTTCTCTGTAGCTTTGGAGCCTGTCCTGAAACTAGCTCTTGTAGACCAGGCTGGTCTCAAACGCACAGAGATCCACCTGCCTCTGCCTCCTGAGTACTGGGATTAAAGGCGTGTGCCACCACCGCCCGGCCACAGAATATTTTTTAAAATGTACGTAGACCTGGGAGAGAGAAGAAAAAGAGGATAAACAGTTATAAAGGAAATAATAGTTTTTAAAAATAAAATAAAGTCTTTAAAGAGACAATAAAAGTAATATAAAAGAGTACAGACAGTCGTAGATTAAAGGGGTAAAGAAAAATAAGCCATGTAAAGGTAGGAAATACACAGAGAGTCTAGATTATGCATATTATTGTGTTTTCTTTGAATTTTTTTGACTGCAGAGAGACATTTGATTTTGGGGGCTGCTAAGTTAAACCAACATAAAGGTATCTTGACTTCAAAATTTGGGTCTAAGGATAAGCTGCTTTGAAAAAGAGGTCCTGTTTTTGTTTCCACAGAAGATGAGAACCTGTGGATTCCTTCTAGTCTAATGTGGCCTGATGGAACAAGACCTTTTGGAAGGTCTCTGTGAACCCTAAAAATATCATTTTCCACCAGGACACCCCTAGACAAATGTCAGCCAATCAAGGGCCCTGAACCCTAGAAATCCTTCACCCCCACCTTTGCTATTCTAAAAATCTAACCCTAACTGAACTCGGGGCTTCCCAATCACTCCCGATCACATTGGACACAAGGAGAGACTGAATCTGCAAACTTGTGTAAGAATAAAGGCTCTTGGCTCTTATATACAGGACTCAATCTCCTAGTTGGTTTTGGGAGGACTCATGATCTGGGCATAACACCTGCATCATAGTTAGCCCAAAGCTCAGGGCCTCCACCAGATAAAACAGCCAATGGCAGCATTTAAAGAGACAAGGAGAAGAACTGGAATTTGACAAATGCCCGTGGGCTAGCAGAAGGATGGTTGGAGAGAAGGGGAGGCTCTAATGGGGGGTTAAGCCTGTACTGAACTTGAATGTTGGGCAGAATAGACTATTTAGGTATCTAGTTTGGATCTCGTATGATTGTGTGATTCATACATTCCTTTCTTACAGCAGAAGTTTTCCCAAAAACACCTTAAGGGAAAAAGAAAACGAAGAAGAAAAGCAAAAACGAGAATGAAATAGATTTGGTGAGACCGGAGTGAAGAAAAAATGAGGTACAGCTAGAGCTTAGCATGTCCCACAGTTCCACCGTCATTCTAGAATGTCTCAGAACTAACGTATCTGCCAGATCTGAAGTGTTCTGTAATGGACTGTGTTTCTGAAGAAGTGTTTTTAATTAAGTCAGACGCTCTAAGCTTTGATGAGAAGCTGAGAAATCCTAGAGCTTTTATCCGCAATAGCATCTCTCAAACAAATCTGGGATGTATTTCCTATGGAACAGAAAAACAATGCATTAGTGCGTGAACCTTAATAAAGGGCTTTAAGGATCCCGTGTTTATCGAGCTGTTGCTCAGCAGTAATGAAATAATGACTCCACGGGAACTCAATCCGCTCTGGGAACAGTTCTTCAACGCTGTACCCAGGGAGCCTAGTAATGTAATTTGAAGAAACTGTGTCCGAGGAACAGGAAAACAACCCAAGCTGTTATCTCTTATTGAGTCTATTTTCTCGCAGAGAATCCTGAGAAAACAAAAGACATTTTGTTTGAAGTGGGTGTTTTTTTTTTTTGTCTTCTTCAAGCCTGAGAGGAGAAAACAAAAATCCCTTTGAAGTATTTACAAATTAAACATCTCTGAAGACTATTTCTTCCTTTATATTATCCCAAATATTTAGTAGTTCTGTAATTGGATAATTATTTACTTGGCGTTCACACGTGCCTGGAGGTAGGTACTGTGGACGACACAAAAGAACTCAAACGGCGTCAGCTCCACCTGAGAACAAGAGGCTTCTGGTGCAGCAGAAACCCTATGATTCCTTGGTGCTTAAAGGCTTGAGCCATAGCTTTGTTTATACATTGGAATCATATGGGCCTTGCTTTGTTTTTTTAATGCTGTTTTGAGATTCTAATTCCTGAAGTTGTTACTTAATGTATGTGGGGTGCACTTGGAAATTGGGATTTTCCCAAAGAGCCCAGGAATATTTCTAAGGAACGTGGTGTCAGAGAACCATTGTCTTGCACTCAGTGAGGCCCGCACATCTATCTCTTCCCTGGGCTGCCCAGGGTTTGAATCTGGTCAGGCTAGATACTGAAGACTCGCGTTTCTGACCAGCTCCCAGGAAATGCTAATGTAATGCCATTTCCCTTCTCTAGCATCCTTTGCATTGCTTTGCTCCAGCATAAGCAGACACGGCTGAAATTGTGTGTTAAGGGCTAGCTTATTCTCTCTAGTCAGTTAGTGCCGTTGTATCCTAGGTCTGACTTTCACACTTTTTTAATCAAAGTACAGACTCTATCCACAAGAGAAACTATCAGGAACAAAGTTAATGTTAACTGAAAAGTTTGCTGCCTGTTACAAGTTGAACCCCCCCCCCCATACACACACACACACACACAAGACACCAGTGAAGTCATTACCCACCCTTCTGGGACACCATTCTTTACCCTAGAAGATAATCTTACCTGGACATAGATGTAACTGCTGACGTGAAAGCCAGGATGAAGCCACGCCGGGATAGGATGGGCCTTAGCACAATGTGGCTGACCTCACCGGAGACAGTATTCCTATGATATGGAGGCAGAGACTGGAGCAAGGCATCTGACAGCCCGGGAATCACTGGCTGCAAACACTGGGCTCTAGATCCATGCTGTTTAAAGGCTGTGGGAAGCCAGTATCCTCAATTTTGTTTCCATAGGTAGGGAGCTATTGGGACGGGTTTGGGTTTTGTGTTTTACATCCAGAAGCTGCAGGCTTGGCCTGCTCATAACAACTAAGGTGACTTTGCTACAGCATCCTCAAAGTTGGCTTGTTATTGACAATGGCATATAACAAGGGAAAGATTATAAAGGGGGGAAGCAAGTGACTAGGGTTCTGGGAAAACAAGACAAGCAACAGAAGTAGGGGGTGGGGAGAGCAGGGGGCAGCATAAATCCCAAGGCCAGGAAAGAGGCTACATAGCACAGGCTTTATTCTGAATAAGTAATCTTAAACTAGGCTGGAAGCGTCGTATCATGACAGAAACACATTGTTTTGCGATTATGCCAGCCTATTAAATCCCAGAAAATATGTGCAATTTTAAAAGAAGTCACAACATGTTCATGGAGTGAAAGTAGCAGCAAGCATCAGGAGCAGGCTGTGTCAGAAACAGGAACACACTCGCCTTTCCACAGTGTCAGGAGCAGGCTGTGTCAGAAACAGGAACACACTCCCCTTTCCACAGTGTCAGAGTTTGTTGGGAAAGAATGGATTCACAAGACACTGCAGTTTCAGAGGCCCGATACTCCTGCTTTCCGTGTGTGTGTGTGTGTGTGTGTGTGTGTGTGTGTGTGTACATATACATACATGTATACCCTTATATGGTACCATATATACTACACAAACATGTATGCATATGTGTATATATTCATATACAGAGTGGGTACAATGTTTTCAGGAGGCAAATAGTCCTAAAAGACAAGAGCTTAGAAACTAATAGGAATGCCATTGAGTCTGTAGGAGTGAGGTAATGAAACCAGAGCTGCAGAAGCTGCTGGGGCTACTGTGACTGTCTGCTGTGACTGTCTGCTGTGACTACTGTGACTGTCTTCTGTGACTACTGTGACTGTCTGCTGTGTCTGTCTGCTGTGACTGTCTACTGTGACTTCCTACTGTGACTGTCTACTGTGACTGTCTACTGTGACTGCTGTGACTGTCTGCTGTGACTGTCTGCTGTGACTGTCTGCTGTGACTGTCTGCTGTGACTGTCTGCTGGGGTTGCTGTGGTTGCTGCTGGGACATAGATTCGGGCTGTAGGGTCATTTGAGGAGGACATATCAGTAGTTAGACTGAACAGTCAGTTCTCTACCCTTGGTTCCCTGACGTACACAGCAGGTGGTCAGGGAGCAGGTACTGTGTGTCTAGACAACAGTAGGACAGTAGAAGCTGCCACCATCACAGTGTTAGGTGCCTAGCTCTTTATGAAGCTGGAATAAAGAAATTCCTTTTTTTCCTCTGACCTGGTGTGTCCAATACATTCTCGGACCTGGTTTTCCTAACAAAAAATTTGATTATGCCTGCATAGCCCTATGTTTTCAATGAACTCTGATAATATGTTTATAAGGGGCACCTTTCCTACTTCTAGGAATAAATCATTTGCCAGTCTAGATCAAGTAAATGGTGCCTGTTATATGCTGCTGATCACCTGTTGCCCAGGTACAGGATCATCCTCTGTCCCCAAAATGGATTTGCCAGCTGCTTGTAAAACAAAAGTCTATGAGACAAAGTGCAGTCAGGAAAATCGTGTTTTGCACAGTATGGAGTATCTTGGGACAAGGCACAACCTAATCTCATCTCAGAAGCTTTCCTTGAAGGTTGGTGTGAGAATCATAAAGGGCTCAAAACTATCAGGAAGCATCCGGTAAACACGACTTATTAATAGGAAGCAGAAGAAAGAGGACTGAAAACAAACTCCTTCCCGAAGTTTCCTTTCTGGCCTCCTATTTATTATAAAAATTAATTTTTTTATCATTTCAACTAAATCCCACCTTGAACTTAGCCCAGAGTAGAAGATGGTAAATAGTTAAATAGAAACGGCAGTAGTAACAGAAGTGGACTCTTCCTAGGAGAGTCACCTGCAGCTACTGTCACCAGAGCCCCAACAAGCACAACACACAGGACTCTGGATGCTCAGAGGTTTCTGTTCAACTACATAAAACTGCAGAGTAGATCTTAGTACTCTCTAGCACGCTTCAAGGCAAGAAACTTGATGCAGTGGACATTTCCAGTTGCAATTGTTCAAACCTCCTTCGTGCATTTAAAGAAAACCCTTCTGTCTAAAGTTATATACTCAGGGCCACGGACCTTCCAGCCTGTCTCCAAATCAGCAACTTTAAACTGGGGCATGCTGGCAAGAAGAGAGATGCTGAAGAAAAAACCACCTGGGCTGAAGGACCCACTCTCCCAGGAAAGCAGAGCCACCAGCAAGCACCTCAGGCATGCAGCCTGGGGAACCAAGATTCACGCTAGCGGCTTCATAGGACTCGCTATCAAATTCAGGGCTCTCTGCTCCCCAGCTTTGATTTTTGTTCCACATATCTAAGTACCCTGCTGGGTCCAAACAGTCAGCACCTCTATTCCATAGGATGCCAGCTTCACCTAAATGCTAGGGGTTAATTAGATTATATACTGGGGGGGGGAAGGGACAACACATCTTTTATTGTCAATCTAAATTCCATTTCAGCTCAAAACGTTTTTGCCACCATTATGACAGATGAGTGGGAGGAATGTGTCAGCTTCTCGTTCATCCAGGTATGAACGCCCTCTGGAGTTCCAGTCAGACTGGCAGCGTGATGCCTTGAAGGCTGAGGGCAGTGGAGGAGCCCTGGATCCACAGCACGCTAGCCCTGGATCCACAGCACGCTAGCCCTGGGTCCACAGCACACTAGTGTTGAAATAAGAGCGGTGGGGCTGCGTCCCCAGCACCTCGGCCACCTGCTAGCTTATGCCCCGAAATAACAACACACAAACTTTATTCCTTTTAAGCACTGCTTGGCCCATTTCTATCTAGCCTCTTCTAGGCTAATTCTCGCACCTGGACTAGCCCATTTCTAATAATGTGTGTAAGCACCCCAAGGTGTGCTTACCGGGAAGATTCTAGCCTACGTCCATCCTGGGTCGGAGCTGCCTGGGAGAGCGGAGCCTGGCATCTCTGCTCCAGAGAGCAGAGCTGTCAAGTCTCTCCGGGAGCAGAGCAGAGTCGGCCTGAGGAGTCTTACCTCACTTCCTCCTGTTTACTCCTCCCACCTATGTTTTAACCTATCAGGGCAAGCAGTTTCTTGATTTAATTAACCAATGAAATCAACAGATTGATATATGACACTCCCACATCACACTAACCCTGGATCAACAGCACACTAGCTCTGGATCCACAGCACACTAGCCCTGGATCCACAGCGTACTAGCCCTAGGTCCACAGCACGCTAGCCCTGGGTCCACAGCACAATAGCCCTGGATCCACAGCACGCTAAACCCCAGGACTGTAAAACTCTCCAGCATCAGCCGCTTGCTCACTTTCTCACTGAAGGCTGCTAAGGAAAAGAAGAAAAATATTCTTTGGACAGACTTAATCGCATTCTGTAGAGCTGTTCGGTACAATATCCTCAAAGAAGGTTAAGAACACACGTGTGATCCGAACTCTTCATGACTGCCACATGGACACGAGACGTCATTAGCATCTAAGGCGGCGGGAATTGGCTCAGGCATTGCGAGGGGACTTTTAAAAGATAGTCACATAAAGAGAACATTGAAAACCGCCAAAGTCCACGGAACAGGTTTCCTGCCCCCCGGCTGGCTGTGGTTATTTTGTTCCCCCAGTCTTTATGCTAGCAAAAGGCTCGTGTTCCTTGGCAGTTATCAGGAAAGGGCAGTAATTTTCTTTTTGCTGGCACATAAGCCATCTCATCCACTGAGATTGAAGGAGGTTTATTTCTATAATCTAGAAGCCATTCGGGGATGTGATAAGAGCAGTTTCTTTACGATGTGGCACGGAGAAGGGCTTTAACAGGGTTATTGTGGGGACACCGCCCTGCAAATCTCATAGGGAAGGAATCGCACCCTGTGTGCTACAGCGAAATGGAAGAAAAGCTAAGAAGGCAGTACAAACATATTCCAAATGCCCTCTAAAAATGTGTTATATTAGCCCGGTTGTAATGGCGCCCACCTTTAGTCCAAGCACTCAAGAGGCGGAGCCAGGTGGATTTCTGAGTTCAAGGCCAAACTGGTCTATAGAGTGAGTTTCAGAACAACCAGGACTGTTATACAGAGGAAACATTCTCTTGAAACACAAAACAGCAACAAGAAAGCATTATAGTTTCCTTACACACAAAAGAGTCTGGAAATGCATTTTGAAAAGAGACCTATTCAGAATAAGAGCCCCACACTCCTTTCACTCCCCTGAAAATACATTCACAGTCAAATATTGAACGTAACATTTGAAAACGTTGATGGTTGATTCTGCTTTAGCTGAGTAATAAAAAGATAAAAGCAGAAACTGGAAAGTGTACAATACATAGTAAAACCAAAAAGGGCTCCCAAGATGCAACATAACATCAGAAAATGCCTCTTGAGTTTAGACACAGAAGGTCTGGGATGTGCTTCGCTTTTATTCTTTCCAAAACACTTGCACTGAGCTCCAGCCAAACGCCAGGCCTTTCCTAACTATCATTGCCGAGCAATAACTTCAGGTAAAACAGACATAATCATTGCTGTCATAGAACTTGTGGGACATGGAAAACTTCACATCTAATTATAATTACAGCGAGTACCACAAGGCAAAGAGCAAGGTGTAATTAGAAAATGACGGGAAAAGACTAATGCTGAGCCAGAGGACTTAAAGAAAGTCTCTCCGAGGAAGTAGCATTAAAATAAACGTGGTATCTGAGTTAGCCAGGCAGCTGGGGGTCAAAGGGCAAGGCAGGGCGGTGTTCAAACAAAGAAAAGAACATTACAGTGGTGAAGTATTTGAAACAGGGCATGTGTGACTATCTGAAGGACAGAGCGGCCCAAAGGGTTAGAATAAGGTGGACAAAAGCATAGTGGGTGGAGGAAGGACATGGGGTCGGACCACACAGATCTAGGCACGGTAGGGGATGAGTTACTATGGCATGTCAGGATTTCAAGTACAATGCTGAAATTACTTCTTAATGAATGGTCACTCTGGCTACACTATGGGAATAAAATGAAGAGAAAGGGGTAAGAAACCCTGCAGAAGGACCTGGTGCCCTGAGCAGCAGTGAACACAGGAGGATGAGAAGAAGGACATGGGGTGGAGGCAGAGAGGGGGCCTGCTGGAGTCTGCGTCTGTACATCCAGCTGAGGCTCACGTGGGAAGCACTTGGCCCCAACCAAGTTAGGCCTGGGGAGGTTAAAAGATAAAACCTGGTGGGAAGAAGTCAGATCACTGGGAATGTGTTTTCCCACACATAAATGGGGGTTTGGGAACTCAGCCCCTCCTCCTTTCTCTAAAACCCCAGCCATCAGGTTAGCCTCTTATTGCCTTCCAACATGATGGGCTGCCTCTCAAAGCACAGGAACCAACCACCCTTAGACCTGAATCCTCAAAACACATGAGTCAAACAGTACCTGCTTTCTTTATAAGTTGATTGTCTCTGGTATTTGTTGCAGAAACAGAAAGCTAACTAACTAACACGGAACCCAAGGGGCTTAGAGGAAGAGTGGATGTGGAAAGTGAGAGGGAAGACGGTGTTTGTCAGGGAACATTCCTAGGTTTACACAAGAAACTGGGAAAATGGAAGACTACCTAATAGATAGAAAGAGGGGTCAGAAGAGGAGGGAAACTTTGGACTTTATGTTTGTGATCCAGCAGGCTCTTACATACATGGGCTTGGTCTCTATGCAGAAGTCTGACCACTTCCCAATTATAAATTCAGACAATAACCTTTTTAACTCCGAACTTCTCTCATTACCTTCATAATGGCATTTACTTGCCCATAGAATGAAGGGAAATGTGGGCAAGGCAGTCACTATGAACCTCTCGTGTGTAGTACAGCTCCTTGTAGACACACCAAGCTCCTAATTAGTGCAGGCAACATTGTACAATGGTACAAAGAAAAAAGTAAGAAATGTGAAATGAGAAGCGCGTGCACCAAACACCAGTGTTTCCATTTGCTCTCCTCCACACACATTTAGAGCTGGGGGGAGGGGAAAAGAGTAGTATACAAATAAAAGCAAAAGCATTCATGATTTCTTTGTTCCAATGTTCATTAAATTTAGCTTTTCTTTAAAAAGATTAACTCAATGACTCATGAAACAGAAATGTATCAAAAAATTTTATTTAGCCCATTGACAAGAAAACCAGGAAGACAATATTAACAATAGTGATAGCCAGTTGGTGGGAAATGCGACAGATATGTGTATATAAAGGGTTAACTCTGTAGTCATCTTTGGGTTATTCTACCACTGCACGCTGCAAATATAACAGTCAGGAGGTGAGCTCTGCTAAAGCTATATTTGTCTGTCTGATGTACTGGACCACACAGCATGAGTGTGATCTCCGGGGCGTGGAGAACAAGCAGCAATGGCAAGGAAGCACTGTGTGCCCCTGTACCTGACTTCTAACCGAACACTCTGAATGCCAACGCTCAAGTAAGCCACCCAGTTTGTCAAAATTCGGGTGTGTGCCAGGCTTCAGCACTCCAGAAGGAAGACTGCTTATGCAAGCCCTTTGGGAGAAGGTTGCTGATACTTCCAATGAGATGTCCAGTCTGAAGGTGGTTTGGGGGACCCCCTGACACAAAAGGATACTGAAATGAATCTACTGAACAAACAAATGGGGATACTTTTTACAGTGTGGGTGGAAATTATCTGTGTGTGTTCACTGAACAAAATCATTTGTATTATTATCATGTCTTCGATGTGCAGTTATGCAATGGCCAAAGGCATGGACCCCCATCGAGTTAAGTAAGTCCAAGGGTACACTAGGAAAGACACTGCATTTGACTGAAAGGACACCCCCATTTCCTCCTCATTTCAAACTCTTTCATAACTATTCCTGGCATATTCACCAAATTATTACTCCCCAAGGAAGACTCTGTTCCAAGGCAAGCAATGAAAAATCTTCAGAGGCTTAAGTTAAGAAGAAAGTACTCGTTTCTTAATGGTGATCCTCATTTGAATTTTTCTCGTCATTAATTCTTTATGATTCTCCAGTTAATTCTTTATGAACCATCAATTCCCTATCCATTAAACAAAACTCTGGTCACCGTAGCTTTCTGGGAAAGGATCTATAACCCTGGATGTGCTAGTTAGGATTTTGTCAACTGGTGTAGGAGGTCCTTCTGCCTATGTGTTGCTTTCATTGGTTTAATAAAGAAACTGCCTTGACCTTTTGATAGGGCAGAACTTAGGTAGGTGGAGTAGACCGAACTGAATGCTGGGAAGAAGGGCAGTGTGGCAGATGCCATGAATCTCTGCTTTGTACAGGTTAATGATCCCTGGGCCTGAACTCTTCAATTTGGAGCTTCAAGAAAATGTTTCATAGAGACTCTTCTCTATATAGTTAAAACAAACAAACAAACAAAAATAACAACAAAAATATGGCAGGGTGTAACTTAGCTTAGATTCCTTTTATCATGTATAGAATTTTCAAATTATGCCTAAGGCTTTTTTCCATAAGGTTAAATGCGACACAGTGTGGACTAACTTCTCAGTCAGAGACAAATTGCTTTGCAAGCAACTTGCATTCTTTGTGTCCCCATTCACACACGGATTCCCAGGGTGAGGAGTGCAGTGTTGCCCTGAGCCACTCTGCTTGCTTTAGTCTCTATCAGCAAGGCCAGAGTTATCAGGTGTCTGCTAAATTTAGGTTTAGGAAAGTGACCGCCATTCCCTTGCCAGTGGCTGGCTAAGCAATTAACAGGATAAACTGCTATAAGACAAGGCTTTTAAAATAGTGTCCTTGAACATTTCCTTCTTTAGAGACCTCGTGCCTCACACAAGACTGAGACACCTAGACAGAAGGCAAACAAACAAGAGAAAAGCAAAACAAACTTAATCAATTCAGATTTGTGGGCAACAAAGGAGCTCTCCGATGTAAAGATCCATAGACCCAAATAGTCCATTTGCAAAGCTCAGATTCCACGGAAAACCGTCAGCCTGAGTAGGAACGCAGCTAGATAAAGGGGGCTGATAGAATGTGTTGGATGAGGACAAAGTCTGCAAGGCCTGTCTGGATTCCTCCCAGACTTTCAGACAGCTGCTTCCTCCAGGAGAGAGGGCTAGAATGCGGGAGTGATCTGTGCTCAGACAGGGAGGTCTGAACCTGGCCACTGCATGGTAGGTAAAGCTGCTTGCCACACAAACCTGACGACCTGATTTCCATCCCGGGCCCCATGTAGAAGACTCCTCAAAGCTGGCTTCTGGCTTCCTTCCACACAGAAGGAAGATGGGAAGGGGAATACTGTGACTGTTAATTTGGGATTTTACTCGAGAAATTTTGTGTGTCTAAGTGCTTCTCTAGCTGTTTGGCTACTCACTGGTTCACGCCAGGGTCTTCTGCCTCCTCCCCGTCAAACACCTCACGTGCATGGATTTCTTTTTCTTCCTCCCTCCTTTCCTTCCACACTTTGCTCTTTGGCTGTAGGGACTTGCTTCTAAGGCCCCATGCACACACTAGCCAAGTTCTGGGTCCCTGGACTCTATCTTCGGCCCCTTTGAAACTCTTCATTTTGAGAGAGGGTCTTGGGGAGTTATTCAAGCTGGCCTTGAACTTGTGACCCTCCTGCTTAGCCTCCTGAGTAAGCTGGGCTTACAGGAACACAACACCAGGCCCCACTATGTGGGAATTTTCATAAAATGTTTCCCTGAACAGATGAATTGCAAAGACTGCTCCATTAGTGTGAAGAAACACAAGGAATATTATGTGAGTTAATCAATTAACTATTTTATTTTGATTCAGGGTCAAGCTTTTGCTGTCTGTTTCTACCTCTAAATCAGTTCTAGAGTCTTCTCTTAGCCCCACTAATTGAAAAACAGCATCTAGTTAGGATGAGAATTTTAAGCACACGGCCACCTTGTCATCTCAAGAAGCCATTGTGGGGGTGGCCTCTTAGCTCACTGTTTTGCCTTTGGGGTCAGGCAACACAGCACCCATTCCCGTTCCTTAAGTCACTGCAAAGGAGATTTTCTAAGCTGTCGTCTGTGCTTCCCAACCTTCACAAGCAGAGCAAAGTCAGCTGGCTTCTGGCTTCTTCCATCAGGCTCTCACCCTTGAACAAAACGTCCTTCTTACAGATTCCTACTTCCATACATTTTCCATTTGTTTTTCCCCAGCCCATGGCTGAATTCTATCCCACAGGCCCCTCCTTGTATATATATATATATATATATATATATATATATATATATATATATATATATATATATATATATATATATATATATATATACATATTTAGGGGCCAGAGAGATGGCTTAGGAGTTAAGAGCACTGGTGATCTCACGGGGGACCCAGGTTTGATTCTCAGCACCCACATGGTGGCTCACAACCATCTGTAACTCCAGTCCCAAGGAATACAATAACCTCTTCTGGCTTCCTTGGGTGCCAGTCACGCAAATGGTACCCAGATATACATGCAGACAAAACATCCATGTGTATAAAATAAAATAAAGATAACATTTTTAAAAATAATATTTACATCCAACGAGGACTGTGCTTCCTTCCATGACCCATTCTTTAAATCTCTCTCCATAAATAGGCAGATCTTTTTTATGATAACCTGGAGACAAGTCGAGTTATCTGAAAATTTGAGTCCAGTGCTGGTTTTCAGATTTGTGCCCATGGGAGGGAAGAGGATCCTAGAAACTTTAACAAAAATAGAGAAGAGGGACTAGACCAGAAAACTTATAAAATGGGGCTGGTATCATTTTGAGAATGAGTACTCTAGCTTTTGTAAAAATGAAAGCCCCATGTAGTATACATCAGAAGAGATGTGAGTCGGAGAAATCAGACCCAAAGGACACTTCCAACTTACGAAAACAGAGCTGTTTGAAGCAGTAGTATCTCCACCAATAAACAGGCGAGGAGAAGGGCAGCCACCAAAGGCAAGCTCAACTCTGCCATCTACTGCCTGCCTAGCAAGAGAAGCCATGCTTGGTGGAGGCGAGCATCTGCCCTATCTCCCCCCTCCTAAGGTCTATGCGCCACCTGTTTACAGAAGGAAGAGCTGGAAGCTATTGAGATCACATCCGGGTGATGCAACAAGACTCATATCAACAAAGAACAGATGCTAGGATCTGTTTAACCCAGTAAATAATTAAATGAAGTCTGTGTTACGTCAATAGTTATTAGCCAATTATTAAACCAAGTCATATATGTATATATATGCAAGACATATATACATTTGTGTATATTAATGATTTACCTCTAAAAATCAGAACATTTTAAAGATCCAGAAAAATCCCTTAGAGTGCGCAGAACATTGTAGAACACAGCCTATGTGTCTCAGCTTCAATTCCTTATGGTCCTCAGTGTGACAAATTGCCTGCTCTTTATTCTGTATTTAAAGAAAGGTGGAATTTGTAGCAGGAAGCTAAGACCAAATATTTCAGGTTGCCTACACTCTCTTTTGGGGGACACCATTGTATTAAAGGATAAAGTATAAAGAACATAATTTTAAAAACTGTATTGCTTATCATCACCAAAAGATGCAGTTTCTAACCTGAATTCTTCCTTGAGTCATGTTTTGTAGCCAACAATAACAGCACTTACTCTAATTTGGAATGAAAGTGGAGAGAGCACATTTTCTGCTTCCTTCTCTGGGCTTCTAGTTCTCGCAGTGAGAAGAAACATGAGGCCCGTCACTAACTGTGACCTCCGTGCTGATCTCTTGCCAGTCGCCTGCGCTCTAAGGAGTGAGCACTGTAAAGCCGAGGCCAGGAGCTCTGTTTGCGGTTCACTTGTCCTCAGTTTCCTCCAAGTCTTCCCTATCAGAATTTCACTTAATGAGATCAGGTGTGAAAATCAGGAGAGTGGTTTTAAAGCCAGTAGCTGCCTTTATGGGTGTTTTTCTAAGCGGTTAGACTTCCACTTTGGGTGAGAAAATCATATCCCTCCACACTTTTGTTTTCCAAATGTGTTGCAGCTCACCTGATTTCACTGTAGTCCTCAGGTTTTATCTCTATGATCAGTAGCTAGAATTACACACACCCACACACACTCACATACACATACACACACCTTAATAGAAGAAAGTAACAGTTACCCAAAGAAGCCAGGTGGCTTACCAAAGAGTGAACAGCTGGCTAGGCAGCTGCAATGAGACCCTAAAATTCACACCCAGGGTTTCTACTGTAGAATTTCTCAAACCTTGCCTACTTGTGACTTCTTTGTGCTTGAGAAACTTTCACACAGCCCCAAGTATAATAGAAAACAGGCATGTGACCTGAGGGAGTGACCATCTGAGCCTCAGATTCACTTGCACCAGGAAGAGTGATCGCTGGAGACTCTGCTCTGCCTGCACCTGAAGGAGCAATCAATGGGGCCACAACCCCCAACTAAACCAGTTGGAGGATGAGGGAACCCCTGAAGGAGAGGCTCTACCTATACCATTTGGAGGAAGAGATGGATAGACAGACAAACAAGAAATTGGAAGAAATCAAGAAATTCCTTAAAGAAAATCAAGTAAAAAACAGGTGAAGGAAACAATTCAAGACTTGAAAATTGAAATAGAGGCAATAAAGAAAACACAAACTGAGGGAATTCTGGAAATGGAAAATTTGGGTTAATTAATGTTCAGGAACCACAAATACAAGCATAAACAGCAGAATACAAAAGATGGAAGAGAGAATCTCAGGCATTGAAAACATAATAAAGGGAATAGATTCATCGGTCAAAGAAAATGTTAAATCCAACAAATTCTTAACACAAAATATTCAAGAAATCTGGGACATGAAGAGACCAAACCTAAGAATAACAAGGATAAAAGGAGTTCAACTCAAAGGTATAGAAAATATGTTCAACAAAATCTTAGAAGAAAACTTTCCCAAAATAAAGAAGACATGCCTATGAAAGTACAAGAGGCTTACAGAACACCAAATAGAATCAACCAAAGGAAAAGTACCCTCACCACATAATAATCAAAACACTTAAAATACAGAACAAAAAATAATATTAAGAGCTGCAAAGGAAAAAAGCCAAGTAACATATAAAGTCAGACCTATCAGAATTACACCTGATTTCTCAATTGAAACAATGAAAGCCAGAAGGTCCTAGTCAAGTGTTATGCAGACATTAAGAGGCCACAGATGCCAGCCCAGAGTACTATACCCAGCAAAACTTTCAATCACCATAGAAGGACAAAACAAGATATTCCACAACAGAACCAGATTTAACCAATACCTAGCTATAAACTCAGGCCTATACAAAGTACTAGAAAGGAAAACTCCAGCCCAAGGATGTTAGCTAAACTAACTAAACTAAACTAAACTAAACCCCAAAATGCAGGAAATAGATGATCTCACAGCAGCAAACCTCAAAGAAGGGTGTTGAAAGAGCTGCAGGCCTCTTCCCACAGCCCAGCTCCTGGCCGCCTGGCTAGCTTCTACCCCGAAATAACAACACACAAATTGTATTCATTTAAACACTGCCTGGCCCATTAGCTCTAGCTTCTTACTGGCTAATTCTTACATCTTGATTACCCATTTCTATTAATGTGTGTAACACCCCAAGGTGCGCTTACTGGGAAGATTCTAGCCTATGTCTATCCTGGGTCGGAGCTTCATCATGTCTGCCCTGGTGATGAGCTGCATGGCATCTCTCTGAGGCATCCTACCTCACCTCCTCTTCCTCCCAGCATTCTGTTCTGTTTACTTCACCCACCTATGTTCTAACCTATCAGGGCCAAGCAGTTTCTTTATTAATTAATCAATGACCTCCCTCTATCAGAAGGGAAAAACACACACAATAACATCACCAACAATGAAAACTAAAATAACAGGAATTAGCAAACACCGGTCATTAATATTCCTTAATATAAATGGTCTCAACTCACCTATAAAAAGATACAGGCTAACAGATTGGATATGAAAGCAGAATCCATCCTTCTTCTGCATACAAGAAACACACCTCAACCTCAAAGACAGACATCACCTTAGAGTATAGGGTTGGGAAAAGGTTTTCCAGTCAAATGGACCTACGAAATAAGTTGGTGTAGTTATCCTAATAAGATAGACTTCAAACTAAGACCAATAAAAAAAGATAAAGAAGGACATTTCATATTAGTCACAGAAAAAAATCCATCAAGAGGAGATCTCAATACTGAATATTTTTGCCCAAAATACAAGGGCACCCACATTTGTAAAAGAAACACTACTAAAGTTTAAAACATATATTAAATCCCACCCATTAATAGTGTGAGACTTCAACATTCTACTCTCACCAATGGACAGGTCTGTCAGACAAAAAAATTAACAGAGAAATAAGGGAACTAACAGATGTTATGACTCAAATGATCTTAGCAGACATCTTGTAGAATATTCCACCCAAACACAAAAGAATATACCTTCTTCTCAACACCTCATGGAACTGTCTCAAAAATTGAGTACATACTTAGTAGCAAAGCAAACCTCAACAGATTAAAAAAAAGATTGGAATAACCCCATGTATCTTATCAGATCACCATGGCTTACAGTTAGAACTGCAACACTAATTCCAGAAAGCCCACAAACACATGGAAATTGAACAATACTCAACTGAATCACCACTGGGTCAAGGAAGAAATAAAGAAGGAAATTAAAAACTTTCTAAATTCAATGAAATAACCATGCAATATACCCAAATGTATGGGAGACAATGTGATGGGATAATAGATTTGTAATTGTGAGTTACTGTTTTTAGACAAATATATTGGTATCGATTCTTGTATATTGATACAAAGTTAAATTATATTGACTATTGTATGCATGCATGTTTCTACCTCTGTTTAAAACATTTTTTATGTATTGACATATATTGATATACATATTGTATGTATTTACCATATTGCAGTGTACATTTCTACCTCTGATTAAGATACTTATATATTGTTTGTGTATTGATATATATTTACCATATTGCAATGTATATTTGTACATTTTTTATATTTGGAGGTCATTATCCTCATTTGTTACACAGTTGTTTATTTTCTTAGTCTTTAAGTTAGATAGATATTGAGAATTATATAGTTCAATAGTCACGTGCCAAGCCAAACTGGCAGCAAGCAGCAGAGCGGGAGAAGGAGGGGTCCTAAAACCAAACGTTCAGGCACCAGATGATGAAGGCATAAATCACAAAGAATCCCACACCAGTTTGGAATTATGATTAATAGGGTGGTATTTATTTAAAGGGGAAAAAACTTACAGATCACTGTCCCAGACAACAGCCCTCTGCGCAATCAGGAAGGAGTATAGTCGCCCGAAGCGGAGCAGGAAGCAAAGAGAGAGTGAGGAGGGAAGTGGTAGCTTTTTTAAAGAGAGAGACCACGCCCCAATGGGCTGGTATCTCAGCGGCTATTGGCTAGAGGAGCAGAAGGACCTCTTGCAACAACAATGAAAGCAGTGTTAAGAGGAAAGCACATGGCATTAAATGCCTATATAAAGAAGTTGGAAAAATCTCACACTAGCAAGTTAACAGAACACCTGAACGCTTTCGAACAAAAAGGAAAAACTCACTCAGAAGGAGTAGATGGAAGGAAATAATCAAATTAAGGGATGTAATCAGTAAAATAGAAAACAATACAAAGAATCAATAAGACAAAGAGTTAGCTCTTCAAGAAAATAAACAAAATTGACAAACCTTTATCCAAACTAACCAAAAGACAGAAAAAGAATATCCAAATTGGCAAAATTAGAAAGAAAAAAGGGGGATATAACAACAGACTCTGAGGAAATCCAGAGTATCATCAGGTCATACTTCAAAAAGCTGTACTCCACAAAATTGGAAAATTTAAAGAAAATGGACAATTTTCTGGAGAAGTTTCACATACTAAAATTAAATCCAGGTTAGATAAACAAATTAATTATACCTGTAACCCATAAGGAACTAGAAAGAGTTATCAAAAGCCTCCCAACCAATAAAAGCCCAGGGCCAGATGGTTTCAGCACAGAATACTACCAGAATTTCAAAGACGAGCTAATACCAATACTTCTCAAATTGTACCACGTAATAGAAGCAGAAGGAACACTGCCAACTTCTTTTTACAAGGCTACAGTTACCTTGATACCCAAACCACACAAAGACACAACAAAGAAAGAGAATTACAGAACAACCTCCCTCTTGAACACTGGTGCAAAAAAAAATTCAATGAAATACTGGCAAACCAAATCTAAGACCACATCAGAAACATCATCTACCATGACCAATTGTAGGCTTCATCCCAGAGATGTAGGTGTGATTCAACATACAAAAATCAGTCAATGTAATCCACCATATAAACAAACTGAAAAAAAAACCATATGATCATCTCATTAGATGCTAAAAAGCCTCTGACCAAATTTAATACCCCTTCATAAAGGTTTTAGAGAGAGCAGGAATACAAAAAACATTTCTAAACATAATAAAGGCAATATACATCAAGCCTAAAGCCAACATCAAATTAAATGGAGAGAAGCTCAAAGCAATTCCACTAAAACCAAGAACAAGACAAGGCTGTCAACTCTCTCCATATCTATTAAACATAGTACTCAAAGTCCTAGCTATAGCAATAAGGCAATAAAAGGAGATCAAAGGGATACAAATTGGAAAGGAAGAAGTCAAACTTTCACTATTTGCTGATGATAGTATACATAAATGACCCCAAAAATTCTACCAGGGAACTCCTACAACTAATAAACACCTTCAGTAATGTGGCAGTATTATACAAGATTAACTCAGAAAAAGTCAGTAGCCCTCCTATATACATATGATAAATAGGCTGATAGAAATCAGAGAAACATCACCCTTCTCAATAGCCACAAATAACTCTAACCAAGTGAAAGACCTGTATGACAAGAACTTTAAATCTAAAGAATGAAATTGAAGAGGAAATGGAAAGATCTCCCATGATCATGGAAAGGTAGGATTAACATAGTAAAAATGGCAGTTCTACCAAAAGCAATCTATAGATTCAATGCAATACACATCAAAATCCCAGCACAATTCTTCACAGACCTCGAAAGAACAATACTAAATTTCATATAGAAATACAAAAAAAAAAAACTGGATAGCTGAAACAACCCTGTACAATAAAGGAACATCTGGAGGAATCACCATCCCTGACATCAAGCTCTATTATGGAGCTACAGTAATGAAAACAACTTGGTATTCATATAAAAACTGACACTAAACCTCATAGAAAGAAAGTGCCACAGAAGACCACTTCCTAAATACAACACCAGTAGCACAGACTCTTGGTGTGCGAAGTCCTGTATATGTGTTGCTTTAACTGGTTAAGGAATAAAGCTGTTTCAGACAGTGGCTTAGCAGAATGGGGCAAGGTGGGAATTTCAATAGAGGAAGAGAGAGTACGCAGAGTCAAAGAGAAGCCATGTAGCTGCCACAGCTTCTGCAGGAGCTCACCAAAATTTTGCTGGTAAGCCACGACCTCGTGGTAATGCACAGATTAATGGAGATGGGTTAGTTTAGGATATAAGAGCTAGCTAGAAAATATGCTCAAGCTATTGGCCAAACAATATTACAAATAATATAGTTACTGTGTGATTATTTTGGGTCTGAGTGGCTGGGAACAAATGAGCAGCCTCCGACAACAGACTCTGAGAGCACCAATTAATAAATGGAACCTCCTGAAACTGAGAAGCATCTGTAAAGAAAAGAACATGGTCAACAAGACATTCTGTAGGCTGCCTACAGAATGGGAAAAGATCTTCATCTGACAGAGGGCTGATCTCTAAAATATACAAAGAACTCAAGAAATTAGTCATCAAACAAAAAATCTAATAAAAAATGGCTACAGACCTAAACAGAGAACTCTCAACAGAGGTATCTAAAATGATTAAAAGACACTTAAGGAAATGCTCAACATCCTTAGTCATCAGAGAAATGCAAATCAAAACAACTCTGAGATTCCATCTTACACCTGTAAGAATGGCTAAGATCAAAAACACTGATGACAACTTATGCTGGAGAGGTTGTGGGGAAAAGGGAACACTTCTACATTGCTAGTGGGAATGCAAGCTGGTACAGCCCTTTGAATATCAGTGTGGCGATTTCTCAGAAAATTAGGAAAGAACCTTCCTCAAGACCAGTAATACCACTTTTGGATGTATATCCAAAGGATGCTCAACCATGCCACAAGGATATGTACTGAACTTTGTTCATAGCAGCATTGTTTGTCATAGCCAGAACCTGGAAACAACCGAAATGCCCCTTGACCCAAAGAATGGATAAGGAAAATGTGGTACATTTACACGATGGAGTACTACACAACAGAAAAAAATAATGACATCTTGAAATTTGCAGGCAAATGGATGGAGCTAGAAAACATCATTTTGAGTGAGGTAACCAGACCCAAAAAGACAATTATCGTATGTAGTCACTCATAAGTGGTTTTTAAACATAAAGCAAAGAAAACCAGCCTACAAATCACAATCCCAGAGAACCTAGACAAAATGAGAACTATAAGAGAGACATACATGGATCTACATGGGAAGCAGAAAAAGACAAGATCTCTTGAGTAAATTGGGAGCATAGGGACCTTGGGAGGGGGTTGAAGGGAAGGGGAGAGGCAGGGAGGGGAGCAGAGAAAAATGTATAGCTCAATAAAAATTAATAATAATAATATAATCCAATCTTGCTGAGTGTGGTTGGGCATGACTTTAATTCCAGCACTCAGGAGGCAGAGGCACGAGGATCTCTGTGAGTCCAGGACAGTTCACATAGTGAATTCCAGGACACTCAGGGCTATGTAGAGAGGTTATTTTTTTCGTCTCAAAGAAATAATAATCTAATTTTGGCTGAATATTTGATGCTGTAGAATATAGAATATCTTCAACATTTTCCAGAGTTGATAGATATTTTAATTTTATAAGCATCAGTGCTGAGAACAGTGCATTATATAGAAACACAGTACACAATACAGAAGTAAGTCTATGGTCATTTTAGAAAATGTTGGAAGTTCTATCCTAATGCCAAGGCAAGATCCATTTAATGATTATATGACTCTGGTATCTCACAGAGAAAACTTTAACATCAAATACCCTGACAATACACTTCTAAGATGCACTAATTAATTAGTTGCTATGGAATGATGGTAAAGAATCATTAAAAGTCTTTACTTTCTGTATTTAAATCATCGCATTTCTACAGGAACAGAAAATGGCGTGTGCATGGTGACGGTGCTACACCCATCACCTCGTGAAAGTGGACAACCTGAGTCAAAGCATTCCAAGCCCCATCTTCACCTTGTGGAGGCAACGGCAGCACAAAGCAGAGCCAGGGCTTCAGTGAAACCGCGAGCTGCAACAGGGGTAAGCGCTCTCAGAAACACCTGGGGTTCTTGACACATTTGATTTTGAGTCAATTTGCAGTCGTTGCATGTTCAGAAACCTTTTACTGTTGCCAGGCTTTTCACGGCCTCATATGCTTGCTCATGAGCCGCAGTTTACGTCTCCTCCTGGTCAGTGAATAAAGGTGTTTGCTGCCAGGGCTGAAAACCGGAGTTCAGTCCCTGGAAAGAGAAAACCAACTCCCACAAGATGCCCTCTGACCTCCACATGCATGGACGCGCACATATACATACACACAAAACAAAGTCTCCAAACTATATATATGTTCTAATGCTGCTGCAGATGAAGGAAGAAAAAAAGGGTCGACTACTGAAATGTCTGTTCTTGCTCAGACTAGCTTTAGTGAGAACCTCTAAGTATGACTAACTAGTTTCATCTTGCTCTTCACATATCCTGAGGGGAAAACTTTCAGTGACTAAGAAGTTTCTCAATTTCTAGAGAACAGTTGTTTGGTAATAAAATGTTGTCCAAATGCATAAATCGTATAAAAGCCCTCTCTTAGGTTTCGGTTGGTTCATTAGCATTTATGAAACATTTGGGACCTCATGGGTAAATTTCCAAGTGGCACCTGAATCTGTGTTCCTTTCCTTGAAGGCTTAGCTGTAACAGAAGGAAGTCCAGTGTGCGTCACTTGCAAAGTAGGTTTTTTTTTTTTAACTTCCACATGTTTCTCTGGCTGCCACTACTGACCAGCACCCCAGAGGATCACATTCCAACATTATATCATCTTCCCACAAGCCCCGCCTTCTCCAGAACCCCACTCAGACAAGCTCCCTAACACTCACCTGAACCAATCCTCTTTCAAGATGGATTCCTTTCTTACCCTGGTTTCCGTGGCAGCCTACAGTTCTCTTTGCTGTACTTTCCCCTCTCTCTGTGTAGGCTTGTGTGTTAAAATTCTCCACCAAACTGAGGACTCTTTGCAGGCAAAGTTAATAGATTGTTCAGCTGCAGAGCTCTTCTTAGTGGCTGGAGTGTCAGTGTTTGATCTAAGAAAGACACGGGGCTCAAAAGCTGTGCGGCGTGCTGAAAGGAGCTCATATCGCTTGTCAGACATCTAAGGGGAGAAAGCCTTAGATCTTGACTTTAAGACCAGTCTTGGCTCAGAGACCTGATGCTCTCCCCAAGCTCGCCCTCACACACTGCAAATTTCCACGTAAAGGTTCTATGTGATTGGCAAATACTGATATAAAGGAAGACTCATGATCAAGAAAGAAGGGTAGAACCACATACCGGCAGGGAATGAATGGCAAGGAATCAGTTTGTTTATAAGTCATATTACAACAAAAATCCCTATTTTTCCATAAAACTTTTCACTAAAAAAGAAATATTTCTACAAATCAGACTGTGTGATATACCGAACGTTTGTCCTTTGGCCGTTCACATAGGCTGTTTGGTAAACTGAAGCAATTGCATCTTTAACAGCAAATGATAATATCCTGGAGCCTAGAGGTCAGGGTCATTCACTCGAAATTAGTGCTCACGTATGACCCTCTCAGGTGACCTCACAAAGGAGAGCCATCTTCCAGGTGACCAGTCTCCAAACATATTGCATAGGTAACTCCTTTGCTTTTTAAAAATTTAAGCTTATTAATTTCTTGCTCTGATAAAGCATATTAGTATAATTCATAATTCAGTATAATCAAAATTCAGAGTCCATGCACTCTTACCCTTGAAAACATGTCTTTTTCTCCATTATTATCTTAATATTTATTTTTGAATCTTTTGTAATCTAGGCAGTTACCCCTATAGTCTCATGAAAATTTAATTTTTTGTTGTTGCTGTTGTCTTTTCAAGACAGGATTTCTTTATGTACCCTTGGCTGTCCAGAAACTTGCTCTGTAGACCAGGCTGGCCTCGAACTCTGGGATCCACCTGCCTCTGCCTCTCAAGTGTTGGGATTAAAGATGTGTGCCACCATTGTCCAGCCAAAAACTTAATTTTCAAAGCTATGTCAGCATATTCTATCTGAAAAGAATAGCCTGGGAACATCTGTGTAGGTCAGCTGCGTTCTGGAAAGGACCCATGATTTCAAGGCAGCTTCCTTGGTAAATTTCCAGTGACCACCACGGCATGTGAGGTGGTAGGGGAGGTCAAGAGAGGGTTTAGAAACTATCCGGGGAGAAGAATCAGAGGTTATCACACACTTGAAAGGAATAATCCTCAAGATTCAAACCTTCCATAATTCTTTTTGTCTGTGCTCTCCCTTATGAAAACAGTCTGGCTTAGGCAGAAGCCAGGCCCACAAAGCTCATGAATAACTCAAATTCTTACCCTGGAAAGCAGCCAGTTACCCAGGGACCAAATTCCTGTTTACTTTGAGGGAATGTGGGAGACCAGCTGCCTGCCAGTAGCTGTGGAGGCAGTGAAAACAGCCAGAGGTTATCACGAGGAGGAAATCACAGGGCCTGTTAATTTATGAACTCCAAGGACAGAGATTAATTAAACACTGTGCGAGGAAACTTCAGACGGTGGCGTTGTCTGAACTCGATCCTGAGCGGGGAACTCTTGAAGAACAAACAGTTGTCATGAAGAGGGCACACGGTGGTCTCTTAGCTCTTTAATAATCAGCATCATTCCGTTGATTCCCTACTCAGGAAATGCAAATATATTTCATTGCGATGGACTGTTCTGGTATAGCCGATAAAGGGAAATTCAAAGTGGAAAAAAAAAAAAAAGAATTTGGGGTAAAACGCCTAGACTCATAGGCACTATCAGGATGGCAGGCTCTGCCCTGTTGGTCATGGATTACCCCAGGGCAGTGTCTCAAGAGTTCGAGTCTGCTCGAAGCTATTCATCCACATTTAGAACTTGAGGGATTTCCACCACAGAGAAAAATAAAACCCTCTAACCGATCATCCAGTCCGTGTCACAGATGGTGAGAGCAGAGATGAGCTCACTCTTTAAGAGTTACATACCTGGGCTGGAGAGGTGGCTCGGGGTTAAGAGCACAGGCTGCTCTTCCAGAAGACCCAGGTTCAATTTCCAGCACCCACATGGCAGCTCACAGCTGTCTGTAATTCCAGTTCCAGGGGACCTGACACCCTCACACCAAAGCACATAAAAATAATATTAAATGAATTTTAAAAAGAACTCTACAGCTTCACAAATGGTGTGGATAATATTCCATCGTGTACCTATATGAAAGTCTTAGGAATAAGTAAAGAAAACACTTCTTAAGACGCGAGATTAAGATAAATCCATGACAGGCGTTCGCTGTCACTCTAAATAACAATTCGGCCGCCAGTATCGTCTCAGTTATGACAAGAACAGCCGTGCCCTAGCTCAGGTCATTGTGATATCCTTAAGTCCCATGTCACCAGTTTTACAGCTGGGTGGTGTCTTAGGGTTTCAACTGCTACTATAAAAAGCACCAAGACCAGCCAGGTGTGGTGGTGCACGCCTTTAACGCCAGCTCTCGGGAGGCAGAGGCAAAAGGATCTCTGTTGAATTCCAGGTCAACCTGATCTACAAAGTGAGTCCAGGACAGCCAGGGTTGTTACACTGAGCAAGTCTGTCTCCAAAAGTCAAAAGAAACAAAACAAAACAAAGAAACAAACAAAACCACCATGACCAAGAGCAACTCGGGGAGAAAAGCACATATTTCAGCTTCCGGTTCCACATCCCAGTTGAACGCTGCTTACCGTCTTGGTCCTCAGGGCTGGCTCAGCACGCTTAAAGCGCGGGACCACCACCCCAGAGTGGCACTGCCCACTAGGCTAGGCCTCCCACATCAAACATCAGTTAAGGAAATACCACACAGGCTTGTCCACAGGCCAATCAGGAGAGCACCTTTTTTTTTTTTTTTCAGCAGAAGTTTCCCCTTCCCAAACGACTCTGGTTTATGTCAAGTTAACATAAAACTGGGCAGCACAAACGGCGCTTATAAGGAAGCAATCACTGAAATGATTTTCCTCGCTCTGGCTAAAAGTTTATGTCAAGATGGCGACACATGGGAAAGTTGAAATGTGTGTTCCATACGCCGTCTTGGACGACTATGAGGAAGTCTGCGGTGTTTTCTTAGGGAACATGAGAAAGAGCCTGCCAGGTCCAGACCCAGACACTGTATCCATTAGCACTGTAAACGGAGTCACAGGGAATGCACACCGTGGCGCTGGGCGGTCTCGCCGACCGCGGAAGTTGAGCCCGGCAATACTCTCGACAGAAGACAAGCGCTCAACTGACTGGAAAGCTGAAGCCTTGGGGAGAAGCAGTCAGATGCCATTGCTCTCTTGTGAAGTAAGAAAGGCTAATTAAGAAGCTATTAAATTTATATATAGTCTAAGTCATATGTAAATTATCCTTCAGATTTTCTCACTGTTGATTTGCTTTTCTTTCTTTTATTTATTTATTTATTTATTTATTTATTGCATAATCCCCCACCACTCACACACAAAAGGAGAATACTTTCAACAGGTCTCCAGATCACAACCAGGAAACAAAGAGAATGAGTTTCAGTGGGTTTCCTAAGTAGGAAGCAACAACATGGTGAACTATGCTTGGGGCCCTGTATTTATTTCTCTTGTTCGCTACCTTCCTGGTAACAATGCCTCAGAGGAACACTGAAGAAGATGGTTATCCCTGCCTCGACTTTAGACACTTCCCGCAGCCTCATTTTCAGCTGGAGCCTTTGTGGAGGTCATTCAGGAAGTCCTTCACCTTGACTCTTAATATTGTTAAGCTGTCTGTTTGTATTTCTGCTTGTGATGGTTCGTGAAATCAGGAGTTTCATGTCCCACGTGAGAGAGACCTCTTACAGCTATCTCTATGGAGAGAACAGACAGATAAATAGGCAGAGAAAAAGATCCAGAGCTCACGGATTAATGACCTTGGGAGTCCATGTGAACCTGACCTTGAAACAAGAGACTTCTGGTGACTGGGAAAAGTTTTGTATTTGAGGGGTCATTGGAAAAACGGTGCCTGGTATGTACTAGGACCACAATAAATGAGTTGTTTGGGGAAAATGGATGAATAGACGTGTGTATGCAGGCCTAAATGGGTGTTGAATGCTAGTCATGAGGACTAGGAGGAGCCCAAAGGAAACAATTCCATATGTCATCGATTTGACAGGAACGTCCATTTCCCTGCTGAATTCCCAACACTGGATTCCTCACGCAGCTCTTAGAGGATGAACCGATTTTGGAAGTCGGTTCTTCAGATTCCCTTTTGAAATGCGCTTATTGTTCTGCAGGAATTCTTCGCTGTCATTAAAGATTGAAGGAGAAATATTTTAGCTGAAGACGTAAGAAAGTGTAAGTTTAGAGTAAAGGGATAGAAACTATTGTGAGAAATGCATCCATTTACCTGCGGGATTCCGCAGGAATAGGACTATATTTTCCTTATAGCTCACTCTATAAAGGAATGAACAAGAAACTAACACAGATAAACTAGAGAGAACTGAAGCACGATGGGGCATCTTACTTAAGAAACTTCTGTGCCCGGACAGTAGTGGCACACACCTTTAAGCCCAGTACTAGGAACTGAGGAGCAGGTGGATCTCTGTGAGTTCAAGGCCAGGCTGGTCGTCAACAGAGTGAATTACAGGACAATCAGGACTACACAGAGAAACCCTGTCTCAAAAAACAGAAGCAAAAAAAAAAGAAAGAAAGGAAGGAAGGAAGGAAGGAAGGAAGGAAGGAAGGAAGGAAGGGGGAAGGAAGGAAGGAAGGAAGGAAGGAAGGAAGGAAGAAAGAAAGAAAGAAAGAAAGAAAGAAAGAAAGAAAGAAAGAAAGAAAGAAAGGGAACTTTTACTGTGGGTGTTGGACAAAGCACACACTCGGAGACTCAGCAGAGCACTCAAGAACACTCAGTTCTTTCTAAACGCCCAGTCCCTCTGGTCTTTCTTTTGCTTCAATGAGTTTGTTCCTTGGCAACCAATAGCATCTCAGGGACTAGTGGGTTTATTGCTTCACATCATGTCTGGAACACCATGCCATTTACTCAGCCTTTCTGTGTCTTGGTTTTTCCTATCTGTAAATGGAATTAATACATGTGCAGAACTGTAGCTCCACAAACCACTTGACTTCCAAATAGAAATTCCACCCCGTACTTCTGTTCCATTCAGCCAATCACTTAAGCACTAACCAAAAGCTATACAAATTCAATAATGATATTAAACTCGACCTGCCCCAAACGAATTCTCATATTCCTCTTGAAACTTTTTTCCATTGGACATTTTAAATTTTCTGTAATTTAGAGATCTGAGTGAGCTATAAGCTCGGGTTATGCCCCTGATGTTGGCAGAATTCTCAGGGCTTTCTTCCTCCACTTTTAGGGTAAGTAGATGAGAGAGTTGGAACACAAATCCAAAATCCAAAGTTCACAGAATTGTCTGCAAAGAAAACAGCATATACAACTTATAATTAAATGTGAGGGAAAACGGGCGTTTTGAACTTCTTTCAGAAGCTCGTTTACTTTCCTGTTCTTCACTTGTTTATTTACTCCTCGCTGTTATTTCTTTGCAGATGTCTACATTCATCTATATCCTCCCCAATACAAACAGGTATGGTTGCCAAAAATGTTATGGCATCAAACTTTTTTTCTAATGCTTCTTCGTCATGCTTATTGGTGCACATGCTTGGAATATTGAAATGTTTAGTTTCCTAGTGGCAATTCAGAAAGAAATAAACACGAAAACTCCCTCGAGGCGACTCGGAAATAAATCCATAGGTCTAAATGTCAGGAGAAGCAATTCCTTCTGCCAACCAAACAAAGCTGAGATTTTTTTACCTTGGAGGGATGTCACGGAATCTTCACACACAATACATCGAAACTAGAAAGCTGAAATAAACTTACGTAAAGACATGAGAGCCTTCCCTTTGAAGAAAAATGCAGAAAGTGTTTTATGATTGTGCTGGTCGCCTGTCATACATTATTTCCGCTCACCAGTGGGCACACAGATATTGTTTATTATTTTTAGAAATGTGTACATGTTGTCCATGCCAGGCTGCAGCTCAGCAAAGCTGATGCTTTATGAGGGAAACCGAGTACAGTGTTCACCTTGTCTTCTGACATTCCAGAGGCCACCCACATCCACACAGTCAGGCGTCTTGGAAAGCCACACTGGTCGTGGCCCAGTGCTCAGTAAGTATTGAGGGACTTCCCAAGGCTCGAGGCTGCAAGGCGGCACTGAAAACAGAATCATAAAAATAAATGTCTTTCACATGGCTGATTTCAGGGCCCCGCTGGATTGCAGTGAGCCAGCAAATGAACGGAAGCCCTGCTCTCTCCTCCCCACCCACCTTTCCTATTCCCAGCTAGAGACCCATGAGTTTTACTGAAATAGAAGCTCCCACTTGGCATTTTTCCTTCTGGGATAATTAACGTTTGTATGTACTTTGAAATTAATGAAGTTTCCTTTTTTCTAGAGGCCGATCCATGTCAGTCAAATCCAGCTAAGGCATCCACTTTGCTCATGAGCAGCAACCAGTTAATCGGGTAGAAGATTAAAAAGTGCGATGCTAACCCTAAATCAAGGAGGTACAGGTTAAAACCACATTAACATCCCATTTCTCTCCAGTCAGAATGGCCATCATCAGAAATACAAACGACAGCAAATGCTGTCATGGATGTGAAGAAGGGGAAAACATTTTTACAGAAATCATTTGGAGGGTTCTCAGAAACACCATAGGGCCGGCCACTCCTAGGAATATACCCTAAGGACTTTATTTCTTAATATGGAAATACTTAATATATACATGTTCATTGATTCTCTACTAACAAAAACTAGGAAATGGAATCAACTTAGCTGTCTAGCAACCGATGAATGATAATGAAAGTGTGATATATAGTGGGAGTGGTGATGGCGCACACCCTTAATCCCAGCACTCTGGAGGCAGAGGCTGGTGGATCTCTGTGAGTTCGAGGCTAGCCTGGTCTACAGAGCTAGTTCCAAGGCAGCTAGGTATTACAAAGAAAAACCCGGTATCTAAAAAAAGAAAGAAAGAAAGAAAGAAAGAAAGAAAGAAAGAAAGAAAGAAAGAGAGAAAGAAAGAAAGAAAGAAAGAAAGAAAGAGAATACGTGCTTCTATTTTTCATATTATTAGTTTTCCTGCATATCTATTCACTGTATACTACAAAGTACACTTACACTTATGATGTAAACTCACTGAACTTGCGGTATGAAATAATTTTTGGTAGTGTGAACTTCTCTCAAATATAATGCATTGCTATTAGTAGTCTTGTGCAAGGCATTTTGATTTTGTAAAATGAAAATAAGAATTATTTAAAATATACACGTTTTGGTGCTCTTTAGGATAAAATGGTCACCCAGAAGAGGCTGACTAGTAAACACTCAAAATTCTCTAATGAATCAGATTCCTCTGATAGTAAGATTTCTTAAAAAGAATAGAATGCTTTTTGAACCAGTACCAGACAATACCAAATTCATGGGCAACACAGTCCACGATGAGAAGGAACCTTAGTCGAGCAAACACTTTTTTGTATGCCTATAACAGAGAGTGGTGCTTGATGCAAAGTAAAAAATAGTATCACATATTAATGCAATTGCACACATTTCATTGGAGTCATATTAATTAAAGTAACACTGGAGTCCAGAGTGGGAAGAGTAACATTCTCTCACTTAAGAAATGAAACTGGTGCCTTAAGGCAGATTTCATTCTTCTGAAGAATTATGATGCCCAAATAATCCTTTCTGTCTTGTAATTTTCTTCATAAGTATGATGGATCAATATTTCCTGCATATCAAAACAATTGTTCCGCAAAAGGAAATGCTTATTACAGCTATGTCGTGGGGGAAAGCTTAAGTGCATACAGGAAATGACAAAAGGACCGAAACTCTTTGCTGATCTCCACAACCATGCACTTTTGTAATGCAGTATTGTAATTCCTGTCAATACAGGGACAGAGCTGATTGGCCTTCCCTTTGACTCTGGTAGGCCTGTGGCTCACTTTGATCAACAGAAGTCATGACATACTAACTCTGAGTCTAGGCTCAAGCAAACACATGTGTTCTTTGTCCTCTTTCCATCAAAACCGTATGAACACTGTG